>NW_006203862.1:1328087-1368151 GCF_000334495.1 Tupaia belangeri chinensis
GAAATAGCTTAATGTTATTTTCACAAATGTTCACACTGTCTTGAGGGGAGAATTTTAACCTTTTATAAACTTGCATATTGGTTTAAATCTTACAACTATTGTACTTCTAAAACACGTTTTTTAACTGACATATTCAAAACAAAGCGTCACTGTATCAGTTGATTTGTCCAAATGTCTTGTCCTCACTAGGGTCCAAGCTACCGCCATGTCTGTTCTATATACAAAAGATTCCTGGAGAACTTTTCAAAACTATGGTGCTGTTGGAAAAGTCATGATGTATTTTTTCTGGTTTTCTATGCAAAAATGCATCATGACTTTTTCAATAGCCCAATAGCAATGTCTGGGCTCCATCTGGGAACAATGAAGTTCGAATCTCAAAGATCTCTGATCCAACAACATCAAGACCATCCAAGAGCTTGTTGGATATGTAGAATCTCGGCCCTAGTCCAGACCTTCTGTCTCAAAAATAGCCTTTTAAATAATGTCCCCAGGTGATTTGCCCACACTTTCAAGTCTGAGAGACATTGACCGTCTTTTGCCTGTTTGATGTAGTGTTAACTAAATAGGCTTATGTGTGCTCTCCTGGCACAGGTAAGTTCTCAGTCAGTGGTAGCTTTTACGATGGTGGCTACGTCAAATCATGTACCTAGAAACAGCAGAACCTCAGCTCATTGGCATCCACTTTCCAACTCACCTAATCCTGTATGCTCCCTTCTTCTGTAAGATACACAGACAGATGGTCAGGATACACAGAGAGCCCACCAGGAGTGGGTGACTCTTCCGCACATCCAAGAGCTTCTACTCCTACAAATTTGGCCGTGTGTTTACCAGAAGGCAGCTGAATGTGGTCCCTGCCCAAGTATTACTTATGCGGTAGCACTTATTACTGAATATATACATTTTGTGTGAACCAATAAAATATGCATATGAAAAGTGATTGTTTCTATGAAATACTAAATGATGTACTTTCAAAGGAACCTGATACATGCAAATTTCTAAAAATGGGTGTGGGTGAAAACTGTAAAAGACAAGAAAAAGAAATATATAACTATGTTCAGATTGTTTGCAAGTTTCTTGAAGCTTTTAGTTCAATGTAAGCAAATCAAAATTGGAACTCATCATTGATATCTTATAGATGAGTTTAAGACAGATCTGTTTACCTATGCTGGTATAAAAGGTCTTGGCTCTACATCAAAAGATCAGGGATGAATAAATATTTATGTTTCAAGATAAAATAAAATGTTTTCAGTATGGATAGGTATCTGTTCTAAATGGGTCCCCTGTGGTCTGGCTCATGACGGTTTGGAGCTCAGTGGGGTACAAAAAGAAACTCGTCATCTCCGCAGCCTCTCATCCCTTTACACTGGCCTTATACGATGCATGGACAGTGCTTCCAGTCACTCGTAGGTGCCAAATGTTCTGAGGTCTTTTTTTGGTCTTAAGAAAAGTCTTATTGGGGCTGGCAGGTGGTGTGGTAGTTGAGGAACTGAAATGGCTGGCCATGGTTCAAATCCTGGGCCCCATGGCTTGCTTTCTCACTCTCCCTCTCTTTCTCTCTGGTCAAATAAAAATTATAATATGTGTAATGATACTAATAAGCTAAATTAATTCTTTTCTTAAAAGTCTTATTTTAATAAATTGAATGTTTATCTTAGACTAATAATCAAATTTCAAAAAGTCTCTTCTTCCAGGGCTGAAGTTCAATTCAGGCCAAGAAGCATAGGGTGGAGGTCTTGGGAGCTGGAACACAGACAGCGTAGGGGCATTGTTGGCCACATTCCTCTTCTACTGACTTTCCTCACTAGCTGCCATTCTAACCCTTCCAGGTGGGCCCAGGGCAAGCTGTTGGGCAAAGAGCACACACAGTCTTCCACAGATCAACTCCAGGCTTCTGAAGGACCCTCTAAGAAGACCCTTTTTTTTTGGGGGGGGGGAGCGAGGAGTGCTAAAGAGAACTTCTCAAGGAGGTCTTCTGGCTAGTTCTCTGACAAGGATCCATGCAGGTAACCTGAAGAACTCCCATGTCCTTGTCCCACAGTCGATGAGAGTGCTCCCAGTGTCCTCCTTTTCCTCTTTGCTGTAAAGTAATTGCAGCTCCAGGTACAATAGCTTGCCTCTTAGAGAGTCAGACACCGAGGCTTTCCAAGTATACGTGTACAGATTGTAAACACTGTTGTCCATACGAATGGTATCTTTTAGAGTTGTGCAGTGTGCAACCTAAACAGCCAGTCTCAGAGTTCAGACACTAGTCTACTGACCCAGAAGACACAGATCATGATCAAGCAACTCCTTCAAAGTATGTACTGCTCAGACACACTGTTCAAGTAGACCCTGTGTGAGCTTGAAAAACATGCCAGGCACACGTGTGCACATGCCTAAAATACCAAAAGGAGAAAGGAAAGGAGGAGAAGGGATTGTAGCATACCATTCCTTATAGAGGGTACTTTCTCACTTTCCCTCTGTCTCTCCAATGAGCGCACGTAGCCTCTGACAGAATTAAAAAAAAAAAAAAAAAGAGTTGGTATTTTGCCTGAAAGAACTCAGAGACAACCATGAATCTTTCAGAACATTTTTTTTTCCTTTTAGAGAGTTTTCTTTTTTTGTTTTTTGTTGTTGTTTTGTTTTGTTTTGTTGCTTTTTTTTTGTTTTTTGTTTTTTGGGTTTTTTTTTTTGCTTTAGGGCATGCACTCACCAGAGAGAAAGAGAAAATAAGAAATCACCCCCTAGAGGGAATGGCCAGCAACCCTTTCTCCTCCAATCTCCTCTTGGGATTTCGGGCATGTATGCACACATACCCAGTGCAAATTTCAAGCCACTGGGTCTGGGATTTGAGTTAGGAGTCCTTATTGCACACAAATGGATCATCACTAGACCGACAGACTTCCTTGACCATGTACTTGGCACAGAGATACAAAAAATGAACACTACAAGAACCTTGTCCTCCAGGATCTCATAGGCTAGGGAAGAGAAAAACACTTTATTATAATGTCATAAGGGTCAAGAGAGACAGAAATATCCATGGCATTATGGAAGCAGAGATGATACCTAGGACTAGCTGGGAGGTTTGTGTGGCAAGGGTCAGGTACATCAGGGAAGAAAGCTACTGCGGCATCGGAAAAGTCGTGATATACTTTTCTGTGTTTCTTGAAGAAGTTTTTTGCCATAGGGCACGTGCACTTGCCAGAAAGAGAGAGAGACAGGGAGAGAGAAAGTGAAAAATCACCCCCCCTCCCAGTCCAGGGAGGATGGCCATGTCACAATTCCTTCTTCTCCATTCTTTTCTCAGAATCTTGGGCATGCACGCACATGCACCCAGTATGAGTTTAAGCCACCGGGTCCAGGACTCGAACCACAGTCAACTACATGGGAGTCTAGCAACATAGCCACTATGCCAACTGCTGGTCTTTTCTGTGTTTCTATGCAAACAAAAATGCATCATGAGTTTTCTGGCAATCCATTATTTCAACTTAGTGTGGCCACATGAGCCAGTCTCTAACTTTTATTAAGCCAAACATTATGTTGGAAATCAAGTTCTCTGAATAGCAGGTTTCCACATTTCAAAAGGTCTGACCCTTCAATTGTTACTCCAAATGAGTTAGTCTTCAGCTTTCACAGGCTTTTCTTTTTTTACACTATTTAATACCCAAAGGCTATTCCCCGTTACTACACTCATAATCACTGGAGAGCCATATTCTGGATTTTGAAAACTATGCCATACTTTTAAAAGTGCTTGCAATGAATACATTTTCTCCTTCACAAGGTTATCTTTGTACCAAAACAGGACTGCTGCTTTCAAAATGTTAGGACAGAGCGTGTGATTTGAAGTGTCCATTTACGTCAAGAACCTCTTAACCGTACTGAGCACAGCGTAAGGAAAACCGACACTTCTGGATGTTATTGGGAGAGGCTGTCTTAACTCACTAATGAGCTGCAGTTTCCAGGCAAGTTTTGACTGCCTTGATTGGCTTCATGCTTACATTTTAAAAATAAGTTTGGGGGGCCAGCAGGTGGTGTGGTATTTAAGGCACTGGACATTCCCACATGGCTGACTACGGTTCGCGACCTGGACCTGGTGGCTTGCTTTCTCACTTTCCTTCTCTCTGTGAGTCTGTCTTTCTCTGGTCAAATTAAAATAAATGAATGAATAAATAAAATTAAATAATTCTTTAAAAAAAAAAAAGTTTGGTAGGACCTTTGATCTCATTGTATTTTTTGCTGGCCTTATGCTAGCCGATGTTTTCTACTTATAACCTATGTTTGAAGTAATAAAACATCCCTTTGTTTCTTCTCAAAGACAATGTTTCATGTTTGTTATCTAAAAATTCTTGGAATACAGATGCTCCTGCCTGGTAAGTGCCAGGAAAGACAGGCATTCCCCCGGCATTATGAAAACCCAGAAGAAGGCATCTGACACGGGCTGGGACGTCAGCAGGCAGTCCAGTTGGGCAGGCCCAGGAAGGGGTCTCACAAGAAGACTTCGATCTCTTCACCTCCAATTATTTTTATTTTAATCTATTTTTTTTCAAGAAGTCACTAGCAGCTTCATCTTCAGGCAAAAGTTACTTCTACCACAGAGAGATGAGAAATAGCATTTCTTGACCCCATGACTGATCCCTGAGCCAGCCCTTCTTAGCAAAGACAAATAGATTAATACTAGTACCACCACATGTCTCTACTCCTTTTTAGGATCTTAGTATTTAAATAACATCGGCTTGACCTTTTTATCCATTGGGAAATCCTGTGCCCTTGTCAGAACTTCAGGAAATTTCCCAGAGCTTAAGCCTCATGTCAGTCACCTGTGACTGTTGACCACCCACCCACTCCCCCAAAGCTAAGCCGCAGCTCTCCCGGTATGTCTGCTCTGTGCCAACCTGAGTGACTTGCCCTTGATTTTCACTTAGAACACTCACCTAGGGCATTTCTTTAGAGCAGGCTTCACCAGAATGTTTGTGCCATGCAGAATATTTACAGTACAGAAATGCAAAAGCCCGAAAATAAGTTGTGAGGCCCTGTCTTGGTCCATTATTGCCCTGCTAATGGGAATATCTGAGACTGTGTAATTTATAAAGCAGTAAAGGTTTACTGACTCACAATTTTGGTAGCTGGAAAGTCTCAAGGTATCATCAATTGAAAGAAGGCAGAGATTGGAGCAAAGTAGAGCATGACCTGCATCCATGAGTTTCTCTCATTCTGGTCTCTTCTGCTTCTCAGCCCACCAGAACTCAATCAAAGACGTCCTGCTCTGATGAGTATATCACACTCAAAGGCCCCACTCCAGCACACCACAAACGTTAGTAACACAACCAAGTCCCAGCACTGAATTTTGGGAGGATTTCAGAACTACAGCAGGCACCACTGTGTTACAGGCCCTTCGGTCATGCAGCCATCAGATTTCTCACGGCTCCCTTTCTCCCACACACTACAGAAGGATGTCGTGTAGCTCAGCCCTGTCTCCCTCAAGACTGCCACCATCTCCATGCTTCCTCTTTTCCAAGCTGTCTCCTCTTCACTTTTCTCCTTTAGTTCCTTTAGCAGCATTTATTATGCAAGGCTGCTAAGCTCCTGAGCAGCCAGGGAAAGAATCTTTTGAAAGGCTAGAGGGCAGCTCACAGAATCATTCCTTGGATGGTTAGGAGACCAGGTCAGAAGAAGAGGGGAAGCAAAGGAAGCAGCCAGGAAAAGAATCTTTTGAAAGCGTAGGGCAGCTCACAGAATCATTCCTTGGATGGTTAGGAGACCAGGTCAGAAGAAGAGGGGAAGCAAAGGAAAGTTCTGTGGCCAGGGCCAAAGCTAAGAGCTTAGGATGCCACAGCTGCCCCCGTGGAACAGCGGGAGCCACAGTTTTATGCCCCAAAGCCTTCAGACTTAGACCAGGTGCCACCACTGTCCCCACTGCCAAGTGGCTCCTGCCAACTGAACATGGCTGATTCTGCTCAGTCAGCAAGACCCTCACTGCCAGAACAGCTGCCCCTCTGCCCAGCCACTATGCATTACTAACTCCCAGCGTCTAGTGCAGAGTGCAAGCACCTGATCAGCCAAGTGCATGTCTTCTGGCCATCTAGCCACCGTTACAAAGGAGCCTGACAAACTAAGCATCTGGGAGGTGTTTTTGCTTTTATGGTGAAAGACAGAGTCTGCTTCCCACTCCACTTCCATAGCAAAGAGGCTTATGGCGGGGGGTGGGGAGGTGCAACTGGAAATACAACTGTCTGCTCACCTTTCAGCTGCCTATTCAGCTCCTGGCCTTTTTGGCTCCTTGACGACTTTGTACAGCCAAAGACTTGATATAGCCTTTGCTAAAGGCCACCTTCTCAGTCTCACATCTAAAAGCAGAAAAACTGAAAGGTTCATTCTCTTAGTCTTTCCTTTCTTTTGCCTGAAATGAAATTAAATATTTCAAGTAACCCAAACTTTAGAAAAACAAAAGCACATGCTCAAACCCCTTTCTCAGGCTCCTGTTCTAAGTGATGAGTCAGTTATTTTCTAGCTGTCAATTAAAGAGCAACTTTAAAATGACCTCTACCTCTGAAGTTCAGCTTTTATTCTGAACTGTTTCTACTGTATCCTGAGAGCATAATGGAGGGAATAGACCCAAGAAAAATGGCTAGATTTCCCTTCTAAGTTTTCTTTACAGCTGTCCATACACTTGTACACTCCATACACCTGCACTGCCCATGCACCTGCACAGTCCACACACCTGCACACTCGTGCACCTGCACAGTCCATATACCTGCACACTCCATGTGCCTGCACACTCTGTACACCTGTGCATCCCATACACCTGCACACTCCATATACCTACATCGTCCATACACCTTACTGGCCATACACAGTTCATACACCTCACTGTCCCGACACCTGCACTGGCCATACACCTGCACTGTGTTTACACCTGCACGGGCCATACACCCGCACGCCCCTTCCTGCCCATACACAGTTCATACCCCTCCCTGTCCCGACACCTGCACTGGCCATACACCTGCACTGTGTTTACACCTGCACGGGCCATACACCTGCACTGTGTTTACACCTGCACGGGCCATACACCCGCACGCTCCAAACACCTGCATATTCAGGTATATGTCATGCACAGCTCATACCCTCCACTGTCCACACACCTGTACTGTTCATATACCTGCATTGCCTATGACTAACCATGGGTGGCTACTGAGCACTTGAAATAGGGCAAAGGCAAATTCTGCACTTGAAATATATATTTAATATAATAAAACATTAAAATAATAATAAAATATATCATTAATGTAAACTTCACCTGTTCCTTTTTATTTTTAAAATATAATCTTTAAAATGACACATGTAGCTTGTGTAATGTTTACATTATGCTGCTCTCCACAGTCCAATGCACCTATAATTTTCAGTCATTTAGTCAGGATCCCACTCTGACTTGAAGAATCCTACCACAAAATGAGAAGCCTTTGCAACCAAACAGTCACAGTAAATCTTTCCAAGAATACTCTCAGTAAATCCCCTTGCAACAAAAATCCAGTCACCCAATGATGCGGTGCCATCTCTTTTTGGCCCCACATATACCAGTGTCCCTCCCAGAGCTGGGCTGAGTAGACCCTCAGGAGGGTGGCGTAGCACAGGGTTCTCTTCTTCTCACTGCACCCAGGTTCCCTCCCAGAGGAGCTGCCGTTCTCAGGGGTAACACTCGTGTCTCTCTTCTCTCCAACTGACTGAACTTTCATTCTACACCAGCTTATTTTTCCAACTATTAATAGAATAAAGGCAGTTTGCTTTAAAAAAAATTCACACATTATTTATTTAGCAATTTTCTGAATGAAGTAATCAATTACTTAACCAATATTGAGAATCTACTCTGTGCCAAACACAGGGTACGGACTGGGACTACAGCTGTGAACCAGTCAGGCACAGCCATTGCCTTCATGCAGAGTGAAGCAGTTACAGAGCAGACCCAACTTGGGTCCAAAGTATGGCTCCATTCTTTACCGGCCATGTGATCTGGGATAATTTTAAACTGCTTCACTTTTCTCACATGGAAAACAGGGATTCTTTGGCAGAGAGGCTGTGAAGACTAAATAGCTTATATATGACAGTTACAAAGGAGCCTACCTTCGAGCTGGCTCCATGGCAAAAGGTAGGGGGATGTTGGTGGTAGAGACATGGGCACTGACAATGGAAACAAACAAATGATTCAGTCTAAACTCACTAATTTATCCTGCTAAAATTATAGTCCCAAATCCCAGAGTGGTCTTTCTAAAATGCCAATCTCATCATAAAGTAAAAAGAAGTGTCTTTTTATTTAATAAACATCAGCAGGGCCTAGCCTAGGTGGCACAGTTCATAGAGTACTACACTGCAATGCTGGAAGTTACATAGCTAACCGCAGGTTCGGATCCCAGACCCAGTCAACCTGAGACATGAGACTGAAATCCCAATGGGCTAGAGTACTGGGAGGAGAGTGGCAGTGTAGCGAGGACCGGTCTCTCTCTGTTTCTCACAAATGAATGAATAAAATAAATAAACTATTGAAAATAAAATAAAGAAAGTTAAAAATAATTCAGCTGGGGAGAGACCAGCAGATAGCATAAGGGTTATGTTGCTGGATTCCCACGTAGTCTACTGCAGTTCGAGTACAGGACCCGGTGGCTTAAAACTCATACCAGGCACATGTGCATGTGTGCCCAAAATCCTGAGAGGAGAATGGAGGAGAAGGGACTGCAGCATGGCCATCCCCAATTTCTCGCATTCTGTCTCTCTGGTGAGTGCAAACACTCTATAGCAAAAATCTCTCTAAAAAAATAAATAAATAAAAATAATTTAAAAAATAAATGACTAACTTAGTTCATAGGCCCTCGATACTTTAAAGATAAAAACCAAATTTCTTAACATAGCCACTAGAGCTTACTGTCTAGGCTCTGGCTCCACCGGAGCAGCATCCCCCATTTCCAAAGTACCAGCCAGAGCAGTAGTTGAATGCTTGCACATGGTAGCTACTCTGGCAATGGTTTTTAAATTAAAGTTTATGTTAGATTGTCCAGTTTTTTTGACATTTATTCATCTACTTGCATTCATACCTCTACCTCAAACAATATTCCAGTAAAGGAGTATCTCAGTGTTTTTGCAGAAGAATTGGAATTAATAGTCTCGAACCCTTGAAGATGATAGTATTAGTACAAACAGATGCTTTTTAAAGACCCTTTCTGTCATCATATTATCATCAATACTGAAATAAGGCTTATTTTTATTATGGTAAATATAGGATTGAGGGCCAGCAGGTGGTGTGGTGGTTAAGGTGCTGGATCGTGGTTCAAGTCCTGGATCTGGTAGCTTGCTTTTTCAGGGCTGGCAGGCAGAGTGGTGAAGGTGCTAGACTTCCACATGGCCAGCTGCAGTTTGAGTCCCAGATCTGGTGGCTTGCTTTCTCTCTCTCTGTCTTTATGGTCAAATTGAATAATAATAATTAATAAAATTAAATAAATATTTAAAAAAAAAAAAAAGCCTGAGTACCCTGACCCTTTAGTTGAGTCAAAGAGGTAAAACCAAGAAGGATTGCTTGGGAGTAAACCCTAAAATACACTTCTTTGATTAGCTTCTGACACATTCTATCCTGGAGATCCATGGATGGAAGCAAAGAATAATAATAATAAATAAATAAAAATTCCCTGCAAAAAAAAGCCACCTATAATTTCTACAGAAGCAGTAAGTAAGACAGATAGTATCCAGTGAGTTCTGAAATGTCAGGAGAACTGGAGGCAGCACGCCAGAAGCATAGAGTCTTAGACTAGGGAGGATATCACAGACCATCCACCACAAGCCCCCAGAGCCACAGTCCCTTCTATATCACAGCACTCCCGCAGCTTCCTTTACTGCCGTCCTTCCACACAGGGGCCTGGCTCCTTACGAGGCTACTATTTCATCGTTAGAGTCCAGATGATACCAGTCTCTCTCTCTCTCTCTCTCTTCCTTCCTTCCCTTTCTCTTTCTCTCTCTCTCTCTCTCTTCCTTCCCTTTCTCTTTCTCTCTCTCTCTCTCTTCCTTCCTTTCTTTCTTTCTTTCTTTTTCCTTTCCTTTCCTTTCCTTTCCTTTCCTTTCCTTTTCCTTTCTTCCCTTCCCTCCTTCTTTAAATTTGCTAGAGTAGACTGAGAGAGAGAGAAAGTGAAAAACCAAGCCCCACCCCCACCCCTCATGGAGGGTGGTCACACTGCAATCCCTTCTCCTCTATTTCTCCTTCCTTTTGGATTTTGGGAATGCATGTACATGTGCCCAACTTATTTCTCAAGCTGCCAGGTCCAGGAGTCAAACCATGCAGTCAGTCATGGGAACCACCACACCACTTCCTGTCCCCTGAGTTGTTTTTTTTCCTTAGGTTTATTTACCTGGAATTTCCATCCATTGGGCCTAATTTTTAACATCTTAGGTTATGAAAATTTAAATTAAAGTCTCTTGTGGCCCAACAGTCCCCAAACACTTATTCTCAGGAGCTTCATCTATCTTGAGATCTTAGTCATAATCTTCTCCAGGTGTTTCCAATGTGCACAGTCTCTGAAGTTTTTCCCATCTCGGCCCTCCTCTCAGGATGCAGAATAGTCTCTTAGTGTGCCAAGGTGGCAAAGCAGCACTTCATACATCATCCGACTAATGAGGAATAATCAGAACATTCATTGTCTATGATCTATTTGTCTATATTGAAGCTGAATATCACATTAACTTTTTTAGCAGCCATTTCGCACGCTTGGTGCCGACTAACAGCTTGTGGCCAACTATAATCCTTAGGAAATTCTTACTGACCTATTGCCAGAGTAGAGGTTCCCCACCTTGCAGATGTGCTGGTGTGTGTTAATCTCAGCCCTCGCTGTGGATGGACGGATAGTCAAGGGCCGGTCGTAAACTTCACTTTATTCAACTATAACATGGCCCTAATTATACTGTGCCATGCTGTAGAAAGCACCATGCCCTGGTAAACATGTGCTTCTCTTCTAAAGACCGGCCTATTTATAGCCACAATCTTCTCAAAGGACCTGAGGCGACCAGGTGGTGTACCTTTCTAAAAACTAACGTTTCATCTACAACCTTCCCTTCCTCTAGCTCTACTCTAATCCCTGCTTCCAACAGTGAACACCCACCTACTTAATTTTCTTTCCTCACACCCAGGTTGGCTGAGCTCTGGCCTTTTCTTTTTCTGGAACAACTGGTGAGGTCAAGAAACCCAACCCCTCTCCCTGGACCAGAGCCCCGCCCTCTGCCCCTGGATGGCCCTGTTTTGAAGGCCAAAGAGGGAGAGGAGGGCTCAGGCTGCAGCTCCCTGTCGAGCGTGGCACTGGCCTGCCTTATCCAGTGGGACGGCAAAGGGTCACTCTGAAAACTGCCACTCCTGGGACTTGGCAGGTGGCTGCTGGTGGCTCTCCACCGGGTTTTCCTTCTCGCTTTCTCTCTCTCCACAGATTACCTCCGAAGAGGATTCTGCTGCTACAACCTCTTCATCGCAAGCCGTGCTGCACTGCTCACAGGAGGGTAAGGAGCGGGGCCATACTTCCCGATTCCTGTCTGTGGACCTGGGGTGGATGTGGATGTGCGGGTGGGCGAGCGTGGGGAAGTCTAAGTGTTTGTGGCTGCAGAGCTATTTCACTGAAGGGAGCCTACAGCCGGGGCAGATTGCTCATGGCCCTGATCTAAAGTTGAGAGGTAGACAGCATTTTCCAGAAAGCTGAGAAATGCGATGGATCTTAAGACGGTCACAGTAACAGAAATGCAGGAGTGACGCCCTATAAAAGTGAAATGACTTGTAACTTCTAACGGTACTTTTAAGTCTCTGAAGTTTAAGAAATGTATTCTTCCACTATTTTAGAGAGAATAGGAGAGAAAATTCTTAGGCTTTGTCACAAAGTGGAAAATTGCATCTTTATTTTAAACCAGAACCATTTAAACATTTAGTACCTGATCAGCTTAAATAAAATGTGATCAATTTGAACTAAAATGGGTAGCGCAAAAGTCAAACAGCTCTGAATTCCCAGAAAGACAGCCTGGTGACAAAACAGAAGTCCTCCCCTATGAAACAAATCCAAAATTGTTATTTGTGTGAAAGCCAGGGTTTTGTTTTGAATGTGCACATGTGGTTCAATGGATATATGTTTTACGTTAAAAATCATGTTGGAAACGAAATGGTAAAGTGGAACCCTCCCCTAAGTCGGACTTAACTTAAAATGGCAAGCAGCAGAGCCAGGAGTGTTTCTATTCCTGGAGGGCAGGCTGACGAGCCCCGACAGATGCAGCGACTGGAATGTGGCAGGGACAGGGAGCAGGCACAGCTGATTCGCCCCACTGGCAAGAAGACGTTCTGGGATCCCAGCTCATTCTGGCACAAGAGTGACAGTGACACTTTAGCACACATGGCTTTCCAGCTTGCCCTGTGTGGAGTCTCCCAGGAGGCTAGGGTGGAGGGCAGCAGGAAGGAGAACGTTCTTCAATATAAAGACACTCTTTTCTATAGCACTTCGAGGAAATTCCATCTGGCGTCAATCTGGGGCTAGAAGAACCCGATTGAAGAGCAATACTTTCACGTGGGCTTGCCCACTTAAACATGAGGGGTAATTAGGTTAGCACTTCCCAGCAACATTATTCTTAGTCCACTGGTTCTGGATCTATTTGGGGTTATGGGCCCTTTGGAGAGCCTCATGAAAGCTCCGAGGCCTGCTACTGTAAAGTTTACATAAACATGTATGCACAATACATTTCAGAACATTCCACGGGACTCGTGGACCCATCTGAAACCCATCCAGGTACCAGGTAGAATCCAGGTCACCCAGATACTCCTGAATTTCAGATAAACCATGCATCAGCCTTTAATGTGAGCACATATACATACTGCCTGGGACATACTTACACTAAAATGGGGTTGATGGTTTATCTGAAATTAGAATTTAACTAGACATCTCGTGTTCTATTTGCTAAATCTGGCAACGCAGACCTAGATCTATAGATCCTACCTGAAGACATCCTGTCTGAGATCTCCTCTGTCTGACAATGAGTAGATTCAAGGGTAATGGTTGAGCAAGTTGAGGAGAGAATGGTACAGCACCAGGTCTTGACTATTCCAACAGCAAACATCAGCAGTCAGATAAACTGCTACAAAATGTTAGGCCTGAAAGGGACGCATCTTCTCACTTAACAGATGATTAAATTAAAATCCTGAAAAATCGGATGTTTTGTCATAATCTATCGAATGGAAGAGCAGAATGAACACCACAACCTGATTTTCAGTTCTATGATGATCAAACACATTTCAGTCTAAGAATTTTTTATTTCCAACCCCTTTCTCCTTAACACACATGAAAAACTAGGAAAGACAAAGAGTCATTTTACTAAAACTTTCAACAAAACCAATAGTAAAAAATCTTTGCACCGAGTCCTGTGTCCTATATCCAGGCTTGAAAAATAAAACTATAGGGGGCCAGCAGGTAGCATAGTAGTTAAGGTGCTGGACTCCCACATGGCTAACCATAGATCAAGTCCTGGACCTGGCAACTTAAAAATCATGCTGGGCATGTGTCATGTGTGCCCAAAATCCCAAGGAGAGGATGGAGGAGAAGGGATTGCAGCATAGCCATCCCCCTGGGATGGGGAGTGATTTCTCACTTTCCTTCTTTCTGTTTCTGTCTCTCTCTGGCAAGCACATGCACCTTATGAAAAAAATCTAAAAGATAAAATAATAGTTAACTTTGTGAATACTGTCTGTATACTTTATAGATAAAAGCCAGACACAATTTCAAACTAATTGAGCCATATAAAATTGATAATAGCTCATTGTTGCAAACAAAAAAAACTAGTAATTTTATATTTCAGCTAACACTTAAAAGGAAGTGCTCAACTACCTGATCAACAAAATTATGCAAGTCCTCTTTGAACCTATTTATAGTCTTGGCTTACCCAACCTACTGAAGTTTCAAATCCTTACTACCCTTAATAAGATTTTTTTAAAAAATGGGATCAGCAGTTAGCATAATGGCTATGTTGCTGGACTCCCATGTAGTTGACCGTGGTTCGTGTCCCAGACCTGGTGGCTTAAAACTCACACCGGGCGCATGTGTGTGCGTGCCCAAGATCCAGAGAGGAGAATGGAGGAGAAGGGATTGCGGCATGGCCATCCCCCCTGGGGGGGGATTTCTCGCTTTCTCTCTCTCTGTCTCTCTCTGTCTTCTGGCCAGTGCATGCCCCCTATAGCAAAAAGCTCTTAAAAAAAAAAAAGATTTAAAAAAAAATCCACAGTATCGATGTGTCTATAATTTATTTTATATACAAAAAGGCAACTCTTTTATTTCAGTATTTGAATCTAGGAAGAACTATTTCATGTTATCTACAAATTCTGATTTTATCAACCTCAGCTCTAGTTCACTTGGTCTCTGTTGGATCATGTCAGACAAAGCTAACGTTGGGGCCGGCAGCTGGCGTGGTGTTTAAGGTGCTGGACTTCCACATGTCTGACCACAGGTCAAGTCACAGATCTGGCAATTTGCTTTCTCACTTTTTGTCTCTCTTCCTCTGTCTGGTCAAATGAAAAGATAATAATAATGATAAATAAAATGAAGTAATTTAAAAAAAAAAATAAAAAGAAAAGAAAGAGCTAACCTACTCCAGCTCGTATCCTACCCTAGAGATGTTCTAGGGGCCAGGGTTCCATCTGGGCTTGAATATTTGCTTTAATACCACCATACATTTACTTGTATGACCTTGGTCAAGTTTATTTTATTCATTCTTAATCTTAATTTCTTCATTTGTTTTATGATTTCTCTGATATGGAATTGAAAAAATAAAATTATGTAGGATACGTAACCCAGAGCTCAGCACACAGTAACTATTCAATCAATGCTAGCAATATAATTATTTTAGACATAGAGGTAATGGCTTACATTTAATACGTAATATAGATTCATGTTTGGTGATTTATATTTATAAATTAACTATTAACATACTTAAATTTGGCAGCTCTAAAAGATGACGAAAAATGTGCTGAATTACATAACTGTCCAGCCGCTTATCCGGTGTTGAATACGTGGCACTATCGTCCTTGAAATGGCCCAGAAGCCAGGATCTGCTGTGGGCAATGGAAAGGGGAGTGTGGAATTGCTTCTGTTACCCTTCTGCCCAGTTTGTAATGGGCAGCTCTTCCAGGGAGCCAAAAAGCTTTTTTGGGTGATAGTGGATGGAGCAGAGAGGGAAGGTGAATGCGGGGCCTATAAACAGGGAAATGGGATTCTCTGGGCTCTCTCCAGAGTATGGAAAGATCACTCCAGCAGCACAGGGGCCCTTCTAAAATGCTCTGCTCCCTACAAAGTCTCTTCTCTGACGCAGAAAGGGAAGGCACAGGGAGACACTGGCAGTGCCTCCAAATGTCTGCTCATCCTATTACACAACCTCAGCTGCTCTGTAGCTAGACGTGCTCTTTTTTCCAAGTGCTTCCTACTGCAGCAGGGACCATGTGAAAAATGCAAGCCACCAACAGCCCCGGGGTTGGGGTGAGGGCCTAGTAAAGTTCTTCTTCCCTTTGAGCACAAGGGGACAGCTTGGTCAGAGCTCCCCTGGGTAAGGAGGGAGAATCAAACCTGTTGTGGTTCAGGACAAATGGAGAAATAGACACACGCAGCTCAGCAAGGGTGCACCCCTCATGGTGCAGAACACAACCAGAGTCAAAGTCTTCATGGTGATTGCCCTGGCTGCAAAGCTTGGGGACCCTTTGGGCAGTTGGCCACAGGGCATTCACCCACAGAAGCTTTTCACTCAACAGTGAGTAAAACCCTTATCCAATTCTGAGTGAAAATACAAATTGAATCAAAATTTCTTGCTCACCATCTGGGTTATACTGCAGATTATATGCAACTCAATTTTGTAACAGCTCTTTGTCACAGACACATTTTGATTGTCATAGTGATCATCATTGGTTATCAGCTACAAGATGACCCGAGGTTGTAGAGTGAATTATTTTATCTATTATTATTGATGCTATTATTATCATTATTATTTTAATTTTGCTATAGAGCACATATGATCAACAGAGAGAGAGGGGAAAAGTGAGAAAGAAAGCCACCAAGTCCGGGACTTGAACTGTTGTCGGCCATGTGAGAGTCCAGCACCTTAATCACCATGCCACCTGCTGGCCTCTAGAGTAAATATTTTTTCATTGTAGGAAGAAAACAGTGAGAGTTTCTATACAAACTGCTGTTTATCACACGGTCCCATATGCTTAGTAAGCACTACTTACTAAGTGAGGCATTTTTTAAAATATTAAACTCTTTTCCAATCACCCTCTATTAGCCCATACAGACAACCTCAACATCTAGCACCATGACTAAATGGGTAAATAAAGATGAATTAAATGTTCCCACTTTCATACACACATGTATTTCTGTGTTCCCTTTTATAATTTCTCCTCCCCTTCTCTCTTTTTTTTTTTTTTTGGTGGGGGGAGGGTGATTGTTTTGCCCAGAAGATATGCATGCACATGAGAGAGAGAAGAAGAGAGAATACAAAAATAAATAAATAAATAAATAGGGCCCAGTCACACTGCAATCCCTCTTTCCCCCATTTCTCCATCTCCTTAGGATCCTGGCAGGTATTTCCATGTCAGGCATGTTTATCAAGCTGCCAGGGTCAGGACTTGAACCGCAGTCAGCCATATGGGGTCTGGCTCCTACACAATGCTTAACCACTGTGCCACAGGGCTGGCCCTGTAACTTCTTTCCTTTAAGGCTGCCCTTGCCCTTACTTACACATGATTGCAGGAAAATGCTGTTTGGTCAAGTAGCAATGTGCGTGTGTATGTGTGTGTGTGTGTGTGTGGTGTCCAGTATAACATGACTTCTGTCTGTACTCTCCAGATACGCCACAGTGTGAGGGATCTGGAGGATCTGTTGAAGGCTTCCCTGTGCCCTGTGAGAACAGAGCCTCTGGATTCTGATCCCCTATAATGAGGGAGCCAGTCTTCTCTGCAATAGGGCCTACAGCAAACGATGCATGTGTTTGCTCCTGCCCATTCCTACTGACCTGCGGTCCTCCTTAAATTGAGAAAGGCAGTAGCTTTTGGGAGATGGAGGAGCAGGGCCAAAGGAAGAGCACTTTGAGGATGTAAGAGTCAGCGAAATGTTTGCAGCCTGATGACAACATCAGCACTTTGCCCAGCTTGAAAGCAGTGACTTGTCCTTCAGGTCCCTCTGAGGGGTCTGCAGTGTCCTTGTTGGAGGGACATGGCACAGACTGAGAACACTCAGGCAGGAGGACAGCCTCTTTTACATGGTAAAGACCCAGAAATAGCATGTAATCGTAGCTCTGTATCAATACTAATATCTTTGTTTTAATGGTATTTTGTAGTATGTTTCTATTGGGCAAAAGTGATCAAAGGTTATACAAGATCTCTCTGTATGAATTCTTATAACTGCATGTGAGTCTATAATATAGTTACCAAAAAATTAAGTTTAATTTAAAACAAAAACAATTGGTACATATATAGAGGTCAATATGAGTATATACCCTACAAAAACTACTCTATTAGAAACTTGTGAGTCATAGACACTGATTTTAAAATAAATAAATAAATAAATAGGAACCAGCAGATTGCATAATGGTTATGTAACTTAACTCCCTTATGGCAGGCTGTGGTTTGAATCCTGAACCTGGTGGCTTAAAACTCATGCAAGGCACATGTGCATGCCTGCCCAAAATCCCCAGAGGAGAATGGAAGAGAAGGGACTACAGCATGGCCATCCCCCCTGGGGGATGATTTCTTGCTTTCTCGCTGTCTCTCCAGCAAGCACATGCACCCTATGGCAAAAAAGTCTCTCTCTTAAGGGACTCAATCACAGTTTGAATCCCTGACCAATAAAATAAGGGACTCAATCACAGTTTGAATCCCTGACCTGGCAGCTTAAACCCATGCTGGGTGCATGAGTGTGCATATCCAAAATCCTAAAAGGAGAATGGAAGAGAAGGGACTGTGGTGTGGACATCCCCCCAGGGGTTGATTTCTCACTTTCTGTCTCTCTGTCTGTCTCTCTTTCTGATGAGCACACATGCCCAATAGCAAAAATCTCTCTAAAAAAATTAATTAAATAAAATCAAATAAACAAACAAAATACGTATACTTGGGAGGTAGAGTAGATCTGTCTATTAACTGATGAGCTTAGATTCATTTGTCAGGCTGGCTAATGTATCACCCAGTAGGGGCTTAGAGAAAATGGACAAAGACAAGAGAATTTAGAGGATCACAGAAGTTCTCAAGAGTGGAGCAGGCCAGGGTCCCATCACAAGAAATAACTTGAGGAGCAGCATGAAGGTTTTTCCACCATTGCTTTCCGGAGGAGCCAGTAGGTGTCAACAGGAACTTAGGAGAAAGCCCCCTCCTTTCCTGATGATTTCTTAATCCTTCTCAACTGCATATTAACTTACCAAATTCAAACCCATCCTACATTCAACACCCTCTATGTATTAGACTAACTTTACCTGCCCTGACTGTCTCCCTCTTGACTTCAGCGATGTTAGTCTGCACTTGGCTGTCTGAGTCATGCCCCTCTGCTTTAGTTTGATGATATTTCCTCTATTTTCAATGACTTTCTCACTCCCACATGTAATCTTCTTAGAACCCTTCTGTTACCAGTACCCAAAAGATTTGTGTTATCTGCAAACCTTTCCATCCTAGCACTGCCCAACCAAAATAGTCCACTTAAATCCAGACACATGGATTCAATCTGTTCCAGGCAAGCTGTTGTTTTGCTTACCTCACTATAACCAAATGTCGCACGTCTCCTAAACTTCCAGGGCTATCCCTACCATTCATATCAAAATAAAAATAATCTATTCCTTGGCCTATGGAATTGCACAAATTCCATATCTATTCCTAGTATTTTAGAAATGCCCTTAGAATACATGCACGTGCCAGAAATCTCCCCCTGGGTGCTGTCACTTCTCACTCTGGGTCCCATATTGCCTCTTGCTCCTCGTGACCATTTCTCCATGATGTGGCAGCTTTCTGTTTTTTTGTTTTGTTTTGTTTTTGTTTTTGTTTTCACCTCAAAGTTATTACAAGTTTCTTCCTTTATTCCCAAAGACACAGCTAAAAAATGCTATAGCTTTTAGTAAAAACGGTTCAAAGATTTTGAACCTTCACTTTTTGGTAGGGAATCTGCTAGATACCACACCCCCTTCCTCATTAAGTTTTTCCTATAAGGCAGCACTGTTACCTTTGTTTGTGATTAGTCGATGGAGATTGTAAGCGGGGGTTAATCTGCTGAGAGCCCGCAGCAAATAAGTAGTAGAGTTGTTATTTATGTTGTATTCTCATCGTCACTCTGTTTGAAATATTACCCAATTTCCCCAGTGATTTTTCTTTTACTGATAGATTTTTTAGGATAGTGCTTAATTTCCAATCATTGGAAATTAAATGGTTTCCCTAGTCAGTTTATTATTTTCTAATTTAGTTGCATTGTTGTCAGAGATCATACTGAGTTGAATTCAGTGCTTTAAAGTTTGCTGAGACATATTGTGGCCCAGCATGTGATCAGACTTGGTGAATGTACCATGTGCAGCCCCAAATAATTTTTATTCTGCAGTTCTTAGGTATAAGTTCTCTAAATATCTAGTAAATCAGAATAATTAATAATGTTGTTTAGATCATCTATAATGTCATGAGATTTTTTTGTCTAGTTTTTTTTATCAATTGGGTGGGTTAATATTCAAGAATAATTGTGAAATTGCCTATATCTCCCTTTAATTCTGCCATATGCTATTTCACATATTTTGAAGCTCTGTTTTTAGGTACATATACATTTTGAGTTATTACATCTTCATGATGAATTAGTCTTTTTTTTTTTTTTTAGAAGGAGATTTTTGCTATAGGGCACATGTGCTTGCTGGAAAGGCAGAGAGAGACAGAAAGCGAGAAATCACCCCCTGGGAGGGATAGACACACCCTTCTCCTCCAGTCTCCTCTGAGGATTTTGGGCACACATGTACATGTGCCTGGCATGAGTTTCAAGCCACCAAGTCTGGGACTTGAACCGTAGTCAGCTATGTGAGAGTCCAGTGACATAACCATTATGCCATCTGCTGGTCCCAAATTAGTCTTTAAAAAAATTTTTTTTCTCATATTGCCAGAGAGCATGTGCATTCACAGGGAGTTGGGGGGAAGAGAGAGAGAAAAAGTACTCCACCGTGGGGGGATGGTCACTCCACAATCCCTTCTTCTCTGTCTTTCCCTCTGTTTGGGATTTGGGGTCTGCACACACATGTGTCTGGCGTGTTTCTCAAGCGTTGGGGTCTAGGACTTGAACCACAGAGTCAGCCATGTGGGAACCAGCTTCCTTAACCACCATGCAATAGCCTGGCCCCAAATTATTCATTTTATCATTATACAATTGTCTCTTTATCACTGGACAGTTTCTTTTCTTGAAGATTTTTATCTGGCTTGAGAAATCCACACCAGCATTCCTATGTTTATTATTTCCATGTAAATATTATTCTATCCATTACTTTTCTACTTATTTGTGTCTTTAAAATGAGCGTCTTGTAAACAACATATATTTAGATCTTGTTCGTATTATCCATTCTGGTCATTTTCTCTCTAG
Source organism: Tupaia belangeri chinensis (assembly GCF_000334495.1). Classification (NCBI taxonomy): domain Eukaryota; kingdom Metazoa; phylum Chordata; class Mammalia; order Scandentia; family Tupaiidae; genus Tupaia; species Tupaia belangeri. Next base: position 1,348,679 of record NW_006203862.1, read on the forward strand.
TTTTGAATTCCTTCATACTTCTAGCCCTGTCTCAAGAGCCCCCTAGGTTTCACTATTATCCAATATCAGAAGAATTATACACACACACACACACACACACACAGTATAATATTACAAATACTTGTTTTATCAGATGGTTTGATGTCTTTTTTTTTTTTTACCACTACTGAGCACATGTGCTCACTAAAGTTAGACAAAAAGAAAGAAATCGCCCCCCAGAGGGGACGGTCACACCACAATCCCTTTTTGTCCACTCTTCTCACAGCATTTTGGACATATATGCACACAAGCTCAGTGTTTTTCGGGCCACCAGATCCAGGGCTCGAACTGTGGAGTCAGCTATATGAAATCCAACACCTTAATCACCATGCCACCTGCTGGCTGTTTCACACCTTTTAAATAATTGGTGTCATCCCCCCTTGGTGGGGGGGTGAGTTCTCACTTTTCCTCTCACTTTCTCTGTCTCTCTCCAGCAAACGCATGTGCCCTGTGACAAAAACCTAGGGAAAAAAGTAAAAATAAATCATTGTTGTTTTATGAACATTTTCATTTTTTTTTCTATATTCATATAGTTTAACCTTTTTCTTCATAGCCTGTAGATTTTGTGTCATGCTGAGGAGGGCGTTTTCTACCTTAAAATGAAAAGAAAACAAAAACAAAAACCCCTACCTTAGTCTAGTCTTATGTAAATTTTTGTATGTGTGTATATTATGTAGGTATTTAATTCATCGGAAGTTATTTTAGTGAATATGTAGAATAGAAAACCATTCAGACTGATATTATCATCATAAGTTCTTGCTCACTGATTCCTAAGTGCCACATTTTTCCTAAACTATACACATACATGCACATATATTTACACACAAACATGCACATATATTTACACACATACATGCATGGCTTTCCACCCTTTATTTTGTTCCACTGAATTTATGTTTATATATTTAGCAAATTTACAGATAACATATATTTATTTATGTGTATCTGTATATATACAGTATACCACACAGCAATGAGTCTCACTCATCATTTTATTCCACTGAATTTTTTTTTCTATTCCTGATCCAGTTCTATGCATGTTTAATTTCTGTCCTTGTTTATATATAAAGGCAAGTCCTACTTTCATGGTTTTTTTATTGTTAAACAAAATGCTTGAATATTCTTTTATAATTACTCCCTCAGTCAAATTCTGGAATTATTTTATTAATTTCCTAAAAGAAAAAAAAAAACTCATAGAGATAGTAACTAAAATTTTACTAAACTGACATCCATCTTTCCATATAAAAATGTAGGGAGAGTTGCTCTTCTTTTAAATCCTCTGGCAAAATCTTATAGTGCTTATCGTATGGATCTCACTAAAGGGAATCAATATACCTCTTAAAATATAATAGTTTTCACTGCTACTAAAAATAAAAACATCTTTCCAAAATATTTTCTACATTTTACATGGCATCCTGAGTGTGGGTATTTAATTAAGGAAAGTCTTCATAACAATTATAATTCACTTTTTCATGAGAGTAAACTAAACCCTTCAAATGATATTTAACTGTTCTATAATTACTGTATGGCTGAATCAGAAAACGTGGTCATTTCTGCTGCATAATCATTACTTGGCAACACATCCACTGAGAGGGATCATTTGATATCATTAATCTTTTTAAAATTATTTTATTTAACTTTATTTATGTTTGATCAAAAAGGGACAGAGTGAGAGAGAGAGGGAGAGAGTGAGAAAGCAAGCCGCCAGGTCCAGGATTTGAACCACAGTCGGAGATGTGGGAGTCCAGCGCCCTTAACCACCACACCACCTGCCAGCCCCCTGATATCATTAATCTTTGTAGAATTGTCTTCAATACTGGATGCTGAAGTAAATTGTCAAAAAATGTGCACCAAGTTTAATGTAAATCTTTAGATCTATTTTTGAAGACTAATCTACTTTATGTCATTAAAAACTATTGTTTTTTAAAGAATTATTTTACTTAACTTTATTTATTTTAATGTGATCAGAGAGAGACAAAGTGAGTGACTGAGAGAGAGATGGAGAGTGAGAAATCAAGCCACCAGGTCCGGGACTTGAAACGCAGTTGGCCATGTGGGAGTCTAGTGCCTTTAACCACCATGCCACCTGCCGGCCCCAAAAAATGATTATTTATTTTTAAAGCTTCTCAATGTAGTGTTTCTAAATGAAAACCACAATTAAAACAATGTCTTTTTTTTTTTTTTCTAGCACGCTCTTGCCTGTGACTGTGTGTTTGCCAACATGGCACCCAAAAAGAAGACTGTCAAAAAGAACAAAGGCGACATCAATGAGATGACCATAATTGTAGAAGACAGCCCTCTAACCAAACTGAATGCTTTGAATGGGCTCCTAGAGGGAGGCAATGGTCTTAGCTGCATTTCTTCTGAATTAACAGATACTTCTTATGGGCCCAATCTCTTGGAAGGTTTAAGTAAAATGCGGCAGGAGAGCTTCCTCTGTGACTTAGTCATTGGTACCAAAACCAAATCCTTTGATGTTCATAAGTCAGTGATGGCTTCATGCAGTGAGTACTTCTACAACATACTAAAAAAAGACCCATCGACTCAAAGGGTGGATCTCAATGATATTTCACCACTAGGCTTGGCCACGGTCATTGCCTATGCCTACACGGGAAAGCTGACTCTCTCCTTGTACACGATAGGAAGCATTATTTCTGCTGCTGTTTATCTTCAGATCCATACTCTTGTCAAGATGTGCAGTGATTTTCTGATCCGGGAGATGAGTGTTGAGAATTGCATGTATGTTGTTAATATTGCTGAAACATACTCCCTGAAAAATGCTAAAGCAGCAGCCCAGAAATTTATCCGGGATAATTTCCTCGAATTTGCAGAATCAGATCAGTTTATGAAACTTACGTTTGAACAAATTAATGAACTTCTTATAGATGATGACTTACAGTTGCCTTCTGAGATAGTAGCATTCCAGATTGCAATGAAATGGTTAGAATTTGACCAAAAGAGAGTAAAATATGCTGCAGATCTTTTGAGCAATATTCGTTTTGGTACCATCTCTGCACAAGACCTGGTGAATTATGTTCAATCTGTGCCAAGAATGATGCAAGATGCCGATTGTCACAAACTCCTTGTAGACGCTATGAACTACCACTTACTTCCATACCACCAAAACACATTACAGTCTAGGCGAACGAGAATCCGAGGAGGCTGCCGGGTCCTAGTCACTGTTGGGGGACGCCCAGGCCTTACTGAGAAGTCCCTTAGTAGAGACATCTTGTATAGAGACCCTGAAAATGGATGGAGCAAGCTGACAGAAATGCCAGCCAAGAGTTTTAATCAGTGCGTGGCTGTGATGGATGGATTTCTTTATGTGGCTGGTGGTGAAGACCAGAATGATGCAAGAAATCAAGCCAAGCATGCAGTCAGCAATTTCTGCAGGTACTTGATTTTTATTAAGAAATGAAGTGGTTCAATATTAAGGGGAAATTACCCTGACATAGAAGTAAATTAATCATGCCTATTAATTCACTGACTCAGTAAATCAGTAATGATAAAGTCACTTTATAGATAGATAGCATTTTATATAAAGTGCATTCACACATATTATGCACCCGAGATTTCTGAGACCAGCCTGGGAGGTGGGCAGATACAATTGTTCTGATTTTACACATGTGGTACTTGATACCCAGAGAAATTATACAACTAGGAAGTGGCAATTCACTTTTTCTCATTTCTAGTTGGGTATTTTTTACAAAACTGACTTTAAAGGAAATTGGATATAAATTCAGCTTCTAATACTAAGCTGTAAGAAAGAATGAAATAATACAAAGTTTATTTTAAGTGATTGCTACTGACAACTGTCAGACTCATAATTGGCAAATAGAATAAGATAATTTAAACTGTGGCAACTAACTTTTAAAAAAATATTTGGAGACTAAACGAAATAGAAAATGTCAATATTTTTGATGCATGTGGAAAGAATGAAAACATAATAAACCCTTCAGAAAATGGAATTCTAGCACTGTATTATTTTTGCACATTTATACTAAAAAATTAAACTTCTCTCTATATAAAAATGTACAAAAAGTCATGATTATATCATAGTAGCACAAAGTCAAACAACTAATGAGCAAGATATGAAAATGTGTACAGTATGTTATGAAAAATCTTTATTATTTCATCATATGTGTGCATCACTTAAAAGAATCTGAACAACTAATTACTTTTAATCTCTAATTTTACAACTATAATTATGTTTTGAATTGAGAGTTAAATGGGACAAAGATGAACAGCAAATGGGAGTTTTGTGCTTATAGTATTTCTGAACTAGGTAAACAGGAAAACATCAGTGCACTAAGACTGCTCGGTTTTCTCCTGCTGATAACTCTCCACTAGTATGCAAGTTGTTGTTCTTGCAATGTTAATTTTAGTGCTTATGAAATCATGTATATATAATTATATATATATATTTATATATGTATATAAATCCTCAAACTAGAAAATCATACCTACTGGGGACCAGCAGGTGGTGTGGTGGTTAAGGCGCTGGACACTCCCACATGGCTAACCATGGTTCAAGTCCCAGACCTGGTGGCTTGCTTTCTCATTTCCCTTCTCTCTTTCTCTCTGTGAGTCTATCTGCTCAAATTAAGATAAATAAATAAATGAATTAAATAATTATTTTTAAAAAATCATACCTACTGATAGTTGCTAGAAAATAGAAAGCTATCTAGAAAATGATGCCTACTGAGAGTTGCCAGAAAATAGAAAAGTATCAAAAGTTAAGCCTTTGTTGTTGAGTTTATACAAGAATTTCATGGGTCTCATTCTATCAGGTGAGTGAAGATTTGGTGGAGGGACTTAGCTTTACTGCTGTAATGCCAAGACAAGTGTATAAAGTGTGTGTGAGAAATGGAGAAATCCAATCAGCCAAATCCAATCTAAATTGCCGTGAGCTAGGAGGTGTCTGAGGTTGGCCAAATGACTGTAGCCACAAAAACCCAGTTCCACCCTCCCCGCCACACACACACACGCACACACACGCACTGCACCCTCCCCGCCACACACAGACACGCACACACACGCACACACACACACACACCTACACCCACGTCTCCTAAATCCCACTGGATGATGGATATTTGCACATGGTGGGGTACTGAAAGGTTGGTCTCTCTGGGCTCTTCTTCAAGTGGCCGATAAATGGAGGTGCGGTGGAATTCACCAGCGCCCGCCTTAACTTTTCCAAGCGTCCCACACTTCTACTGCCTAAGAGAGAAACATGAGCCTCCATGTAAGGAGCTAGACTAGGTCCTCCCTCGCCTCCTTGCAGGGGTAGTGCCAGTATTCCCACACAATGGCTTGCAAAGTAACTTAGGTTCCCCCAGCTGCTTCAGTCAAAGCTGTCACAAGTCCTCTGCCATTTCCAGATACGATCCCCGCTTCAATACCTGGATACACCTCGCCAGCATGAACCAGAAGCGCACGCACTTCAGCCTGAGCGTGTTCAATGGGCTCCTCTACGCTCTGGGTGGCCGCAATGCAGAAGGCAGCCTGGCCTCGCTGGAGTGCTACGTGCCCTCCACCAACCAGTGGCAGCCGAAGACGCCCCTGGAGGTAGCGCGCTGCTGCCACGCCAGCGCCGTCGCCGACGGCCGAGTGCTGGTGACCGGCGGCTACATCGGCAACGCGTACTCCCGCTCCGTGTGCGCGTATAACCCGGCCAGCGACTCGTGGCAGGAGCTGCCGAGCCTGAGTACGCCCCGGGGTTGGCACTGCGCGGTCACGCTGACCGACAGGGTGTACGTGATGGGGGGCAGCCAGGTGGGGCCGCGCGGGGAGCGCGTGGACGTGCTGACGGTGGAGTGCTACAGCCCGGCCACCGGCCAGTGGAGCTACGCCGCGCCGTTGCAGGTGGGCGTGAGCACGGCCGGCGTCTCAGTGCTGCACGGCCGCGCCTACCTGGTGGGAGGCTGGAACGAGGGCGAGAAGAAGTACAAAAAGTGTATCCAGTGCTTCAGCCCGGAGCTCAACGAGTGGACGGAGGACGACGAGCTGCCGGAGGCCACCGTGGGCGTGTCCTGCTGCACTCTCTCCATGCCCAACAACGTGACTCGGGAATCCCGGGCGAGCTCGGTGTCCTCCGTGCCTGTCAGTATCTGAACCCAGGTAGTCGCGGGGATGCAGGAAAAACACTTATTTATTCATAGAACCATGTGGTTAATCTTTGAGTTAGTGAAAAGGAAAATATGTAACATTTACTACAGTGGTTGTATCTGAAAATATATCGATGACAAATGATTTTAAATTCCTGGTATGGCATAATCTACCTCTGTCTTTTTTAGCCAGCAAAGGAAAGCAATTTATTTCAGTGGCCACTGGGTGGCAGACGGAGTTTGCTGTAGGCACTCCCAACAGGGCACGTTTCCTAAACCTATTGCAGTTTTGCCCACATTTGAGATTTTTCTTCTGCACTTCAGTACTTATAAGGCTTATGTGAGAAAGTAATCCCACAGATAAAAAAGTTTATTTTCTCTCATTTTCTTCTTTAGGAAGTTGAAAATGGTTTTATTTTTCAATGAAAATCATCTATTTCCATAAAGACTTAACTCTATTCAACACAATTCCTTTTCCTTTATGTGAATGAGTAAAGCATCTTGAAAGGCATCTCGTAGCAAAGGTGTAAAGTTTAGGACAAAGTCCGGATGGGAAGGAACAGGGATTCTGTGGATACCATTGGGTTGTGGTGATTTCTCCCTCTAGGCCTCAGACCTCAGTGTATTTTCTATCATAAAATCCTCATCTGGAAGAAGAAACTATTATCAGTCATTTAACTTATGATGTAAGTTTAAATCACTTTTTTTGTTTCTCCGAGAAGTATTTGCACTTTAACTCTTTTCCTGTATTAAAGGAATTTCAAGTATCCTGAGTGCCTTACCACCACCTTAAGCACAAACCAATTGCTACATCAAGGTTAGAGGCGAACTTGTCTCTAAGGTAAACCCTAGGACCATCACTAAGTAAAACTATGTCTTCAAGGACTGTTAATGAATGCTTAGATAGCCTGAGGGTTATACAACAATAACAATAGTTTGATTTCCCTCGACTTTTTTTTGTAAGAAGCATTTTTGCTATATGGTGCGTGTGCATACTGGAGAGACAGAAAGCAAGAAATCAACCCCTGGCAGGGGGATGGGGAGGAATGGCCACACTGTTATCCCTTCTCCTCCATCATCTTCTCAGGATTTTGGGCATGCCCAGTGTGAGGGGTTTTTTAAATTTTTTTTAAAGAATTATTCATTTATTTGATTATATTTGTTATTATTTTTAAAATTTGACCAGAGAGAGAGAAGGGAAACCAAGAAAGCAAGGTGCCAGGCTTGGGACTTGAACCACAGTCAACCATGTGCAAATCCAGCACCTTTAACCACCACGCCACCTGCTGGTTAAGCCACCAGGTCTAGGACTTGAACCGTAGTTGACTACATGGAAGTCTAGTGACATAACCATTATGCCATCTGCTGGTCCTTCCCTGACTCCCATATAACAAGAATGAAGAGAACATTTGCAAGTCTTGGGTTTGGCGATAACTGATGAATGGGTTTGCCTGATGGTCAATGCCACTATCTCCCATTTTGTAGCAATTCTCCTAATTTCTTAAAAATCTTAACATATTCTTTTCACATAAACATTAAAACAATATGTGCCCTTTCTGCCCTTTATCAATTTCACCTGCTTCAAATTAGCTTTGCAAATCAAAGTGCATCCACATGATATCATTTTTCTTACATGTTTTGCCAAGTTTTGGGACAAGGGAATGATTGTAGTAAATGATACGTATTTTCCTTTCTTAATAATTTATCACTTTATTCTTTGATAGTCTGTTTCAGAGAGAAAGTGGCCTGTCAATTGTGGGTTATGTGCAATTGAATTCTGAAAAATAAAACAAACTATGTCAAGGGTTAAACATAAGATATATAGAAATATACCTTGGTTTTCATTAATCCTATCCTCTCTCACCTTGTGTAGACAATCACTAGAGTTCTGATATTCATATCTGAAATATTTTATTTGAACTGTGAAAAATGGTTCGTACAGTAGGCTTTGTGGAACAATTTTATATCATTGACCCGAGTATGGGAACACTTGGGTAAAGGTTATAAACACTGTAAGTTAAAAGTAAGACATTATTAACGTAAAAACACTGGGCTGTGTCTTCATCCCACATAGAGAATGAGGAGTTTCACCAAGGACAGAGCAGGTATGTACAAAGATAGCTGCTCCTTTGGGTCCTTGTGTGTCCAGGCTGGAAAACAAAGCTCTGGGGTAAACCAGTTTATGGAGCAGTTTAAATCACCAAGTTTCTAAATTACCAATGACACAACCTATATATAGCCTTAGTCCTTGCAGCAACATTGGTAAAGTAAACTTTTCATTTTTTAAAAAAGAATTGCTTCTTTAATTTTATTTATTATTATTATTATTATTATTATTATTATTAATTTGCTGTATGGCACATGTGCTCACCAGAGAGACAGAGAGAGGGAAAGTGTGAAAGCAAGCTGCCAGGCCTAGGACTTGAACCATGGTCAGTCATGTGGGAGTCCAGCACCTTAACCACCACACCACTTGTTGGCCCAAAGTTTTCATTTTTAATCAATTATTTGGGCTACCACTTGGTGACGCCTGTGTGAGGGTGACCATAACATTTTTTTACCTCTGTATACATGAGTGTATGCTTAAACACACATACACACACTCATATAACTGAGAAGCCTATAGAATAGTGTCAAGTTTGAGAGGAAAAAAAAAGTGCTTTATTATGGATTATAGGTCCTAAGTGGGCAAATAGATCTGATTCCTTGATGCACAATCATAGATGTGTCCCCACTGAGATCTTAGATGTGTGAAGAGGAGGACCTATGACTCAAAATAAGGATCAATCAATTGTAATATTTTATGATGGAAAATGAGAAAGAGATACTGAAACTAGAGGAGTTTTCATCTAGCAAAGCTTGATTACATTGGTAGTGCAAAAACCTGACAGTGGTTTTCTAGAGATAAACCTAGAGACCTGTGAGACCTCAACAAATCATTTCAAACTACCATTTCACTTATTTTCTGCCTTGTTCATCTGAAGATTCAGAAAATACACATACCTGAGCTTACCAGGGTCCTGAGTTCATTGCTGCCCTCACTTCTGCTTTAGTAGTTAGGTCAATAAACAAGCCTAAACCAGCTGTGGCCTGGTGGTTAAGGAAGCTGGATTCCATATGACTGACCACGTGGTTCAAGACCTAGACCCAGTGGTTTGAGATACACAGTGAGCATGTGTGTGTGCACGCCCAAAGTCCCTACAGGAAGGAGTGATGGAGAAGGGATTGCTGCGTGGCCGTGCCTCACAGTGGGTGCTTTCTCCCTCTGCCTCTTTCTCTGTCTCTCTCTGGTGAGCACACATGCCCTCTGGCAAATTAAAAAATTAAATTCAATACATAAAGGCCAATATGAATTTGAAATGCTTGAACTTCGGATATAACTCATTATTCGAAGGGAGTATGGAACATAAAGTTTGGTGAAGCTTTTATATCCTGGAACATCTTGTATTACCAAATGAAAGACACAGAATTATGCAAACTCAAAATAATTGTGTCATCTTTCATATGTAAGTGAAGCATATTCTTTAACACATCTGTTGAAGCAGTTGTTCCTAGAAAATGCGACAGTTTCTTCATGTTTCCCATTGGGACAACTTCCTTCATTTTTAGTATTGTTTTAAGCCTATATTCAATTGTACTCCCAAGTCTTGAGATCCAGCTAGGTATGCCCTTTTATTTTTCTGAAAGGAAAGGACTTGTTATTTTCATAAGACCTAAATCCTACGATTAAATAAAAGCATCAGTTCAGTGCATCAGAGAAATCACATGTTATGCAGCAGCTGAAATAATAAACAAACCTCAAGCTCTCTTTTCTTTGAATGGGCCAGAGACCTGATTAAAAAAAAAAAAAAAGTCTCCAGGAAGCCAGACATTAATGTAATTTGTCCATTTTCAGTTAGGCCCTTGAGGCCAAGTTGTCACCCCTGAAGCACTAGTTGCTCTCAGGGCACTGAATGCGTTTCATTTTTACTCCCTATGTTGTAAGAATGGCTATGAACAGGAGGACCGTGCTGGTACAGCAAGATTAGACGGGACTGAGTGTAATGAGTGAGGCGATACCATAGAGGTTGTACAAATGTGAGTACTGAAAGATGGTACAGCTTAATGTAATTCCAAGCACGATTAGACGGGACTGAGTGTAATGAGTGAGGCGATACCATAGAGGTTGTACAAATGTGAGTACTGAAAGATTTTACGATTTAAGATCAGCAATTATAGTAAGTGTATTTTACAAACGCACGTGTAGATAGAGGTTTACCTGGAAGTATGTAAGTGTTAAGGGTCAGTTTTTCTTTTCTGGCCAAGTGTCTTCAGAATTCATCCAAGTTACTAGATAAAAGAAACTAAAATCACTTCATGTAATGAATTTTTCCCCTTAGTGTCAACCAAATAAATTTGTGTGATTTTTGAATTACACAAATACATGAGTCACTGATGAATGCATTCTCTAGCCCAAGGCAGCATTAAAAGGAATTACTTTTCAGTCTTTCTTTTCATACCAACAAAAACTGTAGCAAAATTTCCCAAACACTCCATCATGAGTAATTATGAGAAATAAAGACTAAAAATCTCAAAAACTCTACCTTCCAGCACATTCAGAAGGTAGAGATCATTTCGCTTTCTATCTGAAGGAATTTGAAATAAAGTACTTGTCTTGAATATTCCTTTAAACATTTTTATTTATTCAAAAAGTTGGTCAAAAAAGTCTTTGTTTGCTTAAAACATTCTGGTATTCTATAAGGAACAACAAACTAAAATGTCTGTAGTGTTTTTATAACCTCATCACGATCAATAAAGCTACATTCAGTAAAAACTCAGTCATCACGTGTGGGTAGTTTGGCTGCATCCTTTCGGTAATGACTGCACTTTACCCCCTCTATGTTTGTTTTTCATCATGATTCACCTAAACAAAACAACAGCAGAAAGAAAGGACAAATAATTGAACAGGTGTTTTAGGAGCTTGAAGATTCATGAAAGAGAAAGGTATAGAACATCAGTAGTGACTTGTTTTGTAATTCGGACGAAAGCCCAACTCCAGTCTAGCTTAGCACCTCCTGTTCAGAAGTCATAGATCAACTGTGGTTTCCAGTCTTGTCCCACCCCGACTGCAGCCCAGCTGACGAGTTCAGGTGAATCCACATTTGCAATGAGACGACGTTTTAGGAAATCATATTGCCATGCAGACGAACCCTGACAGTCTTTCTCTTCCCCCTCACCTTTACATGTAAGCAGATATTAATACAATATAATCAACATAAGACGCTCAACCTTTGTTCTAATCCGGTATTGAGGCCATTTAGTCCTATCTAGAAAATCTTAAAATGCTAACAACACTTTTTTTAAAACTTCTCCAACCCTGCAGCTGTGTTAAGAGACTAGACTAGTGCCAACCAGAATGCACGAGTGCCACGTTCCCAATTTGGAGCATATAAAACCAGGTGCTCATAGTTTCCTTGAGTTTTCTTTGAACTCCCACATAACTTCAAGCTTCCTACAGGCTTGCACTCCCTGGTACATTCACATACCAGCCCATCTATCCAGTTAGTGACATGCAAAATTATTTAATTATATTAATTACATCTAAAGTACTCTAAGATATATTAAAGAAAGAACCATTTTGCACATACTGTGTTTGGCAAGCGTGGTAGAAAGGCTAGAGACTGAAGTATAATCAAACCCACTTCTAGGCTTTCCTCTCGCCAGAGTGGCATGGAAGTGCATTAGAAGGTCCTTTGTAGGAAAGGAACAGCATTTGAAGGAGAGACAACATCCAACTCTTGGTTCTTAGAAACACCCTACTCAGCCCTTTCTTTTCCTTTCTAGCCACATTCACAGGTTGGTTTATGAGCCGAGGTGTAAGCCACATTAGTGATTATGCCTACACCAATCTCCCTTCCCCACCTCACCCCATTTCAGACCAGACAATCTGCTTAGAAAATAGTAAAAAATATAAGGAATACTTCCCAAACCTTTTGGTGAATACAGTAGCATCTGATTAACCTAAAGATTTGATGCAGCTCCTTTCATTATCCTTTCAGGGAAGCACCTTATAAAATCCTGGAGAAAGTATTTACTGTGGTATGAATGGTTCTCCTTCAAATTTGTGTACTGAAATCTAGTCATCTATTGCAATGGTTCTGAGAGGGTGGAGACTTAACCCTGTTACGGTGCTAGAACATGGAGCTTTAGGGCGGTGACTGGTTGGATGATAACCAGGTGGGACTCCCCTGATTGAAGCCTGGTAGCTTTATGAGAGCAGACACATGGACACTCTGCTCACTCTTGCTCTGCCCCACCATGGGATGCACTGCTCCACCTCAGGACTGTAGGGAGTCCCATCAACAAGAAGACCCTCTTCAGATACAGCCCCTTGACCTTGGACCACCAAAAACGTGAGCTTAATAAACCTTTATTCTTTCTAAATTACAGATTCTGGTATTTCTGTTATTCGTAACAGAGGACAGATGAAAACACTACCATTTCAATTTTGCCTTGATAGCCAATCATGGTCACAGGGGTGACTGCAGTCTTCCAAAAGAGAAGTCCTTTTTTCCCCCACTACTATTTGTAAGCTCATAAAGGGTGGTATGTCAAAAAGGAAGACACAAACTTTGATTATAGTAGTGAAAATTTCTTCCTGGCCACTGCAACATGTCCCCAAAATAGGGAAGTGTCCTGTGATATGAATGGAGGGCTAGTGTCCCTTCATCTCTTTGTTTCTGCTCTGTGCTCACACTTAAGTTTTTCACCATAAGTTCTGCATTTCAGAATTCTGTCACTTTCCTTCTGAGGAGTATCTCCACTTTTATTTTAAGGTTTTTGCCAGAGGGAGTGTCCGGTTGCCAGAGAGAGGCAGTCAGACAGAAAGAGGGAAAGTGAGAAATTACCCCCCAGGGGGATGGCCACATCACAATCTCTTCCTTCTTCATCCTCCTCTCTGGATTTTGGTCACACATGCACATGCACTCGGTGTGATTTTCAAGTGGCCAGGTTCAGGACTCAAACCATGGTCAACCATGTGGGAGTCCAGCACATTAATTGCCATGCCACCTGCCGCCCCAGGAATATCTCTGCTTTCAGTTAGAAGGTGGAAACTGAGCAGGATCTGTTTTTGCTGATCCAGGCTTGGAAGTGGTCTACGTCAATTCCACCTACCTCCCTTTGGCCAGAACCAGTCATATGGCCCTACCTAGATGCAACGGAGCTGGGGAAAAGTCTCCATGAGCCCAGGAAGGAAAAGAAAAGTTCTTATATAGTATCCTCTCTGCATCATGAATGAGTACTCATTTTACCCCCTGATTACCAATGAAGTAAGGAGCTTCCCAGTCAAGCTGCCCCCCTTAGTCTGCTCTGCTCACATGTTACCAGTGTGCCTCTCCTTTTACTCGGACATACAACATACACTCAGCTCCCCTCTTTTACTTTGCCTTTTCCCTCCTGAAGAGCAAGTCCACACTACTCTTGCAGCCTTTACTCAATTCAGTGCCCTTCTGGTGGGTCTACAGCATACATTAAATGTATTCTGTACTTGCACAAATCTGGGTCCCATAATTCGTCAAGGAAACCCATCTAATATCAAGTATTGCTGACCCAACCTAGCCGTGCAGGTGGTAGCAAACCAAACTGCAATGCTGGAAGCCATGTAGCTGACAGCAAGTTTGGATCCCTGGGTCAGCCTGAACACATATTGAGTGTCTAAGGTCCTGAAGAGTTGGACGGCTAGGGAAGACAGATCGTGGCATGATAAGACCCTGTTGAGGATGAGTCTGTCTGTCTCACTCTCTCACATGCATGTACTATCTAACACAAATAAAATAATAAAATAAAATAAAAATTGCCTTCACACCCTTCACTCCTTGGGTCTCTTGTCCCTCTACTTCTAGAATCTTAATTTTGCATGTTCTAGAACAATGTTGACTGTAAGTTGTACATCTGTGACTTAATTCCTTTCACTCCAACTATGTAAGATGGCTCTTAACATGTGATCATTTAGGGAAAAGATCATTTTCCCTAAAATTAGGGAAAATTTCGGTAAACGTCCTCTGAAAGAGGACATACAGTGCCTGCTCCATGGCACAGTGGTAATAACAATATCTGAGAGGAGCTGAATCCCACATGGCAACTGCAGCAGTAACTCCAAGTCCTGCTGGCCTCAAATATCAGAAACATGCATGAGTTCCCAAGATTCACTGGGCTGGAGGACTGGAAGGAGGGGTAGCTCCATGAGCAGGCCCTGCAAAATGTGCTCCCCCACCCCAGCCTTTTTCTCACTCTTACATGTGTGTACACACCCTCTACCATGAATAAAGTGGAAATTATTTTAAATGAATTATTTAATTAATTTATTTATTTTTAATTTGACAGAGAGAGAGGGGAAGTGAAAAAGTAAACCAACAGGTCTGGGACTAGAACCGAGGTCAGCCATGTGGGAGTGTCCAGCACCTTAACTACCATGCTACCTGCTGGTCCCACAAAGTAGAAAAATATAAGAGGACACACATGTATTAATCACCATCTTAATCACTGTTAAGAGAAACGGATTCCTAAGGGAGAGGGAGGGAAGGAAACTCAAGCAGTTGCCATCTGTCCCCCAGTTTTATTTCTTAAATTTAATGAAATCTTTCTATTTATTGAAGATCTAGACTGAGAAATGCTTTATCCTATCGCAATTCTGTAAATGTGTAGCAAAGAAAATTCTTTATGGAAAAAGAATTGTGTGGCAAATACTGATTGGGTGAAACTATGCACCAAGCATGCAGTGGGAATACCATGAACAAGATACTTTGTTTCCCTAGGGACAATAAAGAACCAGAAACCTCAGGAGGTGACTCTGATGCCCAAGCAAATTCATTTAGAAGAGCCAACCTTATAAAGTGCAATTAAATTAGCAAACATTTACCCTTTGCCAAGCTTCATGCTCTCTAGGTCCTCTGGGAGAGAGAAAGGTAAATCTAACTTAGTATATGCCTTCATGGGAATTAGAAGTGATAAAATGTCTAACTGGCTCCATTTGGAGAAGATTAACCTATTTCCCAGCTCTAGTCCCCTGATCGTACTCCATCTTTCTCTGTTCTGCCCTGTGTTCTGGGAGGCTGACCCCAAAGCCTGCCTCATCCAGACTCCAACTATCTGGCTATATATTGAATTCATCCAGTGGGATGCCTCAGAGATCAGCAGGCAGAAGCGAATGGTTGGGATATTTTCTTTCCACCCTCTCCCAGTGCTTCTGGCCATGACTGCAACTCTCTATAGCTGCAGCTCCTGCCCGGCAGACCCTCCTCCCTCCAGCTCTCATCATCAGTCTGGATATTTCCTGGAAGGTTACTTATGTGCTGCCACCCCGTTTAGAATTTCTTTAAAGCGAAGACCTTTTCTGTCTTGTTCACTGCTCTTCTTCCATGTCCAAAACAATGCCTGGTGTATAGTAGGAGATCAATATTTTTGTGTGTGAAATAAATGAGTGAATGAATAAAGTAATAAAACCATCATGACTTACTGCGTGTTGATCCTATTGCACTCTTACTCATGAAATCAATAAATGCTAAATGTGCATCTACTACATGCAAAGGGATTTGCTTATCCCGGGAGTCATGGAGGTGATCACAATGAAGTGTACAACCATCATAACTAGAATTCTTTGTCAACTTAACTACAAGCCAAAAATTAAATTGCGAAGAAACAGTACAGGTGGAGAGAACTATGCAACCATCCTTTACTATACATCTCTCTCTCTCTCTCTCTCTCTTTAGAGAGTTATGTACTCACTGGAGAGACAGAAAGAAACAGAGAGACAGAAAGCAAATGGGAACCAGCAGTTAGCGTAATGGCTATGTCGCTGGACTCCCACGTAGTCGACCGCAGTTCGCGTCTCAGACCCGGTGGCTTAAATCTCACGCCGGGCGCGTGTGCGTGCGTGCCCAAGATCCCGAGAGGAGAATGGAGGAGAAGGGATTGCGGCGTGACCATCCCCCCTGGGGGGTGATTTCTCGCTTTCTGTCTCTATGTCTCTCTCTGTCTGTCTGGCGAGTGCACGCGCCCTACAGTGAAAATCTCTCAAAAACAAAACAAAACAAAACAAAACCCTAGCACCCTTCAGAACCCCAGAGTAGCCCCCATGGACGGTTCTGTCACTTCCCTCCTGAGTAAAGAAATGGAGGACAAGTCACTCACAGCAGAGTTCTAGGCAATGGACAGTGAAGCTCTGGGCCTGGATCTGCTAGAGCCGAGGGAAGTGAGTTGGTGTAGGAAGAAATGAAAGTTGGCAGATTGAGCTAAAAGAAGGACCGGCTCCCTCTTCAGAGGCCCTCCACGGAGGCACACTTCTAAAGATGGTGAGGTAGACTGGTGACCAGCCCTGGGGCAACTTTGGGAGTCACACGCTGGAGATGGCAGGGAAAACGTTACCACTGTCAATTACCAACAGAGAAGGTTACCATGTCAGAGAGTGTCCTTGACTAGGAGAGCTTGTTTGGAAAGGGATGAACGGGCTCCATTAAAAAATCTATGAAATGTTAAGATACTGCCAATTTCGATGGATTTCTCCTGAATCCTTACCCTCGAAGCCCAGCTGGATAAGTGTGTGCCTTATGAAGCTCTGTCCTCTGCCCCCACCTGCCTGCTCTGACAAATACAACAGAGTTTTCAGGGAGGAAAATGCTGCCTATGACCTTCACAGGCAGATTAAGGCTCCCAGCTACAGAAGGGAACTCTAAATCAGGAAGAGTGAGCTTCTCTCAGGGATGTTGGCATGCAGGTCCTCTGAAGCAGCGCGTGCCACTGTTATGCCCCGATGTGCTCTGTGCTGAGCATGGGTTATGGCATGGCACTGCTCTGATCCCTCCCGGGCTTAATGTAAGGCCAGGCAAGCCCCAGAGTGACCAGAGCTCATGGGCTGGCTCCCCTGGCTGCAGCTAGCTTTTCCATTTTCCCTCATGCATGGTACGAATCTCTTCAGTGTGCCAGGTGTGGCTCACAGAATACTGACAGTGAAGGACAGAGTTGCAGTACTGTTTCGAGCCGTCCTGGAGCAGCTACAGTGCTCGACTGGTGTTACCTGAATGCTGGAGACAGCACCCAAACCTCTTTGCTTTCCCAGAGATTCTGTATCTGTTGCCATGACTCAGGGGTGTGTGTGTGTGTGTGTGTGTGTGTGTGTACGTGTGTGCACATGTGCGCACTTAAATGTTTATTTATTTATTTTTTTAATTTGCCCAGAAAGAAAGGGAAAGTGAGAAAGCAATCTGCCAAGTCTGGGACTTGAACCATGGTCAGCTATGTGGGAGTCCAGCACCCCAACCACCACACCACGTGCCAGCTCCACTATGACTGTTTTTATAATAAAGGGCCAGCATTAAGGAGAGAAAAGGAGTTAGCCAGAAGATTTTCTCCCCAGGTTGAAGAATATGGTAAAGTCAGTGAGAATATTAAACTTGATCACACCAGACTAAGAGGCCAGTCCTCTGAAGTTGTAAGCACTATGTTTAGCAGCACTTTTACAAAAAAGTCTGAACAAGCCCCTCTCTTTGCTTGAGGATACAAATCTTCTCAACTCGTAAACTTGGTAGAGACTCAAAGTTTTATTTCATGAAATAATAATGGTTCACCTCCAATGACAGACGTGGTTACTGGAAACCCTTATCAAACTCAGTTCAGTCCCAAGTGTCTAACAGCAAAACTATTATGCTATCTCACAAGAATGTAGAATAAGTTCAGAGGGAAGTAAGGGATAGTTTGGGTGAAAATGCTCACCTTCAGGAAAATGTGTGATAGCTTTCCCAAGATGCTCCAGGATGAAGAGCAAGAGCTTGGGAAACGAAGAACAGAGAAGAATGCTTACAATTTTAAACAGGAATGACACGTGTTAATGTGTCAAAGGGGCCAGTTCAAATCCGACAGGAACTGTGCTGAAGACAACCAATTTGCCTGTTTTGCTTAGTTACATGGATAATGGTAACTTGGAATGAGAAAAAAGAATCCTAAAATGGAGACCACTTAGGGTACTGATCAGAAGTCAGTGTGAAGAGATTCATTAGTGCAGGACCAGCAGGACGTGTAGTAGGTAAGGCACTGGGCTCCCACAAGGCCGACCATGGTTCAAGGGCTGGACCCAGTGGCTTGAGGTTCACACCAGGCACATGTGCACGTGTGCCCAAAATTCCAAGAGGAGAATGAAGGAGAAGGGATTGCAGCGTGGCCATGCCCCCACCCCCCGGGGGGGATTTCTCCCTTTCTGTTTCTCTGTCTCTCTGGCAAGTACATACACCCTATAAATAAATAAAATTAATTGATGCTACTAGCACAGATTTTTCCTTTAAAAGACTTTTGGGATTTTAGGGTTGCATGCACCTATGTCCAGCCGCTGGGCCCAGGACTCAAACTGCAGTCAGCCATGTGGAATCCAGCCACCTTAACCATCATACCACCAGCTGGCCAAGAAGTATTTTTAAATTACGTGAAGAAAGTGAAATGAATGAACTTACAGATCAAATGAAAAGTCTCCAAACTGGGACCAGCAGTTGGTGTAATGGCTATGTCGTTGGACTCCCACATAGTCAACCACAGTTCGCGTCCCAGACCCGGTGGCTTAAACTCACGCGGGGCACGTGTGCGTGCATGCCCAAGATCCCGAGAGGAGAATGGAGGAGAAGGGATTGTGGTGTGGCCATCCCCCCTGGGGGGTGATTTCTCGCTTTCTATCTCTCTGTCTCTCTCTCTCTGTCTGGTGAGCGCACACGCCCTATAGCAAAAACCTCTAAAAAAAAAAAAAGAAAAGAAAAGTCTCCAAACTGAGTAAGTAGACTTAAAATTCACAACTCACAACTAGAAGCTGAGATTCAAGAGTTTCAGCTGTTAACTTCAAATATTGATGGCATGATAATGAGAACATGTAATGAGACTTGGCATAAAATCTATTGAGGGAATAGTTTACCTCTTAGAAATGGAGAAGGAACTTCTCAAAATGTAGGAATACATAATCAGTATAAACAGAAGTACAGAACCTACAAAAAGAGGTGAAAAGATCTGAAAAAAGAACTGCAAAGGGGACCAACAGATGGCATAATGGCTACGTCGCTGGACTCCCATAGGGCTGACCGCGGTTCAAGTACCAGGCCCAGCAGCTTCAAACTCACACCAGGCATGTGCACATGCATGCCCAAAATCCTGAAAGGAGAATAGAGGAGAAAGGAATGCAGCGTGGCCATCCTCCTAGGGGGGTGATTTCTCACTTTCTATCTCTCTGTGTCTCCAGCAAATATCACATCCTACAGAAAAAAAAAAAAAAAAAAAAAAAAAAAAAAACCCGCAAGGAACAGCCTCCCACAAT
>NW_006203862.1:1368842-1391799 GCF_000334495.1 Tupaia belangeri chinensis
GAATTATTTCCTAAAAAAAAAAAAAAAAAAAAAAAAACCTCGAGAAAGTGTTAGCAGCTTTCTTAATTAGAAGAAAACTCAAGGATTTAAGAAAAGAAAAGGTCACAACAGACTAAAATTGTCCGAAGCAGAGTTTAGTTTTGGATGGTTGTCATGGCTGTTTACGTAAGTGTGAAAATTTGTCTTTATTGAAGTATGAGATGTGGGTTAGAAATTTCACCTTGAAGTATTTCCCTCTGCTGGGAAATGTCCATTCTTACCTCCCCAGGATGTTTATGGGAACTTTTTTTTTCTCTTAGAGCTGCTCTTGCTGCCAGCAGCCTTCTCGGGCCCTTTGCTGACTGCTCCCTGAAAAGGAATTTCCTCATTTTCTTGGAGACGCCTCTGTTGCCTGCCTCTTTAGGACCTCTGTTTGCTCTGTGGGTGAAAATGTCTTCCTCTTGACAAGTCTTGCACTATCAGCTTTTTCTTCAAGAGCTCTACTAACCAACTCCTCCTTGCAAAACAGATTTCTTTTTATTGGGCTTGGATCTGCCATTCCATTCTCCTGAGGAGCCTCCTACAGCTACTTCTTTTTCTTCTTTTTGGGTTTTTCACCAGTGTCCTCACACGTCTCTGATTGTGCCACTGCTGTTTTCCAGAGATGTAAGGGCAGGCTCCGTCAGTCATTGTTTTCCTCCAAGTGTTTCTTCTCATTTCTTCAGCTTCCTAGTAGTCTCAGCAGCCTCTTCCTCTGCCTGAAGCATCTTTAGAGGCTTCTTTCCTGAAACCTTTATCCTTCTGCTCTTCAGTCTCATGGAAGGACAGCTGTTCCCTGACTTGTTCTCAAAGCTTTTTCCCAAATATACTTGGGGGCACCTCAGAGAAGCAATCAGTCCAAGCGTCAATACTGCACTTGTTGGCAGATAATAGGAGACACAATCTTTGTTCTTGGCATTTGCTCAGCCAATGATAGTGGAGAGGAAAGTGAGTTTATGTTTTAATGTATTAGCTCTTTTCCTCAAGAATCCAGAACCTTGGTTTCTTTGTCAGGCTCTGGGTACCACTCAGATACCAAGATGGGCCATTAAATAGCCCTAGTGCCCCACACACACACACATACACCCTCATCTCTGGATCCTGGGCAGATGTTACTCTACATCATAAGAGAGACTTTATGTAATTAAAGGTTATGGATTTTGAGGGGAAGATATTATTCTGAGTCTAATTTAACCACGTGATCCCTAAAAGCAGAGAAATTCCTCCAACAGTCAGATGAACAGCAGAAAAGAAATGCAAGAGCCTCCTAGTGGGAGATGGATTTGATGTGCTGTTCCTGTTTCTGAGATTTGGATGCCCATGAACCAAGCTGAAGACAGGGCTGTAGGAACTAACAGAGATCCCCAGTTGACAGTCAGCAAGGAAACAGGGACTTCAGTCCTAGAGCAGGAAGGAACTGGATTTTGCCAACAAGCTGAGTGAGCCTCCCCACTAGAACCCACACTGTTAGCATCTTGATGATAGCATTGAGAACGTGGGGCAGAGAAGCCAGCCAAGCTAACCCAGACCTCTCTGACCAACAGAATTGGAAAAAATAAATCTGTGTTGCTATGACATATGAAGATGTGGTGGTTTGTCCAGCAGCAACAGAAAACTAATGATTCTGCTATTCAACAAGCAGCCTTGGACCCAGGCCTGAGAGCTTCTGAGGATTCCTTGGAGAGTGAAGCTCTGAGGATTTGAGGAAGCAGATCACTCACAGGTTTAATTTGGCTTTCAAAGCAATTGAATCCTGCATATCCACAGTTACAGAAAACTTAACATACAGTCTATCTTTTAAGTCATTTTGGGGACCTGCAGTTGCCTCTATGGCTATGGCACTGGACTCCCATGTAGTCCCTTGTAATTCAAGTTCTGGACTCGGTGGCTTAATCTCATGCCGAGCACGTGTGCGCGTGTGCCCAAGATCAAACAGCATTAAAACTTGTACTTGCATGTAGGACAACTCAGAAAAGTATAATGAATGAGGGTCCAGCCCATGGCATGATGGTTAAGACAACTAGATCCCACATGGCCAACAGCATTGTTTGAGTCCCAGATCTGGTGGCTTGGGAAAAAACATACCAGATGCATGTGTGTGTGTGTGTGTGTGTGTGTGTGTGTGTGTGTGCATTCTCAAAATCACAAAAGGTGGAGAAGGGAGTGTGGTGTGACCATTCCCCATGAGAGTGATTTCTTGCTTTCTCTCTCTTTCTCTCCAGTGAGTACATGTGCCTTCTGGCAAATTTATAAAAAAATAATGTATAGGGGCTGGCAGGTGGCATGGTAGTTAAGCCACTGGACTTCCACATGGGGCCTCAGTCTGAGTCCTGGACCTGGAGGCTTGCTTTCCTCACTTCCTCTTTCTCTCTCTCTGTCTGATCAAATTAAAAATACTAGTAATAGATAAAATGAAATAAATATTTTTTAAAAAAGTAATATACAGTCAAGGAATGCAATCTACTATATGATAAAAATAGTATAAACATCATTTAGTTGCTGACAATAAAAAATTTACTTATTATTATTATTATTTTTTTTTTTTGGAGAGGTTTTTGCTATAGGGCATAAGCGCTCGCCAGACAGACAGAGAGAGAGACAGAAAGCGAGAAATCACCCCCCAGGGGGATGGCCACACCACAATCCCTTCTCCTTCATTCTCCTCTTGGGATCTTGGGCACGCATGCGCACGTGCCTGGCGTGAGTTTTAAGCCACCGGGTTTGGGACGTGAACTAGAGACAGAAAGCAGAAAGTCACCCCCCAGGGCAATGACCATGATGCAATCCCTTCTCCGCCATTCTCCTCTCAGGATCTTGAGCACGCACATGCACCTGGCATGAATTTAAGCTACCGTGTCTGGGACTCGAACCGTGGTCAACTATGTGGGAGTCCAGCAACATAGTCATTACGCTAACTGCTGGTTGCAAAAATTTACTTATTTTTAAAACATCCATATGTTGGTTGGGACCAGCAGATGGTATAGCAGTTACATTGCTGGACTCCCACATGGCCAACTGTGTTTCTAGTCCTGGACCCACTGGCTTGAAACTCATGCATGTGTGTGTGTGTGCCCAAGATCCCACGAGAAGAATGGAGGAGAAGGGATTGTGGTGTGACCGTCCCACCTGGGGGGGGGTGTCTCAATTTCCTTCTCACTGTTTCTGTCTCTCTCTCTCTCTCTCTCTGGTGATCACATGAGCCCTAAGGCAAAAACATATACAAAAAAAAAGAAAATCCAAATGATGGCAATGTCTAGAAAAATGTAACTGGTTAATTTGAAATGCTGAAACATTCTGACTTGCATTAATATTTTATATCTCCACATTTACATTTAAAAATCATACTCGAATGGACCTGTCATGTTGGTACATAGGTAGTGCCACCACTTGGTAGGCTGGAAGCCACATGGGAGACCCAAGTTTGGTTGAACATACCAGGTACTTTGCACTTGCCTGTAATTCTAATTAATTTGGAGGCTAACGCAGAAGAATCATGACACAGGTCCTTATCAAAATACCCATCTCTGTCTTTCTCTCTCTCCCTGTCCCTCTCTCACTGAAAACAAACAAACAAAAACCATACATAAAAATAAAAGTGGAAAAATTGCCAATACCTAATTTCTGCTCCCTTTTTCCCACTTGAAATCGTAGACTTTTTTTTTAGAGAGATTTTTTTGCTGTGGGCCGTGTGCGCTTGCCAGAGACACAGAGAGAGACAGAGAGATGGAAAGCAAAAAATCATATCCCGGAAGGGATGGCCACACTGCAATCCTTTCCCTTCTATTCTCCTCCAGGAATCTGGGGTATATACACACACACACGCCCCCAGCATGAGTTTCGAGCCACCAGGTCCAGCACTCAAACCACAGTTGGCCATGTGGGACTCCAGCAATGTAACTGCTATGTCATCTGCTGGTCTGTACTTAGGGTCCTGTTGACCCTATGGGGAAAATACCTAGGTGCTACCAGTAACAAGAAGAAAGAAATTAAAAAAAAAAAAATTGGAACAAAATGTTTTCCATCATAGTGGATTCTTATTTTTTATATTTTTATCATGCTAGAGAGCATGCACACACAAGAAAGAGAGACACCTTCCCACAGGGTCTGGTTGTACTATGATCCCCTGCCCCCTGAGCTCCAGCCTGTCAGGATTTGGGCACACATCCCAGCATGTTTCAGATCAACCTGGCCAGGGTCCTTGACCACAGTCAGCCATATGGCGTCTAGCTCTGCAATCTGGCACACTACCAACTGCACCACAGAGGCCGGGCCCATAGTGAGTTGTTAAGCATGTCCTCCATGTATGTGGCATCCTATGTGGATGCCTTTTAGCATAATTGTTTGGTATGTATAACACACAGATTAGTATCTTTAAAAAGACCAACCTGGGGGACCAGTGGTTGCCGTAATGGCTATGTCACTGGACTTCCATGTAGTCAACCACAGTTCGAGTCTCCGAACACACCAGGTGCGTGTGCATGTGTGTCCATGATCCTGAGAGGAGAATGGAAGAGAAGGGATTGTGGCGAGGCCATCCCGGGGGGGGGTGATTTTTTTGCTTTCTCTCTGCCTGTCTTTCTGGTGAGCGCATGCGCCCTATTGCAAAAAAAAAAAGACCAACCTGGTGCACCTCCCCTGACTCTGCAAAGCACCACTAGCTGTACTCAGGAAGAGTAGATCCCTTTTGAAGTCCTAAGCAATTTCTCTCACCATACTTTGAAAATGAAATGTGCGATAAACATCATTTAATTGAACTTCTGATCATGAGGTACCACGGTACCAGGCTTGTAATAAGGTTCCCCCCCGCCCCCAGTAGAGTGTGCAAGTTGGTTTTATTGTTCCCCGGAGCTTTACCAGGGTAGATCTGAGAGCACTCTGCTTTGTACCGCCATGTTACAGAGACCTCCTTACTTGCCCCCTTCTCCTTCAGCTGGTGCTTGGTGGGCTAGAGATGGTACTGGTGTTAAAGAACAAAGGTTGCAAACATCTCATTGATGCTACATTTGCTTTTACTGAGGTTTGATAGAATTACAGTTCCTAAAGTAGTGCTTTTAAATATTGATGATTAAATGTTATTTTTATAAGTACATCATTTCCATTCAGTGGAACCTGTAGAATTAGATTGTATAAATATTATATTTGGATTGAAATAGAAGGTCCATCACTACTTAAACCAGTATTGAACCTTGACATGATCAGGTGAAAGCATCTGAAAGAATTAGGATCATTTCTGGACCAATCAGTGATACAGTGGTTAAGGCGACTGGATCCCACATGGCTGACTGTGAGGTTCAAGTCCTAGAGCCAGTGGTTTGAGAGACATGCCGAAGGCGTGTATGTGTGCATGCCCAAAATCCTGAAAGGAGAATGGAGGAGAAAAGAATACACTGTGACCATCTCCCATTGCGGGTGATGCTCCCCGCCCCCAAGTCTCTCTCTCCAAAAAGCCCACATGCCTTCTGGCAAAATAAAAATAAAAAAGACTCTTTTTATATCATATGAGCTTTCACTAGGACTCAATAAGAGTAAATTAATATTTACCTGACTGAGCAGATCAATAAATACTGGTTTTTAAAACAATACACACACTTTTGAGGGACTAGCAGGTGGTGTAGTCGTTAAGGCACTGGACTCCCACACAGCTGACTACAGTTCAAGTCCTAGACCCAGCAGCTTGAAACTCA
Source organism: Tupaia belangeri chinensis (assembly GCF_000334495.1). NCBI lineage: Eukaryota > Metazoa > Chordata > Mammalia > Scandentia > Tupaiidae > Tupaia > Tupaia belangeri. The sequence continues at coordinate 1,374,545 of NW_006203862.1, forward strand.
TGCCAGGTGTATGTGCAAGCATACCCCGAGAGGAAAATAGTGGAGAAGAGATTGCAGCATGGCCATCCCCCAGGAGTGATTTCTTGCTTTCTGTCTCTGTCTCTGTAGCAAACACAAGTACCCAAAATATCTCTCTCAAAACAAAAAACAAAACACATTTCTTTAAAACCCTGCACAATAAACTTCCAAGTAAACTAAATGATATTTTTATTAGGTTAGCCCTAAATACAGAGAATAATTTAGAGGAGTTGATATTTTGCAACCATTTGTTTCTAATTTTGTAATCTTTTAACCTTTGTTATTAAGGATATTCTTTGTTGTTTAAGTGTTTCTGTTGTATGCAGTGAATATAGCGGTTATAGCTTTTCCGCCCGCTCCCCTCTCCCTCCAGCACCGCTCCGGCTGCACCTTGCTAGCTCCAAGCTCCTACTCAGCAAGCGCTGCCATCGTCTCCCTCCAGCAGCCATCATGATTATCTACCGGGACTCATCAGCCACGATGAGATGTTCTCCAACATATACAAGATCTGGGAGATTGGGGATGGGCTGTGCCTGGAGGTTGAGGGGAAGGTGGTCAGTAGGACAGAGGGTAAGATTGATGACTTGCTCATTGGTGGAAATGCCTCCACTGAAGGCCCTGAGGGCGAAGGTACCGAAAGTGCAATAGTCACTGGTGTTGACATTGTCATGAACCATCACTTGCAGGAAATCAGCTTCACAAAAGAAGCCTACAAGAAGTCCATCAATGATTACATGAAATCAGTCAAAGGCAAACTTGAAGAACAGAGACCGGAAAAAGTAAAACCGTTTATGACAGGGGCTGCAGAACAAATCAAGCACATTCTTGCTGATTTCAAAAACCACCAGTTCTTTATTGTTTACAATACGAATCCAGATGGCATGGTTTCTCTACTGGACTACCGTGAGGATGGTGCAACACCATATGTGATTTTAAGGATGGTTTAGAAATGGAAAAATGTTAACAAATTTGGCAATGACTTCGGATCTATCGCCTGTCATCGTAACTGACTGCTGCTTGTCATCCACAGAACACCAGGACTGAAGACAAATGGGACTCATGTCATCTTGAGCATTTCATTTATTTTGACTGTGATTTATTTGGAGTGGAGCCATTGTTTTTAAGGGAAAAAAATGTCATGTAGGTTGTCTAAAAATAAAATGCATTTAAACTCATTTGCGAGAAAGCCTGTTAGTTTAATACATTTGAACTGAATCCATCACGTAGTGTTCCTGAAGAAGCTGGAGTCTGGCTATAAACCACTACTAGAAAGCATATGACTGTCTTCAGATCACTTCTGCAATGAAAACTACTTCTGGGACTGGAATATAAAACAAGACAAAACAAAGCAAAACCAAGAATCAAAAGTTTTAATTCTTAGTTGCAGTAAAGGGAAAGACCATGCTTATAGCCATGCCAACATTTGAAGTGGAGCCTTTTCATCACCTGCAGTGGAAGTAATTAACTCTGGACGAGATTACCAAAAGAATAAAAAGAGACTAAATCAGTTGGAAAAAAAAAAAAGAAAATAGTGGTTATATACATGAAGAGACTTCAAGAAATTATAGAAAATTTGGATTATGGTACAAGTTTATTTTGATGTGAAAAAAATTTTGAAACTCATACATAGGTTTTTTGTAATACATGTTTTCTAACAGTTTTCTATTTATTTATTTTTCAATTTGCTGCAGAGCGTGTGCACTCAAGAGAGAAAAAGAGGGAGAGAGAAAGTAGTCTCTGGGGAGGATGACCATACCACAATCTCTCTTCTCTTCCATTTCCTCTTGAGGTTTGGAGGTTTGGGGCACACACGCACACCCTCCCAGCATTTTTTTAAATTTATTTATTTATTTTACATGCTTTCACTGAACATCATCACAGCATACAAAATGCGATTTCCCATCCAGAATACAGTGTAAAGTGGCTTATACATGTTATCGTCAACAAATAATTTTCCATTTCTTGTTTCTTGTGTGTGTGTGTGTGTGTGTGTGTATATATACATATATATTTCTCCCTATTTCTCACCTCTGCCATTTCCCACCCTCTTCCCACGCTGTCTCTGGTATCTACAGTTGCTTTCCATTCCTTTTCAATTTTCCCACATTTCACTGATTCACAAAATATCTTAAGTAATCTAAACACTTCCAATAGCAAGTTCAGCTGATATATACATATCTGTGAACACATGTTGACTTTCAGCATGAAACTCTGTGGGTAGAATGAATATACTATAAAGCAGCACCTAGCTGAGGCTATATAGATTAATGTGGTCATTAAACAGGTATTTTAAAAAATATTTTTATTAATTTTAAGAAAGGTAGTTTTAGCTTTAATAAATCAAAATTTTAAAAATGTTAAGAGAACTTTGCTTAAGACTTAAAGCCAGGAAACAGGTTAGGATTCTGTTCAAATAATAGGTACATGGACCTGTCCACAACTCAAGAGAAGACAAAAATCCTTAACTCTGGAAAACAGACAATAGAAGATCAGTAATGTTTTAGTAGAACGTCATACAATTCTATTTCACCAGGTCAGACTTACGTACTTTTTCTATCTTCTGTTGTGGTCTGATCTTTCCGTTTAAATTCTAGAAGATAACATTCAACTCTGGACTTATTCCTACCATTAAGCTGGCCATTTTCTTAGTTGTTTTTAGAACTCTTATTTCTGTGTGTCTGACTTTCGTTTTCCTGATAGAGCACTCCCTTCAGAACTTCTTGGAGAATTGGTCTGGTGTCATTAAATTCTTTCAGGTTTTGTTTATCTGAGAATGTTCTTGTCTTCTCTCCCCATATGAAGGATAATCTTGCCAGAAATAGTATTCTTGGTTGAAATTGTTTTTCACTCAACACTTTGAGTATATTTTCCCATTCTTTCCTCGCTCACACTGTTTCCCATGAGAAGTCCGTTGTTAGCGGAACTTTGTAGGTAACTAGATGTTTCTCTCCTGCCAATCTTAGTGTCTTGTCTTTGTCTGTGGTTTTGGTCAGTCTGGCTATATTGTGTCTTAGAGAAGAACTTCTTGAGTTGATCCTATTTGGGGTCCTTCATATTTCTGGGGTCTGGATCTTTGAATGCCTTTCTAGGTTTAGAAAGTTTTCTTCCAGGATTTCATGGAATAGATTATCAATCCCTTTATTAGTCTATTCATCTTCTAGGATACCGATTATCCTGATGTTTGGATGTTTAATGTTATCTAGTATTTCTCGTATATTATTCTCATTTTGGGGGCTATTTTCTCAATCTTCATGATGGATTTTTCTAGGCCAGTGATTCTCTTCTACATCTGAGATTTGATTTTCTGTATGGTCTATTCTGCTTTTAATACTCTCAAGGGAGATTTTGACTTCCTGTATGACAACCTTCATCTCCAACAGCTCCATTTGATTCTCTTTTTATGGTGTCTATTTCCTCTTTCAACTCTTGCAAGAACTTCCTCATCAGCTCTTTTCTTCTAGAGTTCATTTTCTCTCCTCTCTTCCATCTCTGTTAGCTTTGTCACTATGAATATTCTAAATGCGTTATCAGACATTTCAGAGTTCCATTGTCTGTCTATAGATGAAGAGGAGTTATTCTTTCCCCTTTGAGGAGAGGTACTTTCTTGGTTTCTCATATTTCTTGTGCCTCTGCAGTGACTTCTAGTCATCTGATGAGTTATTTGTTTTTTCCTAATTTCTAAAAGTTCAAGCTGAGTGATAAGAGGTGGGTGGGAGGAGGTGCTCTGCAAACTCTTTGCTGTTGCATTTTTCTCCCTTTGTGTTGCAGATTCAGTGGAAATTGAGGAATATGTTGACCCTGACAGTATTCGGATGCTTGGCTATGTTTCACTTAGACCTGTCTAGACACTCAGTGCATGAAGGCTGAGCAGCAAAGTGAGGAAGTAAAAGAAAGAGGACAAGAAAACAGAGAAAGAGAGCAAGAAAAAAGAGAAAAAAAGAAAAAAAATATTTACTTATTATCTTAAAAAGCAAAAAATGAAAACCGTGCAGCACTAAAGTGCGCTGCATGAAAACACTAGATCTCAGCTGCCATAAAGGACTCAGCCATCTGAAGGCCTGCCCTTTTTGCCTCTCTAAATGGGAGGGAGGAAAGAGAAGGGAGTTATTAGCAAGATAAAGGAGCATTTCAGAGCCAATAAAATACTTTACCTTAAAAAATGTTTTAAAAAGTAGAACCAGCAGATGGTGTAATGGCTACATCACTGGACTCCCATGTAGTAGACGTTGGTTCGAGTCCTGGACCCAGTGGCTTAAACTCATGCCGGCATGTGTGTGTGCATGCCCAAGATCCCAAGAAGAGAATGGAGGAGAAGGGATTGCCGCATGGCCACCCTCCTCGGGGATGATTTCTCACCTTCGGTCTCTCTGTCTCTCTCTGTCTTTCTGGCGAGCACCCTATAGCATAAACCTCTCTAAAAAAATTTTTTTTAAAGAAAAATTTAAAAAGTGAAAGAACCGAGATAGAGAGATGGAGAGAGGCAAAGAGAAGGATAGAGGGGGCTCTACCAGGGTGACTTCTCAGCAGAACATCTTCATTTCTCCTATTCCTGGAAAGCACCAGATCCCAGCTGCCATGGAGGACTCAGTCTTCTCCCCAGCATGTTTTTGAAGCTGCCAGGTCTGGGACTCACATGGCACAGTTGGCCATGTGGATTTGAGCTGCCCTAACTATCATGCCATGAGCCTTTTCAAGAGCTCTCATATATGATATATAGAGAAATCAATATCTATATTTGAATATCTATATTTGACAAATACTACCTTAGAAAATATAATTCTATCAAACATCAGTCAGAGCAACTATAGATAACAGCAATTAGATAACAGCAATTCAACTAAAAAGAAATGCATTAAAAATTACTTTTTTAATGGGAGAAAATGCAGGCAAATATATGGCTGTGGGTGTGCAAGAGTCTATACGTAAAGATGGTTCTTGAGCTTTTGTTATGTCTCACAACCTGCTAGATGCTAAGGACCCAAGATGAATATACCTATCCCTGGGGTTTTGAGGAACTGAAGGAGGAGAAGCTGGGGAGCCAGTCGTGTAAACAAATTATTACTGTATGAGGCAATACCTGTAATTACAGGGGTAAGTGCAGAGCCTCACGGGACTGCTACAGAAGGAGTGCCAAATTCCATCTGGAGGTGCAATGGAAGAAGCAAATGGTGAGCTGAATTTTTTTTTTTAATATAGAAATTCAGGGTTACTATGGATTATACAAGGGTGCTTCCAAAAGTCCATAGGAAAATAGAATTAAAGTATGAGTTTATTTGGGTACAAAAACATTTTCAAATCCATGCATAATTTTTTATAATAAGCATTTTCATGAACATTTTGAAGACTCCTCTTATTCTATGTTCAGAAATCATTATATAGCCTATACTCTTGTGTCTTAAATTTTACCAAGAAATTTAGCAAGGGTTGTCACCTCGTCTCTCCTATGATCTTTGGAAAGCAGTCTAACCTGGGGGTTTGCAGACCAGAGTCTTATATTCAGATACAGCATTCGATAAACAAATCATTTGGGCCTCAGTTTCCACATCTGTACAAATGACAATGAGTTATAGCCATTCTGCTAACTTCACAGGATAATTATAAAAATGAAATTAGATAATGCATATGAAAACAGCAAAGAATTTTACACATTCATCTAGGCCATAACATTTCCATACTGAGTTGTCCATGGCCAATACTAATTACTACCATGCATTAGAAGGGCAGATTAATCACAGTAATTAAAATTTTTTAAAATAATTTTGCCAGAGGATGTGTACGCTTGCAGGAGACAGGGTGGGGGGGTGGATGGGTGAGGAAGCACCCTGCCAGGGGAACAGTCATGCTGCAATTCCTTCTCCTCCATCTTTCCCTTCTGGTATGTTTCTCAGACCACCAAATCTGAGACTTAGACTGTGCTGTCAGCCATGTGGGATCCAGCTACATATAATCACTGTGCCATGGACTGGGCCAATCAGAGTAATTTTTAAAAATGTGATTCTTTGGAATTCCATTGCATGTTTCTTCTGAAGTTTTGCACATCTCTCTCTTAGACTTGCTAGTGTCTTTGAAGGATAAGCTGGGGCATGCATTATTATCCCAGACTTTTATGAATACAAAGAAGATGAAGAAGCCCAAGATAGTAGGGCCAAATCAGAACCTGAGCTCCAAGCACTTGCCCTCAGACCATTCCTTCATACACACAGTACACTGAGCACCTTTTAAGAATGACAGTGATTTTTAGCAAATAATTATAATAGCCACCAAACAGATAAAGACATTTATTCTAGTTACAGATGCTCAACAGTAAAGTGGAGCCTTTTTAAATATTCAACTTGGGGTGGGAAATCATGCTTTTAAAATTTAAAAGAAGAAAGCACTGACCTACTGAATACCTCTCCTACTTGTGTCCCAGGCTTCCAACTTCCTTCCAATGGGCTACATACTGCACGGGTTTTCTGTTCTGCTCTAGCCATTCTGAGTGCGATATGCCCTTACCTATACTCATTTGTATAAACTCCTCCCATCCCTAAGTTCAGCTCAAACGCCACTCATCCTTGATCTCAGTTGCCAGAAGTATCTTTGTCTCTTGAAGATGTTCAGCTTAGGCTGATGGGTAAAAACCCAGGCTTCTAAGGCAGTATTCCTTTACCTTAATCTCAGTCCTGCTACTTATTAGCAGCCTCTCTGCCTCCGGTCTTTTACTTGTATGGGGGTAATGCTAATAATGCTTGGTCATTACTAAGTTATTTAGAAGGTTAACAACAGGCAGCAAAAGCAAAAATAGACAAGTGGGATTTTATCAAACTAAAAAGCTTCTGCATAGCAAACAAAACAATTGACAGATTGGAGAGACAAACTACAGAATGGGAGGAAATACCTGCCAACCATGTATCTGTTAAGGGGTTAATATTCAAAAATGTATGAGGAACTCAGACAACTCACCAAGAAAACAAATAACCCATTTTAAAAATGGACAAAGGACGTGAATAGACATTTCTCAAAAGGAGAAATACAAATAGCTAAGTACATGGCAAGTGTTTAATATCACTAATCATCAAGGAATTATAAATTAAACCATGAAAAAGATAACATCTCACCCCTGTTAGAATGACTATTACAAAAAGGACAAATTATAAAAATCATTGGTGAGGACGTGAGAAAAGGAAATGCCTATACACTTCTGGTGGGAATGGAATAATTTACATAATTTAGCATATGGAACACAGTATGGAAGTTCCTCTAAAAACTAGAAGTAGAGCTACCATGTAATCTAGAAATCCCTTGACTGGGTACATGGACAAAGGATATGAAATCGGTATGCCAAAGAGCTATCTGCTCATTGAAGCACTATTCATAATAGCCAAGGTATAGAACCAATCCAAGCATATGAACAGATGACTAGATGAAAAATATGTGGTATATATACATAATGAGATAATACTCAGCTTTCAAAAAGATGGAAATCCTGTCATTTGCAACAACATGAATGAACCTGGAAGACATGATACATGAAATAAGCCACTCACAGAAACACGGTTACTGCATCACGTCACTTATATGCGAAATCTGAAAAAGTTAAACTCTGGAGCACAGACTAGAATGATGGCTACCAGAGGCTGGCGAGGAGGGAGTCGGGAGGAACTGGAGAGATGCTGGTCGAAGGATATAAATTTTCAGTTAGATAGGAATAAATTCAAGAGATCTATCCTAACTATAGATCATAACAATGAACTATATACTTAAAAATCGCTATGATGGTACACTTTAAGTGCTCCTACACAGGAAAAGACAAGTATGTGAAGTAACGCAAATGTTAAGTAACTCAATTTAGCCATTTCATAATGTACATTTCAAGCCATCATTTTTCATACCATAGACATATACAATTTTGTCAGTTTCTACATTTTTTTAATTAATAAGGTAGCAAATGTAAATCACACTTGATACATAGCAATAGCCAATAAATACAAGCTGTCAAATGCTCTTTTATTCCTATGCAGGATTTTCATCCTGTATCAAGTAGCTAGTTCTCTGAGAATAGGAACTGGTTCCATAGCCCCTGAACACCCTTACCCCTTCTACAAAAGTATCGTAGTTCTGCCATTATTAGCTCTGCAAGCTTAATCTATCTTTTCATTTCTTTAAGTCTCAGGCTCTCATCTATATAATGAAGATTAAAGGCAACAATGTATATTAAAATAGAGGACACAATGCTGAGTAGATAGTAAATATTCAATGTGTTTTAGTTATCATTTGGTACTTCAGAATCTATATTAAGGGGTGAGCAGGTGATGTGGTTGTTAAGATGCTGGACTACACATGGTGGACCATGGTTCGAGTCCCAGACCTGGCGGTTTACTCTCTCACTTTCCTTCCGTCTCTCTCTCTGGTGAGTGCATGTGCCCTACAGCAAATAAATAAATAAATAAGAAATTTAAGAAATAATTCTTTTCTAAAAGAATCTATATTAAAACTGTATTAAAGGATTAAATCAGATAACAGAGTGTTCCTTATATAATATTTTCTGACTCATAGTTGATATTACAGACTCAAATTTGGGGGAAAAAAATGGAGAGAAAGAAAGAGACCAAGTACAGTATCAGGGAGGCTCGGGGCGGAGAAGACAGCAGAAGGCAGTCTTATACGTACACGCTCCAGACGAGAAGCCCTCAACTCTGCCATTAGATTTCAGGCAATTATCTCTTTCCAAGTGAAGGGACAAGGAGGAGAAGATTGGGGAAGGCAATTAGAGAAGAAAGTAATAGAAAATTAAGATGAAAGAGTGGTGGCAGAAGGAAAAGAGGAGGAGTAAGAGGAGAGAGGACAGAGCACAGGCAAGAGAGATCTATGAATAAGTAAGTCTGGTCTCAGATTTGTCACCTGGTGTGCTGCCACCCCTTCAGGGCATTTCAAAATTTTAAGGGGGTGTGGTTTGTTCAAACCATTGAGAGTCAGATATGGTAGATATTTTGGGATGCTTGAGATGGTCCCACACCACAAAGACTAGTCCATCTCTTGCTTAACTTTAAGTTAAATGACATAAGTGACAACTTACCTCAACTCTATTTTCCTTATTAAAATGTGATATTAGGGAGATTTGTTTGTTTTTAAAAATACATTTTTTAAGGAGTTATTTAACTTTATTTATTTATTTATGTAAATTTGACAAGAGAGGGATAGAGTGAGAGAGAGAATGGGAAAGCGAGAAAACAAGCCACCAGGTCTGGAACTTGAACCATGGTCGGCCATAACCACCTTAACTACCATGCCACCTGTCAGAAGATTAGTTTTGACATATCTCAGTAATGCTACTAGAATAAGAGGAAAATTGTATAGTGTTTTATGGTGACTTTTTTTTTTTAACCAGGGGAGGAGTATATGTTGTTTTAACTTTAACTGATTATAGTGCCTACACACCACGGGGAATATCTCACCTCATATGGTAATGCTACTCACAGTATGTGAGCCACATACACTCTGAAGTGTATTACATTCAAATGTGGCAGTATACACTTGCCAATGTTTAATTTGCAGAGTCTACATATGTGTACAAGCAATTGACTGTATCATTATGACTTCACTGTAGTTGGCTCCAAGAATTGAATATTGTATTACTGCATTATCGTCTTCTTTTATTTCTTATGTTTCAGTTAGGATATTATATTCACTTTTTAATTATGCATGTACCAGGTTATATTAGCTATGAAAGTCATGGGATGGCTGAAGGGAATTTTTTTGGGGGGAGAGGCTTTTGGTATAAGGTGCGTGTGCTCACCAGAAAGACAGAGACAGAGAGACAGAAAGTGAGAAATCAACCCCCCCCCCAGGGGGGATGGCCACTCCACAATCCCTTCTCCTCCATTCTCCTCTCAGGATCTTGGGCATGCACGCATACACTCCTGGCGTGATTTTAAGCCACCAGGTCCAGGACTCGAACCACAGTCAACTACATGGGAGTCCAGTGACATAGCCATTATGCCAACTGCTGGTCCCAGGAATTTAAAAATTTTGTTATAAATAGGGATTGTTTGGGGCTAATGGGATTGAATCTCTCCCCTACATGCAATTCTGACCCATTTTTATCCCCTCTCCCCTAATCCTTTTTCCTTTTGAGCATTTCAACAGTAGGGGATAATGGGCTGTAAGTGCTTCTCCAGAAGAGGTACTGGACTTTAATCATCTACTTCATGGGTCTCTGACAATCCCCCCCAAATATGTGTTCTGTATAGAAGTATGTAGACTTGCAAACAGTCACTATTACTAATTTTATTGTATAACATAATAAAAAAATAAAGCACTTCATTTTGAGGAAGTTGTGATACTTCTGGTGAATAAGCCTCATTAGAGAATAAGTAACTACTTGTAAGTGGTGCCCAGGTGGCCTTGATTGTTCACAAGAAAAGAGACATCAGTAACATGATCAAAACATGAGTCTGCTAGAGCTGGACCCCACAGGCCATCTCTCAATAATTCAGTCTCTTTCCTACAAAGATGAGCTCTACAACCTTGAGCAAATACATAGTCTAAACTCTTCATTAGTTGAAAAGGACATAAAAAACACTGATCTTCATTCCAGTAGGTGGTGTGGTGGTTAAGGCAGCTGGATCCCACATGGCTAACTATGCAGTTCAAGGTATGGACCTGAGGCCTTGAAAAATCATGCCAGGCACATGTATGTGCATGCATTCTCAAAATCTCAAGAGGAAAATGGAGGAGAAAGGATTACAGTGTGGCCATCTTCCTGAGGGGTGATTTCTTACTTCCCCTTTCTGTCTCTTTCTTTCTCTGGCAAGTACATGTGCTCTATAGCAAAAACCTAAAACAAAAACAAAAACAAACCTAAAAAACATACCAGTTGTGAGTGAGGAAAACATTACAACACTCAGACCCACTGTGGGAGTCGTTCTCAGGTAGAACACCAACAGAGTCATGGCTGAAGACAAGACTTTGGACCAGACCACCTTGGTTCACAATCTTGGCCCTCACTGGCCTTGCGATCTTGGTTAAGTATTATTTGTCATCATCTAACTCAGGTTCCTTAGCTCTGAATTGAGGACACCAACAGCATCTGCCTCTTAGGATTGTGTGAGAATGAAAGAAATTATCCTCTGTCAAGTACCTAGAGGAGTGTTTGGTACATGGGAATTGCTCAGTCCGGGCGAGCTATTATCCCTTTTCCTGTGAAATTTTCTACTTTTTTAAAAAGAATTATTTTATTTGACTGTATTACTATTATTATTATTATTATTATTTAATTTGACCAGAGAGACTGAGAGAGAGGGAGAGAAAGTAAGAAAACAAATCACCAGGTCTGGGACTCAAACTGTAGTCAGCCATGTGGGAGGTGACCTTAACCACCACGCCACCTGCTGGCCCCTTTCCTACTGTTGACTCTACAGTGTCCATTAGAACCGTGTAACATTGAAGAATGGCTTTTAGTAGTGCTTACATGAGCTTCTGCTATACTGGGTACAGGGCGCTCTTTATACCCATGTCATCAAATATAGATCAAATTAGAGGGGAAAGCTCTAAAGGAAAACAAAGATATCAGAGAGTTCCCCTTTGACAGGCACAGACTAAGACAATAGGAATGACATGAACACTAGCCATATTTCAGAATGCTTTATACAGTACAGTGCTTTGTTAAATTTCATGAGCTCATAGTACCCAAAGAAGCTAATACAGTAGAACAATAGCTGACATATCAGGTTTTTCAGTCATATTATCAGTGGCTGACAGTTTGCCTAACTGCCCCTGGCACCAGCTCTGAATTCACATAACCAAAAGAGAAAAAGCATTAAAATGATCACTTCCTATTTGACTTTAAAAGTCTCAGATTATCTGCATGAAACATAAATTAAAGTGAAACCAGGGGGTAGTCTGTGCATATGACTGTCAGGATTATTAAATTTGTTCCATTACTAAAGCATCTAAACAGTGAGAAGCAGGATGTTCAATAAAAATGAAAGAGCAGACTCTCCACATAATGAGTTCAGATTGTTTTACTTCAGCTCATGGTGGGATATTAGTTTCCTGGGGCATCCGTAGCAAATTACTACAGACTGTGGCTTTAAACCACAGAAATCTACTCTTTACAATCCTGGAGGATAGAATTCCAAAGTCAAGGTGCCAACAAGACTGGTTTTCTTCTGGAGGGCTTTGCGAGAGAGTCTGTTCCTTGCTTTTCTCCTAGTTTCTGGCAGTTACCAGCCATCTTGAGTTTGTAGATACAGCACTCCAGTATCTGCCTCTTTTATTACACGGCCATCATCTCTGTGTGTTTCTTGTCTTCACAGGGCATTCTCTGCTGTGGGTATGCGTGAGTATCTATGCACAAATTTCCTTCTTGTTATATAGGCACCAGTCATTGGATTTGGGCCTAACCTAATGACCTCAACTCGATCACATATGTAAATATCCTATTTCCAGATAGAATAACATTCAAGGTATTAAGAGTTAGTAGTTTGGGACCAGCAGTTGGCATAATGGCTATGTCGCTAGACTCCCACGTAGTCGACCGCAGTTTGAGTCCTGGACCTGGTGACTTAAACTTATGCCAGGTGCATGTGTGTGCATGCCCAAGATCCTAAGAGGAGAATGGAGGAAAAGGGATTGAAGCATGGCCATCCCCACTGCAGGGGAAGAGAGTGATTTCTTGTTTTCTGTCTCTCTGTCTCTGTCTTTCTGGCAAGCACACACGCCCTATAGCAAAAACCTCTCCAAAAAAAAAAGAGTTAGTTCAACATAATTCAACCAATATCACATGGTAAATCTGACAACTGCTAAAGATATTTAGAGGTAAACAAGTTCTGCCCATTGGTCTGAGCATCTTCATTTCTTACACAAAGAAAGCAAACACGTTTAACCTTTGGACTTGATTTCTGGCTAATTCTTTTCTAATAATTTTTTACTCAAGTTTAGTTTTGGTGTGGTGTTTTCTGTGTCTTTAAATCTATTAATTCTTTATGTGTGTAAACCACCCTAAAGAAGGTAAAATTGCAAAGGCTATTTAGTTGGCATATTTGCCAACGAATTGGGAAAAAGAAAGAATAGAAGCCATTCAGGAGTTACTGAACTCTGTTATTTTTCATTCATTTATTCATTTGGGTATTGAGAACATGCACTTAACAGAGAGAAAGAGAGAGTGAAAAGCATCCACCTCCCACCCCTGTCAGAGGGAATGGCCAGACCATAATCCCCTCTCTTCCACTTTGCTCTCAGAATTCTGGCCAGGCAGGAACATGTACCCGCCATGATTTTCAAGCGTCTGGGTCCAGAACCTGAACCGCACGGTTGGCTATATAAGATCTAGCCACCCAGGGGACCAGCAGGCAGCGTGGTGGTTAAGGTGCTGGACACTCCCACATGGCCAACCACGTTGGAGTCCTGAATCTGGTTGCTTGCTTTCTCTCTCTCTCTCTCTCTCTCTCTCTCTTTCTCTCATCAAATTAAGTGAATGAATAAATAAAACTAAATAAATAATTTAAAAAAAAAAAAAAAAAATTCTGCCCCCCAAACCACCATGCCACCTGGCTGGTCCTGGAAGTTACTGAGTGCTTACCAGAAGCCTGCTGTGTGCAAAGAACGCCACTAGATGGAAGGGTAAAGGAGAGGTTCTTTCAAGAAAATCTGTAAGAGGGCATTCCAACCCTTCTGTATCTTAAAAAAAGAAAGGAAATTTGGTTCAAGACCATCAGCTTCCATTTCACAAATGTAAGATATGAGGGAAATAGCAGTGACTTCCAGCTCCATGCAAGCAGAATGGCTCCTCCTTTAAGCCCCCATCCTTTAGGAAAGGATAATTAAATGACCCAATTGCTCAGGGAAAGTATGGAATGTAGTTTTCTCTTTGTTCATTTATTTATATCATGGGTTAGCAACTGTGGTCCACATACCAAATCCTACTGATGCTTGTTTGGTGAACAGTCTTATTGGAACACAGCCACGCCTCTTGTATTGTCTGTGACCACATCTCACTATAATGTCAGAGCTGTCTGTTGCCCACAAGGCTTGAAATATTTACTATCTGGCCCTTAACAGAAAAATTTTCCTACCCTTTATTTAGATTGCTATGAAAGGAATAAAGGAATGCAAGATGCCAAACACCCTACGCATAGATTACAGGTAGTAACTTGCAGTGGATTTCTTGGCATCACCACCGTTTCTTTGACAAACCTGTGAGCTTAGTGGTATAAGTGTATTGTTAGTGCCTATTGGTAAAAGCCAAGTAGGGCTTAAACACTCTGAAATCCCCACTAATCCAAAGAATGGGGATGCTCCAAATCAGCACGAATGAAAATCTAAACCCCAGACTGGATAGAAAAGAGAGGACTAAATCACAGTTTAAAACAGCCTTCGAAGGCTTAAAGCAGGGGTGGCAAATCCTCTTCTTACCTGTGTGTGTAGCGCAATTAGCTTTACACTACGCCTCCCAGCTATTGTCATTCTTGTCATTTTCCCCTCTCCTTCGCCTGAGTCACCAAACCACAGAAGTGGGTCCCCTCATAGTGCTGGAGACCTCTGTGCCTTTCACAGGGTCCTCCTGGTGCACCCCAGGCACCGGAACCCTAGAAAAAACACCTGCCACTTAGGTCCAGGAGCTGAGGCTGCCCTCCAGCCTTCAGCACCTACCCCTTTCCCAGCCCTGTTGCAGCCCAAACTGCCTTTCTGGGCAGCCTATGGGTGAATGCCTCAGTTGAACTGTCTGCCTGGCTTCCCTTCAGATCATCTTTGAATTCAGGCTCCGCAGCAAATGCGCCAGACCTGATGTATCCCAGTTGGCTCTGACCTCATCGTTTTTCCCCTTAGGGCACGAATGTCCAATCGCTACCACTAAGCCACAGGGAAATCTGCATAATATGTTGGCTGTTCCCTTTTTGCTGAATCTGTCTTCCCACGAGAGTTTCTGAGTTAAACTCATCTTAGAACATACCAGAACCCGAAGAACCTGCTAATCCTTTAAGTCCTATAATAATAAATAAATATGTATGTATAGCATTTAGGAATATGCCTAGTTACAGCAGAAATGGAAAGATTAGAAGGTATAAAAGTAGGGAGAGAAAGTGTGGCTACTGGAGACAGCGTGAGAGGAGGGGAGACAGTGGGGGGAGGGCGGGAGGAACTCCAGGGAGAATAAAAGCAAAACATTTAGTGGACGTGAAAATGAAAAATTATCTGTTGATGATAATGTGTATGGCAATATCTTTGACTGGACTAATATGCAGTATTCTCATACCTGGAATGTCCACTTTATATGCTCAAAAGATATATGGTAATTAAATGTAAAAAATAATTTTAAAAAAAGTGTGTCTAACTATAAAAAGCACCTAATATATACTGACTCTTATTTTATGAAGGTCTGAATCAGCAATTTTAACTTCTTCAATGCTATGTGGTGTTCAAGATAGCTTCTGGAACCTGCTTTCAAGTTTAGGATTCATCTTCAGGTTGCTGAAAGTTAGTCTAATCTACTCTTTCAAATATTTTTCTCAATTCCCCTTTTCTTTTCTTTTCCTTTTTTTTTTTTTTTTTTAGAGGTTTTTGCTATAGGGCGCATGCACTCACCAGACAGAGAGAGACAAAGAGATAGAAAGCGAGAAATCACCCCCCAGGGGGGATGGTCACGCCGCAATCCCTTCTCCTCCATTCTCCTTTCAGGATCTTGGGCACGCAGGCACACACGCCTGGAGGGAGTTTAAGCCACTGGGTCCGGGATGCGAACCGCGATCGACTACGTGGGAGTCCAGCGACATGGCCATTATGCTAACTGCTGGTCCCCTCAATTCCTCTTTTTACATAGAGAGGAGAGGCTTTGGAAATGCGCTTTTAAGTAAAAGGAAAGGAAAGAATACCTGTAGCATTTTTCTTATCTTCTGTTTAAGTCAGTAAAACTCAGTTTTGCCAATAAATGGGTAATCCTTAAATTTTCAAAAGGTTTGTCTAAAACAGAAGCCTTTTATCATCTTCTTAAAAGAATCTCTTTCATAATTTTGCAGGCAGCAAGAATGATCTCTCCCCAAATACTAGCACAGAAAGAACTGCTGAGAGTAAAACCTCGCATATTTATCCAACATAACCGCCATCCTTTACGACAGGACTCATCAATTTTCATGTGCTGCTAAATTGCTCGTGACTGTGATGTGTGAGGTGTCTGCTGCTCCTTTTTTGAGTTTCAAATCTCTCCATGACTGATTTCTTGATGCTAGCTACTTTCAATGACCTACTCGGGGCAGGGGGTGGGGGAACAGGGCTGCAGGAAGGAGTATGATAGAAATCAGGAAGTAAATGTGCTGGTTCTCCCACAACAGCCAGACAGAACAGATCTGTCTCAAAGATCATTTGGTACAAATACACACTGTACTGTTGCTGCTGTCACCCGTCAGGGTCTGCTGCAGAAGGAGCCATGTGGATAAGATAATAATGCATGGGCCTCTGGAACCAGTGGGAGTCACTGGGAAATTTTAGACAGAGACCATGGCTCCAAATACAAGAGAATCAGTGGTCTTTAGACTTGCCTGTAGGTAAACGGCTTCCCAGAGACACTTTGTCCAATGCAAAGCCCAGAAGATTCTTCATATTGATACTTAATTTATAACTGCCTTTATCATATAATGGTATACAGATGTATTCATCTCCCCCATTACACTCTGGGCTTCTTAAGGGTTAAAAGTCATATCGTTTTCATGTTTAAATCCCTAATGTGAGCAATCAATCAATTCATCAATTCATCAATTAACTTTGCATTAAAAAAACTCACTATACCTCACTAATGGGACTCTAGGAATTCCTGCAGGGGGCATTAAGATTATCTGGGCAACCCGTTTTCTGGGACCCCTCCCTTCTTGGGAGCTCTCTTTTTCCTCCTCTCTCTTTTAATACATTCCCTGCTTTGCTAATAAACTCCCTGCTTTGCTATACCTGCTCTATGTCTGCAACTCTAATTTTTCCTGAGTGTGAGTCAAGACTCCACGTCTCACTAAGAGTGTGGACCCAATCACCCCTGTGTCCCCGCGTCCCTGTGTCATATTTGGTACATTGGCAGGGAACTATCTAGACTCCTCTTCTTCACATCAAAGTGGGAAGCAGACAAAATACAAGCAGGGAACAACCGTTGCCCAGCGCAGAATCCATCAAGCTACAAATGGTGGTTGGGACAGTCTCCAGTGAACACCCAGCATGACTTCTAGCATGGACAGACCTCTGGTAGAGGATCCTTAACTGCTGCCCCTTCTGTCATT
>NW_006203862.1:1391813-1396680 GCF_000334495.1 Tupaia belangeri chinensis
AGAAGTCAGAATGAAGTCAACCCTTATGCCCTAACAGCAGTTGGGGATTCCTCTGCAGAGGGGAGAATGAGTAAGAAGATGAGATAATGATTTTTATGGCCCAAAACTTCTAGACAAAGAATCTCTTGACCTTGGTACCCACTCCAAAATTAGGAAAATAACTGGACCCATCCAGCATGTCCCTCTCCCCCCAAGAGGGGAATGCATATACGAGTCCCACCTAGAACCTAAGTCCGGATAAAGCCCTTCCTGATTCAAATAAAAACCCCTTGCCACAGTTCTTCCTTGGCAACCTATTTTCCAGGACCCCTTCCTTCTTGGGGGTTCTTTTGTTCTCCCCTCTTTTAATAAATTCCCCATTTTGCTAACAAACTCCCTGCTTTCCTATACCTAAGGAAAAAAAAAAAAGAGCGATATCTTCCTTTCCCCAATCACATACTCTGCAATTATTCAAAATGGACTGAGAATATTGGTCCTATTTTACCTTAAAACTAACAGGCTCTGAATGTGGAGCCCTGGAATACCAGTTTGGACTAATGAAACTTCTCCCAGCCACCCACCAGGTGGCATGAACACCCTTCAGGCCTAGTGAGAGGGATTCATGCAAATGCTTATTGTAAACTATTGCATCATCCTCTTCTAGGAAAGACAAATTTGCCTCCATGTCTCTGTGTCCCTAAATGTTCTTTATCTAATCTGACAAAAGATATCTTTTGGACTTTTGATGCTAATAGCACTGGCCATCCTACTAGCTCTCAGGGTCATCGTGACCTCTGGAAGCAAGCATGATTCATCAAGTCTCACCCTCTGGAAGTTACATTATTAGTATGGATTGTGCAGTGGGGCCAGTTACAGCAATAGAAACGACCAACATGCATTTATCAGAGAACCAAGCCCGCTGCAAGTTCTTCCCAATCATCTTCCTGCACATTCTATGTTTTTATTCCTTTTAAATGAATCCAGACTTGCCTTTCAGGACCTTGGTCTTAGTCTCTCACTCTAAATCTGTTTAGATTCAGTATCTTTCATGTAGCTATTTACAGCCCACTGATTTACTATCTGGATCTGATGTTCTAGACTCTGACCTCTGGTCAAATATTTGATACAAGGATAAAGAGATTTTAAAACTGTCAGAGGACAAGAACCAGCATAGCACACCCAAGCCTCAACGGTTGCCATGTATCTCATAAATAAAAACCTGGATGTTAGAAGGGCAAATAAAAAAGCTTTACACAGGTTAAACTGAGATGTCCTAAGGAGGCAGAAAAAAGGAGGAAAATGAATTCCTAGGTGTGCTGGATTGAAGCCATATGCCTTTGGGGAAATAAAGTCTTTGCTTACCCCCCATTAATAAATACTCTCAATTTTCTTGGAATTCTGGCACCCTAACATTATCTCTTTGATGACAACCTCGACTTCTGTCCTTGCATGAAGAAATTATATTAAATGGATTCAGTTCACATGTTTGAATAAATGCGAATGAACATGACTTTTATTGCAAACGTTTTATAGCATTCCTTGAAACAACTTGCAACACCTTGGCTAAAAAGAACACCATTATTTCATGAACTTAAGCAGCAGCAGTTGTGGAGCTTGTACAACACTATAGTCAGTAAGGACCATTATTGTAGCAGTTGGAGGAACGAGAGAAGAGTTCTGTCCTCAGTCAGGCAGACGATGTGAGATGAGAGAGGGAGGGTTCCCAGGAGACCAGGACATACTTCCTCCAAAGAGAGTCCAGGCTATCTCCTCAGATCCTTCCAGTAAACCCTCCTTCCCTTGAGCTAGTTAGTTTCCCATCCTTGCGGACAAACGATCCTGGTTTAGATCATGTGTAACTAAATAAGCAGAAACAAGTAAAAAGCCTTGACAGGCCTATCACCTGCCTCGCTCTTCCCAGCATCAGAGCACAGGGCTCACGAGGAGTGGATGCATGGGAGAGATGTCCCTGTGGTACGTGGAATCTCCTGCCTAACAAAGTCATCCTTCCTTATCAGAAGTATTTAATTCTAGAGAAAGAAGCATTTTGATCGGCTTTTTTGATATCTTTGGACAGAGAAAAAAACAAAAAAGAGAGAGTCACTATTAAACAACATAGAGAGGAAAAAGAAAACCAAAAACACAGAGAATGGTCACAAATATATTCTCAGCCTAACAAGTAGAGCTCATTCTACAGCGCATACCAAAGAAAAGATCCTAGAGATTCCGACTGTAGTCGGGACCAGCAGTTAGCATAATGGCTGTCGCTGGACTCCCACATAGTCGACCACAGTTCGAGTCCCGGACCTGGTGGCTCAAACTCATGCCGGGCGCATGTGCGTGCATGCCCAAGATCCCAAGAGGAGAATGGAGGAGAAGGGATTGCGGCGTGGCCATCCCCACAAGGGGTGATCTCTCACTTTCTGTCTCTCTCTGTCTGCCTAGCGAGAGCACACATCCTATAGCAAAAACCTCTCTTTAAGAAAAAAAGAGAGAGAGACTGTAGTCCATCAGAGTAAATATTTACCTGGCTTTTTAACAAACATTTCTTTGCCCTAAAACTGGTCTGGCTGCCTGATTTCTGCTATTAAATAAGCTCCAACTTGGTCTGTTCTCAAGGCAGAAATAAAAAGTTTAGAAATTTGTCTTTCCCCAGCTGTTCTCAGGGCCCACCCCCACTTCACTTCACTAGCTGCCTTGACTTCCACCCCTTGTGTCCATGGCCTCGTCAACACACAGAGATTGTTGGTCTATTTTCTTGAGGCTCATGTTGACACATTTTTTTTCTATGTTTTTCTATGCAAAATGCATCATGACTTTTCTGACAACCCAATATAAATGGTTAGTCAACTTAGAATCCTATAGAAGAACCAGAAATTCCCTTAATATGTTAAGGAAATTCAATTACTTATTTGGAGCCTATGATATATCTCTTTTACTCTTGTTAATAAAAACTTTAAATCTGTATATATACACAATGGAATACTATTCAGTCGCTTAAAAAATGAAATTCTGTCATTCACGACAACATTGATGAGCCTGGAGGACATTATGTAAGAAAATAATTTAGGCACAGAAAGAGAAATACTGCATGTTTTCATTTATTTGTGGGAACTAAATACAGTTGACCTCATAGAAGTAGAAAGTAGGGGCTGGCAGGTGGCATGGTGGTTAAGGGCGCTGGACTCCGACATGGCCGACTGAGGTTCAAGTCCCAGACTTGGTAGTTTGCTTTCTCACATTCTTTCTTTCTCTCTCTCTCCTCTCTTTTTCTCTCTCTCTCTCTCTCTCTCTCTCTCTCTCTCTCTCTCTCTCTCCCTCCCTCCCTCCCTCCCTCCCTCCCTGGTCAAATAAAATAAATAAATAGAAAGAAAGAAAAAGAAAGAAAGAAAGAGAGAGAGAGAGAGAAAGAGAGAAAGTTAAATAAAATAATTCTTTTATAAAAAGTAGAAAGTAGACTATTGATTACTAGACGTTGGAAAGGGTAGGGTGCAGAAAGGAATAGCAAGACATAAGCTAACAGGTTCAAAATCACAGTTAGATAAGAGAAATAAGTTTCTGTGGTCTAAAAAATAATGGACTGACTATACTTAAGAATAATTTATGGTATATTTCAAAACAACTAAAAGAAAGGATGATTTTGAAGGTTTACAATGAAAAGTAATAATAAATGTTTGAGGTGATGACTATACTAATTACCCTGACTTGGTAATAACATGTTCTAGTCATGGGTCAAAAATGAACACTGGGGCCATCCCACAGCATGGTGGTTAAGGTGGCTGGATCCCACATGGTGAACATGTGGTTACAGTCCCAGACCCCGCAACTTGAAAACACACTAGGCAAATGTGCGCGCATGCCCAAATTCCTGAAAGGAGGGTGAAGTGGAGAAGGGGGTGTTTCTCAGTCCCCCTCCCCCCCGTTTTTAATCCAGTGAATGCATGTGCCCTCTGGCAAAATTTTTAAAGCATGACATTGAATCTTATAAATATGAACAATTAGTATGTATCAATTAAATATATAAATACAAGTTTTAAAAATTTGGGCCAGCCCATGTTGTGGTGGTGTGATGACTGGCTTCCAAATGGCCCACCTTGAGACTGGAGTCTCGGACTCAGTAGCTTGAGAAGCAGCCTGGTATATGTGCATGTGTGCATGAAATCCCAAAAGAAGGGCAAAATGGAAGAGAAGGGATTGCAGTTGGACTATTCCCCATTGTGTTTGGGGGGATGCTTTCTCACCTTCTCTCTTTCTCTCTCCAGCAGAATGAAAAAAAAAATTAATCCAATATTTATTGAAACCAATTTTGTTTCATTGGATAATTTGATTCTCCCAAATAAAAATAAAACCTATTTTTAATGCAAGCTAAACAGCCAAATCCACAGGGTAAATCTGAGTAAATTTAATTGATGATGTGTCTGGGAATTACATTCTCAGAAATAGCTGAAAAAATAAAATTTATAATTGTTAATGTAAGATAGTGATAAGTATACAGATATTTGTGTCAATCATTTAGTTGGTTGTAATTTCTAAAATTAACTAGTTAGTTAATTAGTTATTCCCACATCACTTCCTATAAAGAATAAAAGACCTCTTAGTCAGTTTTATAAAATATAGCTTGCAGGACTAACTGATAGCTTAATGATTACATCGCTGGATTCCCACATGGCCGACTGCATTTTGAGTCCTGGCTTCAAACCCACATCAGGTGCTGTGCGTGTATGCCCAAATCCTGATAGGAGAGTGGAGGAGAAGGGATACAAAGTTCAGGACTCAAACCATGGTCAGCCATGTGGGAGTATCTAGCACCTTACCATCAGCCACCTGCTGGTCCCAAAAATCTCTCTTAAAAAAAGATATACACACACACACACACACACATCTATGT
>NW_006203862.1:1415829-1471898 GCF_000334495.1 Tupaia belangeri chinensis
TACATGTATATATGGATACATACAACTTTATAACAGAAGTTCAATATAGGTGGAAAAGAGAAGAGGAACATAAAGATAAGTTCATGAATAGAACTAGGAATGAAGTCTATATAGTGACCTTGGTACCTATCACCTTTTTTACCAGGGAAGAAAAAAAAAATCCGGGGTCAGCAAGTGGCATGGTGGTTAAAGGAGCAGGACTCCCACATGGCCGACCACAGGTCAAGTCTCAAACCTGGTGGTTTGCTTTCTCTTTCTCTCTCTCTCTAGTGAGCACATGTATCCTAAAACAAATTTTAAAATAACATTAATAAATAAAATAAATAATTTTAAATAAAATAATTCTTTTTAAAAATCCTTTATTTTTATAAGTAAATAATGCGTAACTTTTTCCTCTCTCCTGCTTAAACTTCGCCTGTTTGAATGACATTTCAAAAATATTCCAGTGAACCTCTCAGATTCTACCTCTTCTTCTTTAAAGAGACAAGGTCTCACTATATTGCCCAGATTGACCTTGAATTTATAATACTCCTGCCTAAGCCTTGCAAGTAGCTGGGATTACAGGTATGTGTCACTACACCTGGAAAGATCTTCTAAGAAGTCTTTTTCAAATTTATTTTTTGGGGGACCAGCAGTTGGTGGAATGGCTATGTCACTGGACTCCCATGTAGTTGACCACAGTTCAAGTCCCAGACCCAGTGGCTTAAACTCACGCCAGGCGTGTGTACGTACATGCCCAGGATCCTAAGAGTAGAAGGGAGGAGAAGGGATTGTGGCATGACCATCCCCCCAAGGGGTGATTTCTTGCTTTCTGCCTCTCTCTGTCTTTCTGGCGAGTGCATGTGCCCTATAGCAAAAACCTCGCCAGAAAAAATTATTTAAGTTTTTGCTATAGGGAAAACAAGATTGCCTGAGAGAAAAAGGGAGAGGGAAAATGAGAAGTCACTCTCTCAGGGGGGATATCCACATGGTTATCCCTTCTCCTGCATTCTCCTCTTGGGATTTTGGGCACACACTTACATACATCCAGTATAAGTTTCAAGCCACCAGCTCCGGGACTCAAACCACAGTCATCATATGGGAGTTCAGTGCCTTAATAACCATGCCACTTAATGGCCCCTAAATCAGTTGTATATTATTGTCAAATTAAATTACTATTTTTTAACCCAGCAGTTTGAAAACAAGGGCTGCCATGTCAATATAAAATTCTGCAAGACAGTAAATGTTAGTAATAGCATGAATTTTTAGGAACTGATAAAGGATCATCTATATCTATTATTTTTAAAATGGAAAATTTCAGAATGAATTCCTTGCAAGTTTCTATCTATAGGTTTCTACGACTTCAAATATACTGCATTCCTATCTAATAAACTACTCTTTTATTTAAAAGATTTTCCTAATAATAAATGGTTTTATCAGCTATATAGTTTTGGCCCCAACAAGAACAGACATTCTACAATTTCAGAGGCACAAAGCCCTTAGGAAAACTTAACACCCACAAAGAGAGAAAGCAAGAAAGTACCCCCTATGGGAAATGGTCATGCCACAATCCCCTCTCCTCCAATTTTCCCTCCTTTTGGAATTTTGGGCACACATACATAGTAGCCCAGTATGTTCCTCAAGCCAGTGGGTTTGGGATTCAAACTATGCAGTTGGCCTTGTGAGATCCAGCTGCTTTAACCACCAAGCCATGGGCTGGCTACAATCTTAGATTTTGTAAGGAAGTTATGCTTCCAAGTATTCAGTCCTATATTATATCTTACTGAATCATCAAAATATCCTATAAAGTCCAATACTTT
Organism: Tupaia belangeri chinensis; assembly: GCF_000334495.1. NCBI lineage: Eukaryota > Metazoa > Chordata > Mammalia > Scandentia > Tupaiidae > Tupaia > Tupaia belangeri. The sequence goes on from NW_006203862.1 coordinate 1,417,629, forward strand.
GGGGAAAAAAAAACAAGTAAGCATTATATTAATAATAAACATTATCTAACTCAAAAATAATTTCAAGCCACAGATTGTGAAGACTCAAAAGCTCAAAAAATACTTCAATCACTGATGAAGCTAGCACAAAAATTTTATTTTAAACCTGAAATTATGTCATCTGATAAAATGATATTTCCCCCCTCTGACCTGTATAAAATTCTTGGTAAGATTTCTGGTAAATCAGCTAGAAAGGTTAACATCAACAACACTCCCCTTGATATCTCCAACGTCAGACAAAACATACTTATTCAACAATGTTTTGAATACCTCTTTGCTGACGATGTACTAAACACTATTAAGCACTAAGAACACAGTTATAAACAACCCCTGAGGAGCTTACAGACTCTTTTTTTTCTTTTTTTCTTTTTATTTTTTTTTATTAGGACAATTTTTTCAATACATACAAAAGTAGACAGAAAACTATAATGGATTTTCACATATTCATATCATATTTTTAATAATTATCAACTCACAGTCAACCACAATTCCACCATATTAATTTGAAAGCAAATCTGGCCTTCCAAAAGGAAATGTCCTCCCTGGTTCAGTGGAAAAAAAGGCTCTTAGACACAGAGATGACAACTGACAGCTGGGAGTGAGGCTGAGCACAGCTTAACATTTTATCCATAAATATTTAGTATCTACTCTTGAAAAATCAGGACTAGATATACACAAAATAGCATTAGGACATGTAATAAAAAAAAAATGATAACTTCTAAATGTCATCAAATATTCAATGTTCAAATGTCCAAAATTCAGTGTTCAATTTTCCCTGATTTGCTCATTTTTTTTTCATTAATATTTTGTAACTTTCCCTAAGTCATTAACTAGAGAGAGAAAAGAAAGCACCCCCCATGGGGAATGGTCACACCACAATTCCTTCTCCTCCCTCTTTTTGGGATTTTGGGCATGCCCACACATGCACCCAGAATGTTCCTCAAACCACCAGGTTCAGGACTCAAACTACATGGCTGGCCATGTGGAATCCATTTGTCTTAACCACCATGCTACCAGCTTGCCCTAATTCATATTTTATTAACAGTTTATTTGACTCAGCTCCACACTTTGTAATTGGCTGACAAATCTCTTAAGTCTCTCTTTCCTTTTTAATTATCAGAGGACATGTGCCTGAGAGACAGAGAGAGAAAGTATCATCCCTATCCCCCAGTGGAATATGATCATACCACAATCTCTTCATCTCTCCATCATGTTGAGATTTGGGGCACACATGCACATGCAGCCTGCATGTTTTTCAAGCCATCAGGGACAGGACTTGAACTGCAGTCTGTCAGGTGGAATCCAGCTCTCTTAACTACTACACTACAGGGCCAGCCCTCTTGAGTATCTCTCTCTCTGTCTCTCTTTTTTTTTTTTTTTTTGAGAGAGATTTTTGCTATAGGGCGCGTGCGCTCGCCAGACAGACAGAGAGAGACATAGAGACAGAAAGCGAGAAATCACCCCCCAGGGGGGATGGTCACGCCGCAATCCCTTCTCCTCCATTCTCCTCTCGGGATCATGGGCACGCACGCACACGCGCCCGGCGTGAGTTTTAAGCCACCGGGTCCGGGACGCGAACCGCGGTCGACTACGTGGGAGTCCAGCGACATAGCCATTACGCTAACTGCTGGTTCCCTCTCTGTCTCTCTTTTTAATAGAGAGATTTTTGCTATAGGACACATGCGCTCACCGGAAAGATAGAACAGGACAGAGAGACATAAAACAAGAAATCACCCCTATCCCCAGGATGGATGGCCATGCCAAAATCCCTTTTCCTCCATTTTCCTATCAGGATCATAGGCACATACACATGCGTCTGGCATGAGTTTAAGCCACCTGGACTAGGACTCGAGCCAGTCAAGCGACATAACCATTATGCCATCTGCTGGTCCCACTTGAGTCTTTTTTAATCTGCAGTTTCCCCCTGCCTTACTTTGAGTTCCTCTAAAAATAGACCTTAAGACAAGGACTCACGTATACATAGTTTGAGAGGTGCAAAGATTCCTATGAGGGAGAGAGAAAGCGATACAAGGAAAAAAGTGATACAAGGAAGAAAAAGCAACCAACAAAGGGTGAGCTATTAAGCCAATTGCCAGTAGGTGACTGAAGCTTAATCCTTTGGGAAAATTCTTGGAAAAGTTATAAACACATACCCTTCTCAGATTTATTCCCCTAAGAGCTGAAGGAGGTTGGGTATTTAATCATTCACTTTATTAATCACTGGTTAAGGGCCACTCTTGGGAGCATTAATTTCATGGCATTTCTGGCCTTCCTAAAGGAAGTGTCCTCCTTGATTGAGTGGCTCTTAGGCACAGAGACAGCGACCAACAGCTGGGAGTGAGGCTGAGCACAGTGGAAGGCATAAAGGACAGGTGGGCATCAATAGCATCAGCTACACACACTCTTCTTCCCTCTTCGCCTTCACGGATCCGTGTTTGTCCAATTGCCAACATTCTGGATTTTGTTGATTACATACACTTTGTACCTTTTAATGTGTTCACTGTTTCCTGCATTCCCTGTGCTCTTACTCTGTAAGGGGTAACATGATCATTTACAATCGAATATTTTAGCAAGACATCATTGGCGATAGCGATGAGACTTTGAGTAGCAGGTATGTCCAGTTGTCTCTCTTTGATGTCAGAAATTTTTACCTAAATCCACCTTTTCATTAAGTGGGTAAGATTTTAATTCTCTATTTATAAGCAGGAATAACTCTTACTTGAGAAACTTCCCTTCATCAACTATTTGGTTACCCTATGGTACAGTTAGTATAGGAAAGGTAGGATAAATTTTTGTTTCTTTTATTTACTAGTTCTCAAAATAATGGGTTGATTTCTCAGGATTCTCTACAGGTGACCAAGAGTTCTTTGTTTTCTATGAATTCATAGATTGAAATGTATCTGCTATGTCCGTTATTCAAATTTTTCTTTGTTTTGCCAGTGAAATTTTGCCAAATATTTAAATTGGATTCCGGGTCCTTTTTGACATGACTTGGATCAACACTGAAATGTTCTTGCTTTGGGACCAGCAGATGGTATAGTGGTTACATCACTGGACTCCCACATAGTCAACTGCAGTTCGAATCCCAGACCCAGTGGCTTAAAATTCATGCTGGGTACATGTGTGTGCATGACCAAAATCCCGAGAGGAGAGTAGAGGAGAAGGGATTGTGGCGTGACCATCCCCCCTGAAGTGTGATTTCTTACTTTCTGTTTCTCTCTGTCTCTCCAGAAAGCACATGTGCCCTATAACAAAATGCTCTAAAACATTTAAAATAAATGTTTTTGCTTTATGGTATGACAATTATTTTCCAGAACTTCTATGGTTTGAATGTGTTCACACACACACACATGCCTGACACCCTTTTTGGATAAATGGTATCATATAGTTTCCTCATCTTGCTTTTTTCATGTAACACTGCATCCTACAGAGTATATACAAACAGCAGCATATATTAATAGATAAGCTTCTCATTTACATTTACCCAATTCTCCACTGATGGGTGACCCCTGTTAACAAACATTGGGCTTTTTCAGCATTTTCTAGTTACAAACAATGTTATAATACATTTTGTCCTATAAATAATAAATGAGATTTGAAGTTTCAAAAACAAATAATCTAAAAATTTATTTTGGAAATGACTTAGATAATGGATTAAAGACTTTTATTTGTTTAAGTATTTCTTAGTCCATGTTAGTTTCAATCATTTATTTATTTATTCATTCATTCATTCATTATTTATAGTTATTATTTTTTGGCTTGCTACAAGGCTCAAGCACTCACCAGAGAGAGACAGAGAGTGAGAAAGAGAAAGTGAGAAAGCAAGCAGCAGGTCCAGGACTTGAACCACAGTCAGTCATATGGCAGTCCAGCACCCTAACCACCATGCCACTTGCTGGCCCAGTTTCAATCATTTTTTTAAGAAATTTTTGCCTTAGATCACATGCACTTGCTGAAGAGACAGAGACAGTGAGAAGGAATGTGAGCTATCACTCCCCAGGGAGAGACAGCCACACCACAATCCCTTCTCCATTTCCTTCCAGGATCTTGGGCACGCATGCACACATGCCCAGCCTGAGTGGCAAGCCACCAGGTCTGGGACTCAAATAATGTTCAGCCACATGGGAGTCCAGCAACATAACTGCTATGCCATCTGTTGGCCCCCAAGTTTCGATTATTTAAGTTTGGCTTCTACAGGCTCTTATTTTTTATCATAAATAAAATCTCCTTCATAGTTCAGTATATGATCAGCTGCTGCAAATGGTCCACGGATGCATGAAAAGGTATATTTTCTGCTTCTGAGATACAAAGTTTAATATCTGCCTGCTGAAGCAATCATTTTTATTTTTCAGTCTCTACCAAACTTGAGAAAAATATGTTAACATCTCTTACAACAATTATATTTTTATCAACTTCTCTTTGATTTTTCAGATCTTTTCCTCTATTTATTTTAAGGCAGTATACTATAAACACTCAAGAATTTTATATCTTCATTGTGGATTATATCTTTTGTCAATAGAAAATTATCTTTTCTTCTGCCAAATTATTTTTACTTTGAAAGACACTAACATTGCTCCTTTGGTCTTCTTTCTTTTTTCTTTCTTCTTTGGTTCCTTAGTGTATTGCTTACCTTTTTCTGTTTAACCATCACAGCCAAAGAATGTCTACCCAGTTTTCTGGTTGGTAATGGTTTTGAGTTCCTGAGTCAGGGAGTGGACAGAAGACACTCTCTACTTCCGGAAGATTTTTTGTGTGCGTATCAAGGGCAGAGCTTTTGACTGTTCCTGACAGGAATTTTCAGTCAAATTCCCTAATATTTTCACTTAATGATATTTCACCTGAGATTCCAGCTGCCACTCAAGCTTCATTTCCAGCTTCCCTGTGAACCTGGATGTATCATGTGTCTGTGTTTTCATGAGTCTAGATGTATAAAACTGGAAGAGTTTACACTGGGGCATATTTCAGCCTAAACTGGAAGTCAGCTTGTCATGCTTTTATATCCTGTTATTGGTAATATGATTTTAAAACTAACTTTATATCAAGAAAGTACATTTTAAAGAGAACTTACTAGCAATATAACACAGAAGAAGAAGGTATACATAGGTTAGAGATAACAAAATTTACTTGCAGGTTTTTGTTTTGTGAATGTAACTATTTCAAACCTAAGAAAATGCATGACTTAGCCCTTTCATTTTTGGTAATGCTGGGAAACAATATTTTTAGGTTAAGAACTTCGCATGAATTGCAGGTTTCAACAATGATAACTCAGTCCCCTTATTCTGTTATTTGCAAAGAAGTTTGGGGGGAAAAAAGAGTTATTGAGCAAACTGAAGGTCAATATACTACCGACTTTAAAATGGACATATGACAATTTAAAATGGATATATGACAACTCAACAGTTCTTTTTTTTCTTTCTTTGGAGAAATTTTTGCTATAGGGCAGGTGCATTCACCAGAAAGACAGAGACAGAGAGACAGAAAGCAATAATCACCCCCCCAGGGAGGATGTCCACACCACAATCCCTTCTCCTCCGTTCTCCTCTCGGGATCTTGGGCACACACGCACATGCACCCAGTGTGAATCTGAGCCACCAGGTCCAGGACTTGACAGCGGTCAACCATATGGGAGTCCAGTGACACAGCCATTACGCCAACTGCTGGTCCCCAACTCAACTCTTCTAGTAACCAATATATGTAGCAGATTAACTGTTCATTTCTGGTATCACATCATGGAACAGCAGTAAACCGTGACCGTCTGCAAGGTTGACCCATGTGGGAAGGTTCCAGGTTCGTATGTCCACAGACCTCCTTGTCACCCTAGGCATACGCGTGCCCATAATCTGAAACTCTCTGAGGCTGGGGGTGGCTATCAGCATCAAGAATGCTATCTTTCTCGCTCATGAAAGAATACATAAAATTTTTTAAAATTATCTTATTTCTTCTCATATCTTTTTATTCTTTTCAAAAAGGTCTATTTATTAATGTGCTTTAACTTAGCCTTTAGGGGATTTTTACATTTTAAACATTTAGAGACTCCACAGAAAAAATGCCCCAACTTGCAACTCAGTTTATCATCTTTCCTTAAAACCATAAATCAAAATTCATCTACTGTATATGAGAAAACAGAGTCTCCACATCACAGTTCTTTTTTTTCTATTTTTATTTTGAAATAATTTCAAATATTTAGAAAAGTTGAAAAAAGAGGAGTTAGAAGCCTATATATTCCACACCTATATTCATTAAATGCTAATTTTTTGCCACCTCCACATTCTCAGTACCTCTCTTCATCTCACTCCTCTCTCCATGTACACACACACGCACACACACACACACACACACACACACACACACACACACACTCCTTTTTTTCTGACCCATATGAAAGTAAATTGTAGGCCAGTAGGTGATGTGGAGGTTGAGGCACTGGTTCCCACATGGCTGACTCTGCCGGCAGAGTTCCAGACCCGGAGGCTTGAAAATCACTCAGGGTTCATGTGTATGTGTGCCCAAAATCTGAAGAAGAAACTGGAACTGAAGGAACTCTATGTGGCAGTCCCCTCAGGGAGGGTGATTTCTCCTGTTCCCTTTCTCTCTCTGTCTGATCAGCACACACACTCTATAGTAAAAACAAAAAAAAACAGTTCTAGTCTTTATGCTCCTTTATCATTACATATTTCAGCATACATTTCCTAAGAACAAGTACATTCTCTTGAATAATCAAATTACAATCACTAAAATTAAAATTCAACATTGGTCCAATAATATTGCCTATCATATATTTTGTAGTCAAATTTTACCAGTTTTCCCAGTAATGTCCTTTATAGCAATCTAGGAACCAATAGGAGTTTATGAATCGCATTCAGTTGTCATTCCTCTTTGGATTTCTTTCCTCTGAACAGTTCCTCTGCCTTTCTTCTGTGTTGGCAGCAACAGTTTTGAAGAGTGAAGAGCAATTGGTGGAACAGGAACTAATTTTCACTGTCCTTAGCCCCTTTAGGAGTTTGTTTGCCTTAGCTGACAGCAGCCCCAACAGTCCCCAACAGCCTGGCACCAGGGACAGGCCTTGTGGAAGACAATGCCTCCACATATGGGGAGGGTGGTATTGGTCCCAGGATGTCCCAAGCGTAACACGTCCAATGCACACCCCATTTCCACCTCTGCTACACTGCAATAGACAACGAGACAATCATACAACAATAGGGTCCATGTTCCCATGAAACCCAACAAGGCTGCTGATCAGACTGGAGGTGGAGCCCAAGTGGCAATGTGAATGACAGGAAGTGGCTGCAAACACTTACCACAGACCGACTGGCACTAGTCTGTGGCCCAGGGGTTGGGGACACTTGCCTGAGCACATAAAACTTAGTATGTACTATTCTAACCTTTCAGGATCTATCTCTTATAGTGAAAATAAACCTGACAACCCATTTTCACAAATCTGTATGTGCAGCAGCAGCAGAATTTACAGCCATATACAAAGGTTCAAGGCAAACTTGAAATAGTATTAGGCTGTGAGGAAAGTCAATGTGTACTTTTCTATGTTTTTCTATGCAAAAATGCACCATGACTTTCCCAACAACCCAACAGTTGTGGCAAGAGTAGCTAATACTTACGTAGTGCTTCCTCTGTTACATATATTTAGTCTTTCCATTCTCACAACACCCCCAAGAAATAAATATAATTATCATCATCCCCATTTTACAGCAGAGGAAACGGAGACACAGAAGTCAGATAATTTGGCCCAAATCACACGGCTAGAATATAGCAAAATTTGAACTTCAACCCCAGCAGTCTGGTGCACAGGCTTCTACTGGTTCCTTCTCTGCCAAGCAATACTCCACTCTTTAACAAACATTCAAACTAGTAGGTAAGTATCCGGCTATTATGATAAGTTGGCATGTGGTTGAGATATTATGAAATATATTATTGGTTTTACTCCTTTTTTTGTGTGTGTACTAAAGAGATCATTGGTGGCTGGAAGTCTCTAGATATTTTCAAGATGAGAACTGGTCACTGGAAAGACCAAGGAATTGTTAGAGGGTTGGTACTTTCAGGCCTGCCCCCTAACTGCCACCTCTGGTGAGAGGAGAGACACTGAAAGTTGAGTTGATCACCAATAGTTAACATTTTAATAGAGCATGCCTACATAATGAATCCTTCATAATAAATAAATAAATAAATAAAAGGACAGGGTTTGAAGAGCTTCTGGATAGCTGTCTTTGTGGAGAGGGTGATGTGTCTAGAGAGCATATGGACACTCTGCACCCTTTCCCACATACCTTGGTCTGTGCATCTTTTCCATCTGGCTATTCTGTTTGTATCCTTTGTGATATCTTTTATAATAAACTAGTAACTATAAACAAGTGTGTCTGTGAGTTCTGTGAGTCATTTTAGCAAATTGAATTGAGCCTAAGGAGGGAGTACTAGAATCCTGTTTTACAGCTGGTCAGTTAAAAGTGTAGATGATCGGACCAGCAAATGGTGCAAGGATTACGTCACTGGACTCCCACATAGTTGACCATGGTTCAAGTCCTGGAGCTGGCAGCTTATGACTCATGCTGGGCACATGTGAGTGTATGCTCAAGGTCCTGCGAGGAGAATGGAGGAGAAGGGATTGTGGTATGGCCATCTCACCTGGGGGGTGATTTCTTGTTTTCTGTACCTCTGTCCCTCTCTCTCTCTGGCAAGCACATGCACCCTATAGCAAAAATCTCTCTTAAAAATATACATGTGTATATATATATATATATATATATATTGACAATATAAAACATGCAATTGAAGTGTGAACCTGGAGCAACTTTGTAGAACGAAGCCCTTAACCTGTGGGATCTGATATCATCCCCAGGTAAATAGTGTCAGACTGAATTATATTATAGGACACATAGCTAGTATCTGCAGGAAAACTGGCTGCTGGGAGAGAGAAATCTCTATACATTTTAGTGACTAGGTGAAGTATTCTGTGCTGACTATATATATATTTTTAAATATTGGTTTGGTTTTCCTATCTTATTTAGTGGTATGGGTGACAAAGCCCAGATGTAAGCCCCATACTCTACATCTGACCTAAGTAGAAAAAGAAGACCCAGAGTAGCAACAACTTAGCAACAGATAGTAATTCCCTGAAAGCAGGAAATGGCAGTATCTGAACAGAGTGTCACAGAGTCACATTAAGTAAGTTAAATATTTACCCGGCTAACAGGAGTAAATATTACATTTTTAAATGTTATCTACTTTAACTAATATTTACCTAGTATCCACTGTATACAGAGAACCATATTATGCATTTTGGAGAAAAAATACAAAAAGGGGTCCCAGAGAGCAATGTACACTCATGAATAAAACAAAAGCTTAAGATTATTTACAGAAAGTACACGGGTGTTACGTTAGTATTATACAAAACTAAACGCTATTCAGACATACCCAGAGGGAGCCATTAGGATATAGAAAGTTTAATGTTTTTGACAGTGTAAGTTTTAAAAAATGTTTTGAAAACCAAGGGTCTATGTGGAGTTAAGAGTGCCAATAAGTAGATAAAAATGCAAAGTTCTGAGGGGATCACACGTGAACCTAGGGAGGGAAGAGAGTCACGGGCTCGCCTTGGAAAGCTGAAGGATGCTGTCAGTGAGTCTGAGGATGAACAGCTAGCATTAACCCATCCCCAGATGGGTTGGATAATAAACATTAGTTCAGGATTACAGATGTCAAATGGGAAGACTGTCTCAAAGGAGAGAAGGCGCTTCGTTTGTGGAGTTTTGTTTCGTTTTGTTTTTGACAATGTTAAACTAAGTAAGCATGAAAGAGGACTATGCAAACCCACTGGATCAAGGTCAGATGAAAGGCACCAGGGGCTTGAGAGAAAGTGACATGTTCAGGAAGTGGTGGAAGCTAAAGTCAGATGGCAGCAAGTTCAGATCCAAGTGCATGTTGAAGAAATGGAGGTGGAAATGAGGACTACCCACCTCTGTACACTGTCAGATGTAGCTGCAGAAAATGCAATGAGAACTGGACACTCCAGTGAGGTCAAAGGGGGGATTTAAAAAAAAAAGGAAAGAACACTTCAGACTAGTTACAAATTCCCTGTGTGAGATTATGTGCAAGCTTTCAAAAACTGGTTTTGTGACTCTCATTAGCAAAATGTAACAGAAAATATGCTTAACACTTGCACAAAAAATAGAATGGATAATAGAAATAAAATTTCAACCCATTGTGCCAAAGACCACACTGTAAATGCTTAAAGTTAAAAGGGAGAAGTAACTGGAAGAATGACATCAGATAAAAATACCAACATATATTTAAATTTTACACATGAAGATTCAAGGCAAACTTAGAAATCGTAGATACGGCAGGCACAATTGACATTTAAGTGGTGTTTACTCTGTATGTGAGTTTGTCAGTGTAGAAGCAGAGGCTCTACTCAGAGATCTAAAACCTGTAGAGTGTCTTAGCCCACCTCTGTGTTTCTAACCAGAGAAATACCTGAGACTGGGTGATTTATAAAGTATAAAGGATATTTTTTTTTTTTTTTTTTTTTTTTTTTTAGCTTTTAGCTTTTTGCCACAGGGTGTATGCGCTCACCAGAGAGAAACATTGAGTGAGAAAGTGAGAAATCACTGTCAAAGGAAGGACAACCATGCTACAATCCCTTCTTCTCCATTTTCTTCTAGGAATTTGAGGCATGAACGCACATGTGCCCAGAGTGATTTTCAAGCTACCGGATCTGGGACCTGAACTATGGTTGGCATGTGGGAGTCCAGCACCGTAACAACCACACTACAAGGTTTATTTGGCTTACAGTTCTGGCTTCTGGAAAGTCCAAAGGTATGGGGCTGGCACCAGGCTGGCCTCTGGTGCTACATCGCAACACAGCTAACAGAAGCAAAGAGGATAGTAGACGTCTACAGAGAGAGAGACCTGAGAGTAGTCATCTTCCTTTTATAACAAACTCCTTTTTATGAGGACTAGAACTCATTCCATCTCAGGAGACAGCATGAATCTATTCATGAGGGGGGATGTTTCCTTGACTCAAACACCACCCACTAGACCTCACCTCTTGAAGGTCTCACTACCTCCTACCTGGGGACCAAATTCCAAAACATGGATCTTTGGAAACAAACTTTTATCTAAACAAGAACATAGGGAAACTAATTTTTTCACCCTACCTCATATTTTTGATAAAGAATAGGCATGGATTTAATCACTCATTCAATGAAACACTAGGATCAAGAAATAAATCCAATATGGCTCCTTCCCTCAGCAGCACAGACAGACAACTACAATCCAGTGAGACAGTAGCTACTAAGGACAAGGGTAACAAACATAAAAGTAACAAGAGTATTTTTACTGGAAAGCGAGGTTCTACCCAGTAGGCTTCCAGAAGCCCCAGCCTTCTAGCTTCCCTTGTTCTAAGAGGACCCTGGACTACGAATGGTGTTCTTCGGCATTACTAGCATTGCATTATAGTAAGATGAGTCTAGCAGCACCCCTACCCCAGTAAGTCAGTCTCCATTGTTTGCTGCGGCTTCCATCCCCATGTTACCATCACATCCATCACAAATCACTAGTTTTGCCAGGTGTACCTTGCTGTTGTTGCTACGACGTTATGAGGAGTTATACCTCACCCGTTCTGGGGTTCTCTGGCATCTCAAAATGTTGTTTGGCTCCTAAAGACTTTCTTGCTCTTTCTCTCTCTCTCTCTTTTTTTTTTTTTAATAATTCTCTCTCTAAATCAACTTGAAATACCACTACTGTGTTTAACCGAGTTTTCTAACCACCTAGTAGATAGGATGAAAAACACACACACACACACACACACACACACACACACACTCCTTTGCTCATTATTCTAAATCTCAGGGTTCTGGTGCCTGAGCATCAATCCCTGACTCCTCTGCAGGAGTCCTCAAAGCGGTAAAGCAGTCTCAGTTTCTCCCAGTGACACTCAGGGCCTGTATGCTTTGTTATTTCCTTCTGTAAGTAGAAGCACCTGATTGTGACTTTCAGGGAGTGAAAAGGAATCATATAACAATGCCTCCAGGATTACTTCAGCTAAAGAAAAGGACATGGAAGTTAAGTGCATTGCCCAACCTTTTCTCGAGAGAAACACCACATCACAGTGACTCAGCACCACCGCACTTTGTTGTCGTTTGTAACTCATACTAATTCCATTGTGTTGCTCTGAACATGTGGCCTTGGAACACCTCACCATCATTATTAGGGAAACATATTCAATGATGGAACATCTTTATTACACTAAAAGCAGAGATAAAGATTGCAAAGAGGAAAGAGGCAGTGATCCGGTAAGGCTCAAAGTTCCCTCGTAAAAGGATTTGTCATTGGTTCACACACAGTTAAGCTCTTGCTGACTCATTGTGCTCTACTCAAAGCCATGCTGAGCTAATGTTTAGAAATTTGTTCAATATGGAAGCAAAGTCCAATATCAAATTCTTCAAAGCATGTGACCTTGTCTATTCATGCCTGAGTACACACTTAGTCATAAGTCTAGGTGTACACACACACACACACAGTAGTGCTAAAAAATATCTGATTGTAAAAACAGGAAATAACTGGATACTGATGTGAAGTCAATAAAGGGTTATTTTTAAATAAAAAAGAATTCTACAAATTAACCACAAATTCCCTCTGCATTAATATTCATATGTACACATTCTCACACGAAAACTGTTTTTAAAAATAACTTAGAACCTGAGATCAGCAGATGGCATTATGATTACATTGCTAGACTCCCACATAGTTGAACACAGTTTGAGTCCTGGACCTGGCGGCTTAAAACTCAAATCAAGTGCATGTGTACGCATGCCCAAGATCCCAAGAGGAGAATGCAGAAGAACGGATTGTGGTGTGGCCATCCTCCCAACGGGTGATTCTCACCTTTTGTCTCTCTGCCACTCTTTGTCTCTCTAGCAAGTGCACACATGGCTGATCATGGTTCAAGTCCCGAAGCTGGTGGCTTACTTTCTCCCTTTTCCTCTTGCTTTCTCTGTGTTTCTCTCTGGTCAAGTTAAAATAAATGAATGAATAAATAAAATAAATCATTTTTAAAAACAATGCACTAGCAATATGATATATAAAGTGCACAAATATTAATATGGAATTGATTAATTGTTCTACCACTGATGTAACCACTATCTTTTTTTTTTAGAGGTTTTTGCTATAAATGCACTAGCAATATAATATATAAAGTGCACAAATATTAATATGGAATTGATTAATTGTTCTACCACTGATGTAACCACTATCTTTTTTTTTTAGAGGTTTTTGCTATAGTCACTGATGTAACCACTATCTTTTTTTTTAGAGGTTTTTGCTATAGTGTGCCCTCGCCAGAAAGAAAGAGAGAAACAGAGAGACAGAAAGCAAGAAATCACTCCTGAGGGAGGATGGCCACGCCGCAATCCCTTCTCCTTCATTCTCCTCTTGGGATCTTGGACACACACGCACATGTCCCCAGCAAGAGTTTAAGCCTCCGGGTCCGGGACTTGAACCATGGTCAACTACATGGGAGTCCAGCAACGTAGCCATTAGGCCATCTGCTGGTCCCACCACTATCTTAACCACATTAGAGGACATCTCTGCTGAACTTCCCTAAGACAACCACCTCATCCTCTGCCCAGGAAATATTTCCCCTTTGAGGCAATATCATTCTCACCTTTGTCACTTTAATTCTTTTTGTCTATTCTTGAAATTTATTTAATTGAATGACACAGAAAAATAGACACCTTTTTAGTTGGTTGCACTGTTACTTACCTGTAGTTACAGCTACTCAAGTGACTGAGGCAGGAGAATTGTGAGTTTCAGGCTGACCTAAGCAACATGGCAAGACCAGCACATAAAAAAAAAAAAAAAAAAAAAAAAAGACATATACATTTTATTCTTAAATGTAATATACTCTAAAGGTACAAAAGTAGTATCTCTAGAACTGATCTTCCTCCCATTCCCATTCAATTCTACACAAAGGCAAGCAATGATATAACATCTTGTTCCTCTCTACAGAAATATTTATTTCCATATGGGCAACTGTACATTCACATGCACAATTTTTCTTCTCTCACACAAGCTCTATAGAGCATTATATGTAAAGTGACTTCAACTTTGCCTTTTTTTTTTTTTTTTTTTTTTTTTTTTTTTTGGGGGGTATTCAGAGAAGGGGGGAAGGAGAAAGTAAACCCCATACTCCCAAGAGACATGGGGTCATGCCACAATCCCTTCTCCTCCATCTGTCCCTCCTTTTGGGTCTATGGGTAGGCACAAACATGCACCTGGCATGTTTCCCAAGCCACAGGGTCCAGGACTCGAACTGTACAGTCAGCCATGTAGGATCCTGCTGCCTCAACTACCAGGCCACGGAACCAACCCACCTTATATTTTTGACACACAAAAGATGCCATGGATATCATTCCCTACTTAAGACTTTCTTGATTTCTTACCCTGCTACAGGGTATTCTATTTTTGAAGTATTTCCTATTGATAAACACTTAGGTTATTTTCCATTTTTTTGCTGTGATAAACCTTTTAGATATGTCATTCCACACACACACACACATGGAAGTAAATGTATGGAATAAACTTCTAAAACAGTGAAACTGCTGGGTCAAAGGACATTTGCAATCTTTGAAAAATGTGTTATAGAGTGTGTGTGCTCACTAGAGAAAGTGAGAAAGCACCCTACCCCCAACCAGAGGGGATGGCCACACTACAATCTCTTCTTCATTCTCTTCTCAGAATTTTGGGCATACACACACCTGCATCTGGCTTGATTTTCTAGCCACTGGGTCCAAGACTCAAACTGCACAGTTGGCCATGTGGGATCCAGTCACCCCAATGACCATGCCACTGATTGGCCCAAGAATATTTGTAACTTTTGTGAATTTACAAAATCGTCCAAATGACATAGAAGTTTTTCCAATTTAAATTTAACAAACTTGTTTCTTATACCTCTGTCATGTATTATACAATGTATTATTAAACTTTTGAATTTTTTCGGTTTCTTATACCTCTGTCACTACAATGTATTATTAAACTTTTGAATTTTTTCTAATTTGATAAGAAAAAATGGTTTTCTGTGTAGATCTTATTTGCATTTCTCTTATTGTGAGTGAACTTAAACATATTTTCATCAAAGACTCATTTGTATTTTTTGTGTGTACTATCTTTTTATACCTGTTGTTCATTTTCCTATTTGATTGTTAGTTTGTTAATTGGCAATTAGGAAATGTAGCCTTTTTGTGAAGAATCTTATAAACATTTTTTTCACTTTATTGTCGATCTTTCATTTTTCATTATAGTGGCTTTGACATATAAATTTTTTTCAGTAGTTAAATTTTATGGTATGACTTCCAGGCTTCCCACTTAGAGATTACGTAAGAAGAATCTCCTATGGTTTATTTCAGTGTTTTTGTTTTTTGGTTCTTTTTGGAGAGGTTTTTGCTATAGAAAGCAAGAGAGAGAAAGACAGAAAGCAAGAAATCACCCTCCATGGGGGATGGCCATGTCGCAATCCCTTCTCCTCCATTTTCCTCTCGGGATCTTGGGCACGCACGCACATGCTCCCGGTGTGAGTTTAAGCCATCGGGTCCAGGACTCGAACCATGGTGGACTACATGGGAGTCCAGCGACATAGCCTTTATACCAACTGCTGGTCCCTTATTTCAGTGTTTTAACAGTTTGTTTTTCTTTGTGTTTATATATCTGATTCATCTGGAATTTATTTGAATATAACATATAAGATTTGGACTTAACTTGATCATTTTCTAGATGGCCATTCAGTTTTACATACAGCATTTATTAGATAACTATGTTTTCCCTACTGATTTCAAATGCCATTTTAATCGCATCCTAAATTTAATTTATATTAAGGTCTATTTCTAGAATTTCTTTTGTCTATCATTAATTTATAGTTTCTGTCTTCCAGAAGTTTCCAGTACTATATTACTTTAATTATTATACTTTAAAATATGTTTTAATATCTTGTATAGCAGTTACCTCCACTCTGCCCCATTGTCCTTTTCATCCTTTTCAGACTTTTCCTGGTCATTCTTGCTAGTTTTAGAATCAGCTTATCTAGTTCTTAATATTGTCTTGGTATCTTTATTGGGTCTCATTAGATTTATAGATTAATGAGGTATTCATATTACCCATTGCTATCTAACAAATTATCTAAAAACCCAGTAACTTAAAAATTACTTCTCATAGTTTTGGAAGTTATTTATGATCATTCAGAATATTCTTACTTGGAGTGTTTCACAGGTTTCCAGTCAAATGAAGACTTCACGTATGGTACCTGAAATAGGATAGCTAGAAAGCTTGTTCTGACCAAACATCTCCATCTCCACAGACCCTCCCCATATGGGTAGCTTGGGCTTCCTCAAAGTATGGCAGGATCAGGGTAGTCAGACTTCCATACAGTTGCTAGACCAAGCATTCCAATAGACCCAAGCAAAACCTTTAAGGCTTCTCATGACCTAATTCCAGAAGACTTATGGGATCACTTCTACTATATTTCTGTTGATCAGAATGAGTTACACAGGGTCAAAGAAAAGAGACTACATAAAATCTGAATAAAGGAGGATTTTTGGAGACTAGCTACCATACTTAGGGAGAATGACAACATGAATATTCTTAAAGGTAGTATTTTGCTTGTTTCATGTCCTCAGATAACTTTCAGGTAAAGAAAATTATATATTACAATATTGTAAGATATAAAAATCCAATAAACTAACCTTACTTTAGCTTTTTACAGGGCTGTGTGGCTAAGTACCAGGTAAGTAATTAATCAGATGAAAATAGAGGAATACTTCTCAAATCTTAATCTGTATGTGAATCACACGATGGAGGGGTGGAGGGTATTAAAATACGCATTATGATTTAGGAGTCTGGGAGTCAGTGCAAGTCTGCATTGCTCTTGTTTCCAGATGACACACATACAAATCAGTAGACCACAGTTTGAGTAGTAAAGCCCTAAAGCTTCTTCCAACCCTCTTTTCATAGTCTTCTATAAAATAAATCATATGCATCTGTGAAATGAATAAAGAAAACAGAGTAATAGTTTACTGTTAGTCACTTGAGGGAAAAACATGGGTGTCAGAATATACAAAATCTGAAGGGAGCTTCATGTGCCTTAGAAGTCTAATCAGCTTGCCAAGAGGATAATGAAGAACATAATTGAGATGTGGAAGAAAATCTCCAAAGACTAGAAGTCTTTGCTCTGACATGCTCCCTGAATATGGTTGTCCACATGCCAAGATCTTACTAAACAGTAATTAAGCCCAACCTTGAGAAAACCCGTGTTTTCAGGAGACTCTTGAACTCTCAGACTCAAGTGGAGTTGAGCAATGTTGAAGGAACCAATTAACATCTTGGGTCTATTCCTTGTAAGGAACATTTAGACCCCATAAACAAAAAAGATGTTACAGAATAATAGGCCATAAAAGAAGCAAAGCAAAAAGGAGAACTCAATAATCAAGAAGGATAAAAAGGAATTCAGAGAGCGAACAATTCTACAAAGATTATTATACCAGATTTAAACTAGTCTCCTTGTCTTAGAAGCTTTTCATCCTGGTTTTTTTTTTTTTTTTTAGAGGTTTTTGCTGTATGGCACGTGTGCTCGCCAGAAAGACAGAGAGAGACAGAGAGGCAGAAAGTGAGAAATCACCCCCCAGGGGGGATGGCCATGCTGCAATCCCTTCTCCTCCATTTTCCTCTCAGGATCTTGGGCACGCACACACAAGTGCCCAGCATGAGTTTAAACCACCCAGTCTGGGACTCAAACTGTGGTCAACTACATGGGAGTCCAGTGACATAGCCATTACACTATCTGCTGGTCTCTCTAATTTGAGTTTCTTAAGTAGCCAAATTAATCTCCACACAGAATTTTACATGCTGCCTTGCTATAAAATCATCTAAGACCCTCTGTACCTATCAAAAAATAGAAATACTGACCCCCTTAAATGAGTTTGTACAAAGGCACACAGTTGAGTAACCACAATCAAGACACTGAACAATTCTGTATTTCCCAAATATCTTGCCAGGCCCCTCTGCAGCAATTCTTTCTGTACCCCTTCCCCAATCCCAAACAACCAAAGATCTATTTGCTATTCCCATAGTTTTTCCTACTTTAGAATACTGTAAATGAAATCATGTGAGTCCACTTCCCAGTCCACTTCTACTTCACACAATGGTGTGGCATTTACCAGGAGTTTGTTCCTTTTCATTACTTAATAGTATACAAATGAAGTGCTGTGCTGAGCCATATTGGAGCCTGAGGCCAAAGGAAAACAAAATACATATTTTTATGCATTGTATGAATATTTTTCCATAACATTTAATAAAAAAAATTGAAATTTTGGAAAATGAGTATATTAGAACCCAATATTATTGTAAGTGTAAAGATTTTATTTTTATCAAAACAGAATTTATTCTAATCTTTACTTATCTGGCTTTAATGGAAGCAAATTTATAATATTTTCAAAATCTGCTTCATTGCTTCCCTCATTTTCTTTTCTGGGACACCACTGTGACTGTTGTTGTTAAAAAAAAAAAAAAAATCTCAAGGCTACTTCCAAATTTGGATAAGAGTGCACTAAGCAAAATAACTGAATCTTAGGAACTCCAAACACAAATACTGATTTTGTATTACAAATGATTGATATTATAAACTGTTTAAAAATATTTTAGATGGGAGCTGGCAGGTGGCATGGTGGTTAAGGCACCTGGACTCCCACATGGCTGACTGTGGTTCAAGTCCTAGATCTGGCAGATTGCTTTCTCACTTTCTTTCTCTCTCTGTTTCTCTTTGGCCAACTTCAAAAAAGTAAAATAATGATAATGAATTAAATTAAATTAAAAAATATTTTAGATGAAATTTCTACTAGACTTAAATTGTCAATATTTAAAAGCTGAGTCATTCAGATTGCTTCTTGTAAGTCAGTTGAAATCATAGAAAATAACACATTTCTACTAAAAATTTAAATTCTGACGATGCTTTACCTAATTTTTCACATCTCCATTTCAAATGTGAAAGTAGAATATATATAATTTCCATAATTGTTGCTTGATATGCACTTATCCCAGAACAACGAACACTCTAGGGCAGTGATTTATAGCTTTCCAATTTATTAATTTTTCTTTTTCATTTATTGACAAATTTTGGAATTATATTAATATCTCTTGCTAATGTTTTTCATTAACTTTGCTTTCAAAGTAATTTTTCTCATTTACTGTAAGCAAAAAGACTTTCTATTAAGCATGGTAGTTTACACATAGTCTTTTTTTAAAATATGAGGCTAAAAAAAAATATTTATGGTCGGGCATACATGAGAGAAAGAACGAGAGAGGTACCCTCCGCAGAGCTCAGTCATACCAAGATTGCCTTCTTCCAGTGTGCCAGGCCACCAGGATGCAGGGCAAGCACTCATGCGTCTAGCACATCGTTTCAGGATGATTAGGCGGGAACTCAAACTATCCTTGGCATCTGTCTAGTCACCAGCTCTGGAGCCTGGTATGCTGGTCAGCCATGTGGAATCTGGTTTCCTCTATGCAGCACCTAACCACCATTCTGTGGGGCCAACTCTGATTTTGACTTTAAAAAAAAATTAATTAGTGGGCCTGCAGATGGAGCAATGGTTACATCACTGGACTCCCACACCACCAACTGTGGTTTGAGTCCCAGACCCAGTGACTTGAAACTTATGCTGGGTACATGTGCATCCATATCCAAGATCCCAGGAGAGTAGAGGAGAAGGGATTGAAACATGGCTATACCCCTCCGGGGGGGCAGTGGTTTCTCACTTTCCCTCTCACTGTCTCTGTCTCTGTGTCTCTCCCCTGCAAGCTCACATACCCTAAGTTTCAAAAAAAAAAACTCTTTAAATATATATATATACATACATATATATATGTATGTATATATGTGTATATATATATTTAAATATATATATGTATGTATATATATATATATATATATATAGTATTAGTATCATTTATCTTGAGCACTGAGTGTTTTGGTGCCCCTAAATTTTGTGCCTGAGGCAAATATCTCATTTATTTCACCCTAATCCTGGGCCTCTTTTATTGTATGGACATACCAAGGTTCCTTTACCAAATAAAGGTGAAATTTAGGTTGTTTCAAGTTTGGGGCAATTGTGAGTAAAGCTGCTATAAATACATTGCATGGAGTTTTTTTTTAGTACATTTTCATTTCACCTGGATAAATATCTACGTGTAGAGATTCTTTGTTATGTACTAACTGTGTATTTAACTTTATCACAAAATGCCAAGCAGTTTTTAAACTGGCTATAGCATTGTACATTTCCATCAGTAATTCATGAGAGTCTCAGTTACTCAACACCATTGTCAGAACTTGCTGATCTCATTTTTTGTTGTTGTTGTTGTTGGAGAGGTTTTTGCTGTAGGGCATGTGTTCCCGCCAGAAAGACAGAGGGAGACAGAGAGACAGAAAGCGAGAAATCACCCCCAGAGGGGATGGCCATGCTGCAATCCCTTCTCTTCCATTCTCCTCTTGGGATCTTGGGCATGCACGCAACATGTGCCCGGCGTGAGTTTCAGCTACCGGGTCCAGGACTCGAACCATAGTCAACTACATGGGAGTCCAGCGACATAGCCATTACGCTGACTGCTGGTCCCTGAGCTCAGTTTTTTTTTAAATGAATAATTATTTATTTAACTTTATTAATTTATTTATTTCAAGTTGACCAGAAAGAGACAAAAAGATAGAGAGAGAAAGTGAGAAAGTAAGCTGCCAGGTCTGGGACTCGAACCGTGGACGGCCATGTGGGGATCCAGTGTCTTTAACCACCACTCTACCTGCCAACCTCCTGTTCTCAGTTTTTAAAGTACATCTGAGCCATTCTAGTAGATATGCAGTGGTATCACTTTGTTTTCCTTTTCTTTTTTCCTTTTTGCTATAGGATGCATGCATTCACCAGAGAGATGGAGAGATACAGAGAAAGCAAAGAGAGAGAGAAAGTGAGAAATCACCCTTAAGGTGGGTAACCATGCTGCAATCTTTTCCCCTCCATTCTCTTTTCAGAATTTTGGTCGCACACGCATGTGCACCCAGTGTGTTTTTCAAGCTGGGGGATCTGCGACTCAAACCACAGAGCTGGCAATGTGGGATCTAGCTGGCTTAACCATAATGCCAGTTGGCTGACCCAAGTAGCGGTATCACATTGTGGTTTTAATTTACATTTCTCTAATGATATGATTTATCTCCAGTACTTCATACCATGTGCCAGTTAAAAACCGTATGTAAGGGCTGGCAAGTGGTGTGGTGGTTGGGATGTTGGACTCCAATATGGCTAAGTTTAGTTCAAGTCCCAGGCCTGGCAGCTTGCTTTTTCACTTTCCCTTTATCTCCCTCTCTGGTCAAATCAAAAAATAATAATACATTAAATTAAATAAAAACAAATAAGTATTTAAAAATTTATTTAAATTAATAAAAACAATATGTATATGCATGTGGGTTAAGAAAGAAATAAGTTTAAGAAGTAAGTTGCAGGACCAGCAGTTTGCAATAATGGCTATGTCGCTGGACTCCCATGTAGTAGACCACAGTTCGAGTCCCGGACCTGGTGGCTTAAACTCACACTGGGGGCGTGTGTGTGTGTGCCCAAGATCCCTCATTCTCCTCTCCAAGAGGAGAATGGAGGAGAAGGGATTGCGGCATGGCCATCTGTCCTGGGGTGTGATTTCTTGCTTTCTGTCTCTCTGTCTCTCTCTGTCTTTCGGGGCAGACAACACCCTATAACAAAAACCTCTCAAAACATAAAAAAAAAAAAAAAGAAAAAAAGAAAAGAAAAAGAAGCAAGTTGCAGGGCGCACCCCTATCCTAGTGATTAAGGAAGCTGGATCCCACTACAGTTCAAATCCCACTCCTAGTGTGTTGAAAAACATTCTGGACATCTGTATGTGCATGCCAAAAATCCCAACAGGATGGAGAAATGGATAAAGGATTATGGCATGACCACATCCCATCAAGGAGTGCTTTTTCCCTCTCTCTCACTTTCTGGCAAGCACATGCTCCCTCTGACAAATTAAAAAATAATACTAATAACAAGAAGCGAGTTGTGAACATCATGCACTATGAAAGAAAGTATAATCTTTTTTGTGTAAACAAATATATCTACATATAACTGAAAGTTTTCCAAAGAATATGTAAGGAATGTTAGTGTTCTCTCTAGGGAAGAGAAGAACTCGACGTAATACATTTTATATAGCGCTGTGACTGGAGAAGTTTGTCCCCCAAAAGTTCACGTGCTAGAAACTTGGTCCTTTAAGGGTGTTAAGAGATGGTGGGACCTTCAGGAAGTGAGGCCTTGTGGGCGGTGTTTGGATCATGGAGGTCCTGTCCTCTTGTGTAGATTAATGCCGTCTCTCTGGGGAAGGGAGTTCTCACTCTCTTGGGAATAGGTTAGTTCCCATGAGCACAGACTGTTATGAAAGTAAAGCCATGCACACACTCTCTTTCAGTACACGCCTGCTTTCCTTCCTGCCTCTGTCTGCCATGTTGTGACACAGCACCAGGGGCTAGCCAGACGCCAGCCCCACACCTTTAGACTTTCCAGCCACCAGAATCACGAGTCCAAAATACCTTTATTTTGGGACCAGCAGTTAGCATAATGGCTATGTCGCTGGACTCCCACGTAGTCGACCGCGGTTCGCATCCCGGACCCGGTGGCTTAAAGCTCATGCCGGGCGCGTGTGTGTGTGTGCCCAAGATCCCGAGAGGAGAATGGAGAAGGGATTGCGGCGTGACCATCCCCCCTGGGGGGTGATTTCTCGCTTTCTGTCTCTATGTCTCTCTCTGTCTGTCTGGCGAGCGCATGCACCCTATAGTGAAAACCTCTCAAAAAAAAAAAAACTTTTATTTTTATTAAGCCACCCAGCCTCAAGCATTCCTATTCAGCAACACAATAATGGACTAAACATACCATTTAAATTTTTTATAAACGTGATTTTTTTTTCTTTTTTAGTTTTGCTATAGGATGCATGTGCTCATCAGAGTAAGACTGAGAGGGGGGAGACAGTGAGAAACCACCCTCCAGGAGGGATTATCATACCCAATCCCTTCTCCTCCATTCTCTTAGGATTCTGAGCATGCATGTACACACTCCTGGTGTGGTTTTCAAGCTGCAGTGTCCAGGATTCGAACCAGGAAGTCGACCATACAGGATCAAGTCATGTTAATCACCATGCTACCAGCTGACCCTAAGCACTTGTTACTTTAATGGCTAAAGAGGTATTTTCAAAATTAATAAATAAAATCCGTGCCTCTTATGGGAAAAAACAATTTATATAATATATATATACATATATATACACACACACATACATATACACACACACATATATGTGTATATATACATATATAGATATACACACACTCAATCAAAAAGCAACTCAGCAGGGTGCTCATCTCCAGAGCTTCAACCGGTCATATTCCTAACAGAATTTGAGGTGTGCTGAGTGACAAGCAGAAAAGTAGTAGGATCTGAACAAATTCCTATGTTGGCTACAAAGCTTAGCACTTCCTGAAACTGTAGCCTGCAAGGGGGTGACTCCCTGCAGGTGTGTCAAAGCAACCACACCTGGGTAAGATTAAAAGGGCAAAGGTCACAGATCCTGACTACCAAATCTGTCTTTTACCTAGAAGAGTCAAAGTTATTTCATCAGCCACATATAAAAAGCCCCTGCTGGGGGACCAGCAGTTAGCATAATGGCTATGTCGCTGGACTCCCACATAGTCGACCACAGTTCGAGTTCCGGACCCAGTGGCTTAAACTCACGCCGGGCGCGTGTGCGTGCATGTGTGCGTGCCCAAGATCCCGAGAGGAGAATGGAGGAGAAGGGATTGTGGTGTGGCCATCCCCTCTGGGGGGTGATTTCTCGCTTTCTGTCTCTCTGTCTGTCTGGCGAGTGCACGCGCCCTGTAGTAAAAAAAAAAAAAAAAAAAAAAACCTAATAGAGAACAGGGAATCCTGTCCGACTGTGTGTTCACTGAGATTGAAAACCAAAGCAGACTTTTGATAAAAGTTGACTCTCAGGGGGTAACTTACAAATCAGAAGATGTATTCCATGGAGGTTGGTTCTCACTAGGCAGCTGCAGGTTCCACCTCTCTTTTCCCCAGTGACCTGGGACCTGTCCTCCTCAGCTGCAGCCTTCCTGCCTGCTGTCCCCCAAAGTGTTGCTCTGCTGCCCTGCTTCCGCCCCATCCTCTCCCAGCCAGCTGTAACCTTTAAGGAGCTCACTGAACAACAGGGCAAAAAGCTGGGAGGAAAGTGTGGCTATTTGGGCTCTAGAAAATCAAAGGCCCCTAGTTTTCCTACTGTTATGGGCCAGGAAGCTGAGTTTGTTTTTGTTTTTGTTTTTTGTTTGTTTTTTGAGAGGTTTTTGCTATAAGGCACGTAGTTTTTGCTATAAGCCACCGGGTCCAGGACGCGAACCGCAGTCGACTACATGGGAGTCCAGCAACATAGCCATTACGCTAACTGCTGGTCCCCCAGGAAGCTGTTTAACAGTTAGGGGTTCTGAAAGACTGCATAACTTTTAAATGCAGAAGAGTAGACAGGCACAAGGATGACTTCAGGTTATTTCACTTAAACATTTACACAATTCCTGTGCCAGATTGTGTGATTCAAACCACAGTAGGTTAAAACGCAGAGGCAAATAACTAAATAACTACCACTGATTGTAATTGCTCAAGAGATTCTCCTTGGGCCAGTCAGTAGTGTGGTGGTTAAGTCAGCTGGATTCCACATGGCCTACTGCACAGTCTGAGTCCTGGACCTGGCAGCTTGGAAACAATGCCAAACATGTTTGCATGCACACACAAAACCCCAAGAGGAGAATGGAGAAGGAGAACTTTCCCTCCCTCTCTGTCTCTCTCCAGCAAGTGCACATGCCCTATAGCAAACAAAAAAATTCTCACAAGTGAGTTCTGAGTTTTTCTGATGAAGTTGGTATCTCCTTCCCTTCCTTTTTCTTACTTATTTCTAGGACTGTGCTTGTCCCAATTCCACACAGAAAGAGTGATTATTTTAAATTTCATCCTGGCACTGAGCTCCCCTATAAGAATGGAAAACTATAGGCCAGGCCAGCCCTGTGGCCTAATGGTTAAGGGGGCTGGATCCCACACAGTTAACTGCACAGTTTGAATCCTGGCCTTAACAACTTGAGGAACAGGCCAGGTATGTTTGTGTGCACCAAATCCCAACAGGATAGAGAAATGGGGGGAAAGGGTTTGCATCATGACTATGCCCCACTGAGGGGAAGGGTACTTTCTACCTCTCCCTCGCTCTTTGTCTCTCTCTGATGGGCACATGTACTCTCTGGCAGGGAATTGAGTTTGAATCAGGCCCAGTTCCCTCATATGTGAAGACAGAAACTTATCAAGGCAGTCCAGGAGAGCTCTGAAGTTAAATTAACTCTGGAACAGCAGAGATCTAAACCAGTAAGACGGACGCAGGAAGACAAAGACTCCAGAATGAATGGAGAAATGCTGTATTAAATACACATCCTGCTGGTGACGGAAGAACCTTCTGGCAAGCCTCCAGCACACATTGCTTGTGATCTGAGACAGAAACAGAGCATGGTGCTGGGGAAGGAGGAAGTGCTTTTAATAAAGGCCCAGAACTTAAGGCTCATGTGCTTCTCTGTGTGCTCCCAGGACCGGAACAAAGGCCCCGGGTGTGGAATCTCGGGCATTCACAGTAAGCAAGCTTGAGCAGGAAGACAAGAGTGCCCAGGTATCTAACAATGGGCTGACTGCATCAGTCATGCTCAGTGACAAGACTCACCCTGGAGTAGCGGAGCAAGCACTCCCAGAGCTATCACCAGGTGTGACATTCACTACAAGCCCAAGGAATTTTACAAAGAATGAAACCAAGGATATAAGACATTAGATGATTTGCCTAAAGTCACACAACGAATTGGCACAGCAAGAACTTGAACCCAAATTTTCTGTGTCCAACACCGCTATTTTCTGTTTTTCCCTTTAACTATGCAAGTCATCTTCTAAGTTGAGCTTAAAACGATACCAAACTATTTGTCGATGATGACACCTGTGCCGCCGCCAAGCCTAGTGGCATGAGGCCTGTAGCAGAAACGATTCCTGGAGAGTTGCTAAAACAGTAGCATCCATAAGGAAGAGTGTGGCTCCCATTAGACCAAAAAGATGAAGAGAATAGTCTCGGCTGATAGCGTTCGCGTCTTATTAAAATGGATCATGAATGCCAGAGGTTATGTCATAGAAAGATTTTAGAAGTCAGGCGAGAAGGGGGGCACCAGGATAGAAGGGAGACAAGGAGGTGGTACACAGAGCCTTATGCGGTTCTCAGGTTTGTCTCCTCCTACTGCATCCTCCCCGGCTCCCTCTCCTCCAGCCTTACTGGCCTCCTTGGTCACTGCAGTTGTCCTCCCTGTATAGATAGGGCTGCTCCCTCTGCCTGCAATGTTTCTTCCTCAAATGTCCACCTGGCTGAATCCCTTAGTTCCTTCAAGTCCTTACTCAAGTCCTTCTTCTCAAGGAGACCCTGGACATCCTAGCTATATCATATTCTGACCCTGTACCTAGCCTCACTCTCCTAGTCCCCTGCTTTAATTATTTTTCTTTCCCACCTTTCACCTTCTGACTTCTTAGACAGTTACTTATTAACTGTGTGCATTGTACGTGTTCCCCTTGATAAAATGTAAACTCCACAAAGTCAGGTATTTTTATTTTATTTGCTGATGTATCTCAGGCAACTAAAATAGCACCTGCCTGGCGGGGATTGCTCAATAAACATTTGTCGAAAAAAATGAATGAAGAAATGAATGAATGAATGAATGAAATTTGGCCAGAGATAAGTTTACATAGGAACAACTGATGCACATCCCACACCTTTACCATCAGCTAATGCCTCATGCTTCCAATGAGGAAGAAAGGGCTTCATGTTCTCTACTTGCTCTGCTCCGCCGCTCACAACTCCCCACTCTACCAGTCCTGGTCTCTTCCCGGCCACAGCACCTTTTTTGTCTAGCAGCCAAAACCCTCTGCCTTCTAAAAATAGGCATTTCTTCTCTATTTCCTTTTTTTGGAGAGGTTTTTGCTATAGGGTACATGTGCTTACCAGAGAGACAGAGAGACAGAAAGCGAGAAATCACCCTCCAGGGGGGATGCCCATGCTGCAATCTCCTCTCCTCTATTCTCCTCTCAGGATCTTGGGCACACACGCACACGCCCCCAGTGTGAATTTAAGCCACCAGGTCTGGGACTCGAACCGTGGTCAACTACATGGGAATCCAGCGACATAGCCATTATGCCAACTGCTGGTCCCTTAATTTCCTTTTTTTAAAGAATTTATTTAACTTTATTTATTTATTTATTTTTATTTGACCAAATCAACATAGAGAGAGAGAGGGAACGTGAGAAAGCAAGTCACCAAGTCCAGGACTCGAACTGTAATTGGCCATGTGGGAGTCCAGTGCCCTTAACCACCATGCCACCCTCTGGCCCTGTCTCTCAATTTACTTCTATTTTTTATTTATTTTATAAAGAATTATTCATTTAATTTTATCCATTATTATTATTTTTAAATTTGGCCAGAGAGAGACAGAGAAAGAGAGAAAGCAAGTTGCCAGGTCAGGGACTTGAACTGCAGTCTGCCATGTAGGAGTCCAGTGCCCTGACCACCAAGACACCCACTGGTCCCTCAATTTACCTTTAATATTACTGCTTTTATTTGTCCTGTGAAGTAGATGTGTCCACTTATGCAATAACTAAACTGTCTCTTTTCTCTTTTTTGACACAGTAGATGCCAGGAACCGTATTTTGCCCTTGATAATATTTGCCAAATAGAAGGCAGGATCTGCTATATCATCAGATCTGAATACTGCCCTTATGCTGTCAACACTGTGCTCACTTTCATATATTTACACTGTCTGAAAACATTTGCTCTAGTTCTGACAGCCAAGGTTAAGAGATAAGGATCCAAATGAGAGAAGAAAACTGGACCATCTGTCAAAAGCCAGGGAAAGGACAGTGCTGGGCTAACCAGGAGCAGTATCTTACTCTAGAGTGAAATGGCCAATTAAAAAGAAGAAAGTATTTAGACATTCCTAACATGTAAATTGAGAACTAAAACTTATACCTAAATTCATGGAGCAGGATTTAAAATTCTAAGGGACCCTGATGAGTGTTGTAGTGTTGAGTTTAGGCATTAATTTAATAAATAGCTACTTCCATTTTCTGAAACCTAAATCGTAAGCAAGTAAGTATGTGAAGAACATTGAAAAACACAATAAAATCTTCATTAATGATCACTTTCAATCCTACAGGCAATAATCTGATGTAAGGAGACGAGACTGTCACAGGACGCCAAGGAATCATTGAAAGCACGGTCTCAGCTAGTTATAGCGTGAGCAGACCACACAGCTAACAGGATAGGTTGTTTTTTAAGAATTTTTTAAATTCGAGACGAGGTCATCTTGTTGTTGTTGTTTTTTAAGAATTTTTTAAATTCGAGACCAGCAGTTAGCATAATGGCTATGTCACTGGACTTCCACGTAGTCGACCACAGTTCGCGTCCCGGACCCAGTGGCTTAAAACTCATTCCAGGTGCATGTGTGTGTGTGCCCAAGATCCCGAGAGGAGAACGGAGGAGAAGGGATTGTGGCGTGATCATCCCCCCAGGGGGTGATTTCTCGCTTTCTGTCTCTCTGTCTCTCTGTCATCTGGCGAGTGCACGCACCCTATGGGGGAAGAAAAAAAAAAACCTCTCCCAAAAAAAAGAGAATTTTTTAAATTTAATCTTATTCATCATCATTATTATTTTTTTAGTTTCATCTGGGCGGGGGGGTGGTAAATGAGAAAGAAAGCTGCCAGGTCCAGGAGTCAAACCATGGTCGACCATGTGGGAGTCCAACAGCCTTAACCACCATGCCACCTACCGGTCCCTATGCTTTATTTTTTTAAATGAATTAATATATCATAGTCAGAACAGTTCAACAGCAAATGCTCCATCCCCCCAGCCATTCTTCCAACCATCTGTTCTAACACTTCAGGTGCCAACATAAGGACCAGGCAAATGAGCTTAAAGTCACTGGAAAAGGGGCTAACAGGTGGCGTGGTCGTTAAGAAACTGAACTCCCACATGAACGATCATGGTTCTGGTCCTGGACCTGGTGGCTTGCTTTCTTTCTTTCCCTCTCTCTCTCTCTTTGTGTGTCTCTGGTAAAATTAAAAAATAATCATAATAAATAAATTTAAGTAAATAATGATTTAAAAATAAAAAGTAACTGGAAAAGAAAAAAAGCTGTTTCTGGTGGAAAGAGTTCCCAGCAAAGTAGAAAAGATTAGTGAGAAAGTTTCCGTGAAACTCTTCAATGGGGCTAAGAATTGTTGGCTTGTTTGCAATGCCTGGGTCAAAGTGAACGAGGGAGTGAACACATCAATATTTCTATGGCATTCTTGCTTAGTCATGTCTATTTACTTATGGGGTGTTCTTATTTATTTATTTATTTATTTTAATCAAACTACTTCTTGTTTAGCTAGTTTATACATGGACAATTGCAAGAATGAAGGAGATTATGTCTTTTTTTCTTTACATTTTGTTTTCTTTAAAATCCTCCATGAAACATTTAGGATTGTCAATCTTGGGTGTATATTACAATAACAACAAAAAAGTTAAACTATTTCAACTGTTAAATGCCTAGGTGAGTATACTTATGTTTCAAAGTTTGTTCTGACAACTCTGAAAAGAATTATTTTCTTTAATTTTTAATTACTTGGGCCAGCAAGTGGCATGGAGGTTGAGGTGGCTGGATCCCACATGACCAACCATGGTTCAAGTCCTGGGCATAGCAGCTTTGAGATCATGCCAGGAGTAAGTGTGTGCATGCCCAGAATCCCAAGAGGAGAGTGGAAGAGAGGGGAATGGCCACTCCCCACTAGGCAGGAGGGAAGTGGTTTCTCACTTTCCCTCTCTCTGTCTCTCTGTCTCTCTGTCTCTCTCTGGCAAGCATGTGTGTCCCATAGCAAAAACTAAAAAATGAAATAGAATGATGCAGAATTTGCATATAACCTATGCCCATCTTCTAAGTTACTTACAATACTTAATACGACGTAAATACTATGTAAATAGTTGCTGTACATTACCACTTAGGGAATAATAACACAAACAGCAACAACAAAATTTAATGCTTTTCTATTTTGCCAGAGGATGTCTGTGCTTGCCCAAGAGAGAGAGAAAGAGAGACAGAGAAAGAAAATACCCTGCAATGAGGCATGGTCACACTGCAATGCCTTTTCCTTTTCTCCAATCTGTCAGAATTTAAGCACACATGCACCTGTACCCTGCGTGTTTTTCAAACTGCAGAGACCAGGATTCAAATCAGTCCATCAGTTATGTAGGATCGGGCTCCCTTAACCACTAGACTATAGGACTTATTTAAGAAGAACTTTTATTTCTTTTCGTCTAGAAAAATATATGGGAATTTCTATAAGGCTGCATTATTCTGAGAACTCTTGACATATTGAAGCATTAAAAATGACTCAGTCCAACCTTATCTACAGGGTAAAGAGTCATCCCAGCAAGATACTGCGCACACATGTGCAGTGACTGAAAAGTCTTAGAAACACAAGAAAGTCCATAGACAGAACCTGAGCTGGTTAATTTATACTTAAAACCATACTAGGTACTTCTCTGCCATAAAATCTAGAAGTAGGTAAGGAAAAGTGCTACTGCAATGCTTCACCTAAAACTTCCCCTTATTTGGAGTTAAGCTGGAAATTTCTGGAAAATGGAAACTTGATCATTATCACTGCATTTAAAGTGGAGGAAATGAGCAGATTCATTGAGGATTTGCAAAAAGTCCTTATTATGACGGACTCTACGACCTTCCCTGCATTACCAAGTCCTTTGGGGCCCCAATTTTGCCAACTAGCCTCCTGCCATCCCGCTGTTCTTCCCATTTCTGGATGTTAGGCCACCTCCCAGGTCGCGGGGAGAAAGGAGCTTCTCAAACTGCTGATGCTGCCAAACACTGTTCCCAATCTCAGTACTACTGTCCTTTGGTGCTTGCAGATTGTTTGCCATGGGACACTGCCCTGTGCTCTGTAGGAGGTTCAGCACCGTCTCTGGCCTCTGTCTCTATCTGCTCTGTCCGCCGCTCCACCGAAAGCCTCAGTGCAGGCTGCAGCTGAGAGTACTGCATTTGCTGTCAAGCCTCCGGCACCCAGCACAGTACCTGACACAAAATAGAGGCTCAGTTCCAATCAGCTAAACAAGAATATTATGCTAACATGTCAGAGGACCGTGAGGTCAGATTTATTTCATAGTCAATGTCCCTAGATAGATGCAAATCTGTGCAGGAGGATATGCAATGGGTCCCTGTCTTCATGTATAGGTGTGTGGTGTTTGTTTGGAGTTCATTATTGTTATTGTTGTTACAGCATTTGTTGAATGCTCTTTATGGAAAGCACATTGAATATAAAATTAGACCATTTTTGTATGAATTCAGTGAGACCTGGATCCAAAGCCCAGTTTTGCCATGCACCAGCCCTAGTTAATCATTAACTCCCTAGAACTACAGTTGACTGCTCAGTAAAACAGGAACAAAGACATCTTCTCAACAGAGTTGTGGGAAGAGGTAGGGATATTGTTTACCAGGTGCTGGCCACCTAGCAATTGCCTTGTAAAGGGCAGAGGTCATGAGATGTTTTTCTTAATAATAAGAACAATAATAAGAGTTGTGCCAGTCCTTACCAACACAACTACATTTAGCTATTGCCATTCAGCTTCCGACTGGCAAGTTCAGTGCCAATAGCCAGAGTTATTATAAACCCTGCTGGTGGGCAGTCTATAGTTAAGCTTTCTACCCCTAGCCTGTGCTCCAGCTGAGTCTTGAGCCCAACAAATGACAATTTGTCTCGAACATTAGCCATCTTTGTTCCGTCTGTGTAACTTGGCTATTGCCCAAATCTCCTGAATTGCCCTCTAGTTCCTTTTCCAGAAGAAACTTTTCCCAAAGTCCACCCATCAAAACTACCTAGAGGAGGCTGAACCTGGAAGAGGCTGGATAGAGTGCAACGGTAAAACACAGCACTGCAAAACCAACCCACATGAGAAGTTCTAGGTTTGTGTCCAGAGACCTCCATGAGTGTTCCAGGCACGCATGTGCCTGTGGTCCAGGACTGGCTGGGGCTGGGGCTGGGGCTGGGGCTAGAAGACCTACTGTGGGTGCTCTCTTTCTCTCTCTGCCTAGCTCAATCACAGAAGGAATGTATCAAATAATAACCTTTTAGAGAGGAGCTAGACAGGGGCGCAGCAGTAAAACATGGCACTCTGCACTCTAAGAGGCAGACCCACACAGGAAGTTACCAGTTTTCATCTGGAGACCTCCCTGAGTGCATCGGTTACACATGTGCCCATGATCTGGGCTGGCTGAATCTGGGGTGGACTGCAGCATCCAGACTCTGCTTATCTCCCTCTGTCTCTCTATCTCTCTGAATGAATGAATGAATGAATAAATAAATAAATAAATAAATAAATAAATAAATAAATACTGGACCCATTAGTGGAACAGGGGTTAAATCACATGGATCTCACATGGCTGATCATTTGGTTCAAGTCCCAGACCAGTAGCTTGAAAAACATGCTAAGAGGACAAGCAGCTGGTGTAAATGGTTGTGTTGCTGGATTCCCACATGGTCAACCACAGTTTGAGTCCCTGATTTGGCAGCTTGGAATTCATGCCAGGGATATGTACTTATGCACCCAAAATCCCAAGAGGAAAAAGGAGAAGGGATTGTGGTATGGCCATCCCCCCTGGGGGGTGATTTCTTATTTTCTGTCTCTCTCTCTCTCTCTCTCTGACTGTTGAGCCTGCACACTGCATAGCAAAAGAATATCTCTTTTAAAAAGAAAAAGAAAAACATGCTAAGCATGTGTGAGTGCATGCTTAAAATCCTGAAAGGAAGGAGAAACAGAGGAGACAGTATTGCAGCATGACAATTCTCGATGAGAGGTGCTCTCTCACTTTCCTTCCAGCCCTCTAGCAAATGTAAAAAAGAAAAGAAAAACACCAACTAAAAACCCAGCTGCTCTGAGGCAGCAGTAACACAAGTACCTTTGCAAGGCTGGAAGTCATATGGCCAACCATGGTTGGGATCCCCAAGTCTGCTTCATCCTAAAGAGCTGGAGGGCAGGAGGAAGGGGAGTGCAGCATGACAATAGTCTATTAAGGGCGCTTCTGTGTGTGTGTGTGTGTGTGTGTGTGTGTGTGCGCGCGCACGCACACCTCATGTATACACAAGCACTCTCGAACATAAAGAATAAAAACCTACCTAGAAACTCTTCTGCTGCCCCTTATCTAGTAATCAACCCAAATGCCAATCCAGTTGACCTGATGTGAAGGCAGAAGTCCCCTCTGGAGAGCAGAATGCTGAGTGCTGAAGCACACACCAATCTGGGATATACTTGAGAAGAAAGCATGTGAATTATTTGGACAGAGAAAAAGGGCATATGGGTGGAAACTGCTAATTCGTAACCCCATGCACCAGTCCCCTTCCTTCTCCCCTTCCCTGACCTGCTCCTAAGGTCCCAGCCAGTAGATGATGACGATATCTGTGGGAAAGTCTTCGAAACGTACAACCACAGCTACGTAAGCGGTTAAACATAGCCATAACTATGCCTACACTTCTGAAAACTCCAGTTCACATCCAGATCGAGGTCAGCAACCCCATATCGTCTTAACTTCGTGGTTCTGGCACAGTGTTTCTGCAAGCTGTTCCTTGTATTTAACTTCACTAGGTGGGGCTGACCTTAGGCAGTAAAATTTAAACTCTTTTCTGATTGAGCAACATGCTAATGCTAGTCAAAAGGAATCTGACAACATGCTGGCTTACCAGGCTAGAAAGCAAAGGGACCACTGTCCTTGGTTTCTAGTTAACTTTCTTCTCTAGCTTCAGCTACAGCAAACTTTTCCTGTAAGGACCGAACAGGAAATATTTTAAACTTTGCAGTCTACATACAGTCTCTGTCCCTTCTTTATTTTTTTTCTTCTTTTTTGTTTTGCTTAAACCCTTCAAAATGTTTCTTTAAAAAAATGTTTTAAAAAAACTTTTAAAAAAATTTGCCAGAGAGCATGCACATTCACTAGAGAGAGACAGAGAGGGAGGGAAGGAGGGAGAGAGAGAGACAGAGAGGGAGGGAAGGAGGGAGAGAGAGAGACAGAGAGGGAGGGAAGGAGGGAGAGAGAGAGACAGAGAGGGAGGGAAGGAGGGAGAGAGAGAGACAGAGAGGGAGGGAAGGAGGGAGAGAGAGAGACAGAGAGGGAGGGAAGGAGGGAGAGAGAGAGACAGAGAGGGAGGGAAGGAGGGAGAGAGAGAGACAGAGAGGGAGGGAAGGAGGGAGAGAGAGAGACAGAGAGGGAGGGAAGGAGGGAGAGAGAGAGACAGAGAGGGAGGGAAGGAGGGAGAGAGAGAGACAGAGAGGGAGGGAAGGAGGGAGAGAGAGAGACAGAGAGGGAGGGAAGGAGGGAGAGAGAGAGACAGAGAGGGAGAGGGAGAAAGCAACCCCTAGTGGGGCATGGTGCCCTTGTCATGTTCAGTTTGACCTGGGATCCAAACCTTAGGCCTTCTTATGGCTCTAATATTGTGCAGTGGCACCATACTGCCAATGCTGCCATGGCAGGACTTGATAGCAACAAGACTCTATCATGGTCTCTCTCTCTTTCCTTCTCCCTTGAGAAATAAACTTAAAAAAAAAAAAAAACTTATCTGGGGGCCAGCAGATGGCATAGCAGTTACATCACTGGACTCCAATGTGGCCAATGGCAGTTCTACTCCCAGACATGGTGACTTGAAATTCATGCCAGGCACGTGAGCATGCATGCCAAAGATCCTGGGAGGAAAATGGAGGAGAAGGAATTGTGGCATGGCCATACCCCCCAGAAGTGATTTCTCACTTTCCCACTCGCTGTCTCTGTCTCTCTCTCTCCCTCCCCATCCCCCAACCCCCCATGAGCACATGTGCCGTATGGCAAAGCCTATAAAAAATAATAAAATATGTATCAGGAAGGTTACCAGTGTGCATCTGAAGATGTCCCTGAATACACCAGGAAATGGTGTAGTGGTTAAGGTGCTGGACTTCCACCTGGCTGACCATGGTTCGAATCCTGAACCCAGTGGCTTGAAAATCACGCCAGATACATATGCATGCATTCCCAAAATCCCAAGAGCAGACTGGAGGAGAAGGGATTGTGGCATGGCCATCCCTCTTAGGGGGTGATTTCTCTCTTTCTCTCTCTCTGTTTCTCTCCAGAGAGTGTACATGCCCTATGGCAAAATCCCTAGAGGGGTTTGGGACTGGTTAGTGGCAGTGCAGTAAAAATGCTCTGAAAGGCTGACCCTTGTGGGAGGGTTCCAGGTTCACATCTGGAAACCTCCTTGAGTACACCAGGCACATGTGTAGATGAGGCTGGGGTGGGGGCGGGGGAACTGACCCTGTTGGAGGTACTGCCTTTCCCTCTGTTGTGCTTACATTCTCTCTCTCTCTCTGTCTCATGGATAAAAACAGATTTTAAAATCTTTTCTAAAAACTCACCTCTGTCTCATGGATAAAGACAGATTTTAAAATCTTTTCTAAAAACTCACACTTGTGGGACCAGCAGTTAGCATAGTGGCTATGTTACTGGACTTCCATGTAGTCAACCGCAGTTTGAGTTCCGGACCTGGTGACTTAAAATCACACCAGGCGTGTGTGCATGCATGCCCAAGATCCCAAGAGGAGAATGGAGAAGGGATTGTGGCATGGCCATACCCCCGGGGGCTGATTTCTTGCTTTGGGTCTCTCTCTGTCTTTCTGGTGAGTGGTGAGTGCACGTACCCTATAGCAAAAACCTCTCAAAACAAAAACTTGCACTTGTGTGCTGTCTCTTATAAAAAATAAATGCTCTCTCTAGTTTGTGCACTCTCTCGCTCATTAAAAACAAACATACAAAGAACTGAGGGACCAGTAGGTGGCATGGAGGTTAAGGTCCTGGATCCCACATGACTGACTGAAAGTTGTGAGTCCTGTATCAGACGCGTGTGCGTGTGTGACCAAAATCCCAAGGGGGGAATGGAGAAGAAGAGATGGTAGTGTCCCCAGAGAGCACATGTACCCCATAGCAAAGAAAAGACTGATTTCTCACTTCTATCTCTCTCTGTCTCTTCCCAGAGAGCACATACACCTCAGAGCAATCAAAAAATGAAGTGCTTCTGAGTTGTATGGAAAAGACATATTTACAAGCCTGAAGAGTCAAGGAAAGAGGGGTAGTTGATTTCCCACATTGAAGTTGGTGGGGCTAAGTGACTACCTGGCTCTGGAAATCACAGAGCCTATGACAAAGCTTCAAGAATCAGGCTTAGTGTGTACCATCAAAGTCATAAAAAAGAATACAGTAAGGCTCCTGGCGGACCTCACCAGTCATTATGCAACCTCGGACAAGCTGAGGCAGTAACCCCTACAATGTGTGGGGCAATAAAAGTATTTCCTTCATGGATAATGCCTTTTAGCTCCAGGGAGATTCAGAATTGAGTATTAAAATGTTTAAGATAATCAAAGCTATAATCTTACTCTACTGAGACTAGGAAATAGGTGCAAATTAAGTGTTTCCTAAATTGTGTATGTTTAGGAGAATTAGATCTATCAGGGTGTCAACCCTCCCGTTACAATTTAAGTCTGTAACTGAATATGCAATGTGGACTTGTTATTTTTTATTAAAATCCCTTAAATTTGGAGAATTACATTGCAACATTACGATTTTATTTTTGTGTCAATAGGCACTTGTTACAATATTTCAAACTATTTATTTGACATTCATGAGGTGCTATGTAATTTTAAATCATCAAGATTTCTTCCTGGTGAGTTCTAAAATTAAGATAAATGAAAAATAACTAAAATTTTGAGAAAATAGCATATATTAATCCACTAATTTAGAACATGTTCATACCACTGAAATTAAGAAATTGAAAATGGATCCTCAGCCAATCATCATAATACATTGCTCATACTGCCTCCGATTCCCCCAAAGTTTAAAGTTAGGGATCCTTTACAAACACTCCACCTGGCATAATGTGACAATCTGCTCTGTGTGCATGGGTACATGGGTGCATACACAGCAATAAAATAAGAATGAAATACATATTACATCAATAGATGGTTTTTAGCTCATTTTTTTCCAGTTATAAAAATATTGTTTTAGGGGCCAGCAGGGGTGTGGTGGTTAAGACACTGGACTCTCATGGTCAATCATGATTTGAGTCCCAGACCTGGCAGCTTTCTCTCTCTCTCTCATGCCCTATAGCAAATTAAAACAATAATAATAAATACATAAATAATTCTTTTAAAAATGGTTTTAGAGTCAGAAAATAGTGCTATTAGCTTTGAATTATTTCTTAGTAATGGTAGTTTAAAAAAATACTGGGGAAACTCTGGGAGACATTGGAGTAGACAAAGACTTCTTAAATAAGACCCCTAAAGGACAGTCAATAATCCCAAAATTAGACAAGTGGTATTACATCAGAGTAAGAAGTTTCTGCACTGCAAAAGATAATTAGTGTGAATTGACAGACCTCAGAATGGGAGAATATTTTTGCAAACTATGCTTCAGATAAGGGACTGATAACCAGACTACACAGGGAACTGAAGTGACTTACCCGACAAAACAGATTTATAAAAGGGTGTTTATGTTTGGATAGTAAAATACTTGATGTTGTTTAACTAATGTTATACATTAAAATGTGTCATATACTGGGGTCAGCAGATAGCATGGTGGTTAAGGTGCTGGATTCCCACAAGGCCAACTGCGGTTTGAGTCCCTGAGGTGGCACCTTGAAAAATCACACTGAATGCATGTGTGTGCGTGCCTAAAACCCCAAGAGCAGAATGGAGAAAAAGACTGTGGCACAGTCATCACTCCTGGGGGTGATTTCCTATTTTCCCTCTCTTTGTCTCTCTCTGGAACACACCACCAACAAAAAAATCGTACATTAACTAGCGCAATGCATTCAAAATATGAAAGAACATATTTTCAAAATCCGAGGTACTTTTGTTTTTTAATTGCCAGAAGGTATGTGTACTTGCCAGAGAAAGCACCTCCCAATGGCGGCATGGTCGCACTGCAGCCCTGTATTTTTCCACCCTGTTAAGATTCTGGGCACACATGCACATGTGCCCAGTGTATTTTTCAAACTGTCAAGGCTGGGATTTGGACCATGGTCAGCAAGGTGGGATCCAGCTTCCTATGCACAGTATTTAACATCTATATTATAGGCCCAGCCCCTGACATACTTCTAGAGCAGTAAGTTTCTGGTATTTTCATTCATCTTCACTCAGTAATTTTATAATTCTGGTATTTAGAATTTATCCCAACCATTTTTTAAGTTTACAATTTATCATTACTAAAATGTCAGTTTCACAGATATCCTAAATCAATTTACCTTAACATTCCCCTTAAAATTCAGGAGAGCATCTCATCTACCTTCTGGGGATACCTAACATTTATTCTATTACACGTTACTATTGTCCAAGCACTTTCAAGCCCAGACACAGTAGTACACGTTGGTGGATGCCACTGCTTGGCAGGCAGGCTGGGCTCCATGAAAGGCTGGCTTCCATTCCCGAGCCACACTAAAAGCCAAGTGTGTACCTGCTGTCCTAGCTACTTGGGAGGCTGAGATAACTGGGTTATTACATACAGAGCACTGTACTACCAAAAAATAAAGAAGTGGAAAAAAAAAAACTTTTACACACATCAAATCATTTCATCCTCCCCTCCTTCCATGAGGGAAGTAAAATAGACACACTGTTTCCCAGTTTATAGGTAAAGAAACTGAGCCTCAGACAAAATAAATTGTCCAAAGATAGAAATCTAATAAGTATACTAATTGACTCTTGAGTTTTCTGACCTGTTTAGTTCTTTCACCATCCCACCGCACTTCTTACCTTTCTGTTCACATAGTTTTCCCACGATAGACCAGAATTCGCCTGTCTTTATTTAAAAATAATTCCCAGCTGTGACTTAAACATACTCTTCATGTGACGCTATTCACACGGGTCAGCCAAAGCAAACCTGGACTTTCTGAATGCATAAAGTATTGATAAGTGAAAGCAAAACACTATGCGTAGTGACGCAGAAACACCAACAACTATGGTCCAGAGTGTGTGCATACATAAATGCATCGATAGCTCTCTTCTCGACATCCCTAGACTTGCTCCCCGTGAGAACTTCAGCACTGGAGAGAACTGCATTTCAGGATCACTTTGCATTGTTCTGTGTTTAATGAAAACAAGAGAAGACACTTCCCCTTTCCACACATCTCTTAATGAAGGAGTGAAATAGAGGGGAGGGATGGACATGTTCTCTGCCTCCTGATCCTGCTTCCCTAGGCCCAAATCAGCAAAAGGGTGTAGTTTTAAGATTCTTAATAGATGTTGTAAAATCATGTCATCAATCACGTTTTCATAGGAAGTTGACGCTCATGTAAAGTACCAAACCTATTCTGAGACAGCCGAAGCTTTTTCACAGTAAAACATCAGTACCTGAGAAAATATAGTAGGGCTTCTCATCTCTAACTGAAGGATTAAAGTGTTAAGCTTAAAACTAGAAGTATCTAGGAAAGATAATTTAGGGAGCCCAGGGGTATATCTTCTCCACTTCAGGCCTCTGTGTAGAAAACCACAAAAAGAGCCACCTTGCCCACCCCCCCCCACAAAAAAAGGAGATTTTTTTAAGTCATTAAAATAAGTCTTTGAAATTTCACATAATGGTTCCATGACTATGACATGAAGCTCATCAATGTCATGACACATAAAATTTTAAATACTCAAGATTTTATTTACTTCTTTTTTTTCTTTTTAATTTCCCAAAGGGATGTGTTCTTATGAGAGGAGAAGAGGGAAAGTGAGAAAGCACCCCTCATGGGACATGGTCATTGCACAATCTCTTCTCAATTTCTCCCTCCTTTCAGGATTTTGGGCACACACACACACATGGGCATAAATGGGCACATGCTTGGTGAGTTTTTCAAGCCTCTAGGTCAGGGACTTGAGCCCCACAGTCGGTCATGTGAGACACAGTTTCTTCCACCACAGGCCACAAGATGGCCCTTATTTATCTTGGTCAGTAACTGTCCCCAGTTCTGTACCCAAGTGTAGTGCCTTCCCCTGAGAACTAAATCTGCAGAGGCATCCTATGACTGTGGTGGTGGGTAACGAGTGTGGGCTGTAATGATGACAGGTTCACAGAGAATCGTGCTTCCCTTGATGGGAAAGGCCCAGAGCATTCTGACAAAACTGGGTGGGGAACTGGAGTGAAGCAGAAGCTCAGAGGGCGTGAGGAGATCAACTAACAAAGCTGTCAGGGTGCTAGATGAACCTTCATATAGATGCAGATGTCTCCTAGGATCATGGCACAGGACAGTACTGAAAGACTGGAGGGATCAGCAGATGGCATGAACTCCCATGTAGTTGACCATGGACTCCCACTCCCACTCACCAGGCACATGTGCGTGCATTCCCAAAATCCTGAGAGGAGAATGGAGAAGGGATTGCAGGGTGGCCATCTCCGGGGGGGGGGTGTGATTTCTCACTTTCTTTCTGTCTCTCCGGTAAGTGAAAACACCCTACAGCAAAAATCTCTATTAAAAAGAAGAAAGAGAAAAGAAAAGAGAAGAGAAGAGAACAGAAAAGAAAAAAGAAAAGAAAGAAATACTGGGAGCCTGGTTCCCAAGACTTTAATGAATGGATGGAGAGACAGGGGGTTGGTGGAAGACAGCATACTTTATATGGAAAGAGGAAAGTGGAGGCACAGCCAGATAGCAACAACTTCAAAAGTGCAAGAATTTACATAGGGACTGAGGAGTAAATAAATGTCCAGGAATTGCAGTAATGGGTAAAGGACTGAAAACTGGCTTCCAGATCCCAATAGCCAGGGTAGGTGGAGAAACTAACAGCCTGCATTAGAAAGGGCTGCAAGCATTGCCTTCAGAAACAAACCAGGCTTCCATTAAGACAGGAAATGAAGGAAGAAATTGGTAGAAAGTCTAAAAGTATAGAAAAGATGATTGTTAACCACTTGGTGAATAGTTTTAGAAGAAGCAACTAGAAAATATAAGAGGAATGAGAGAAGTGAAGATGGAGAATAGATTTGAGTCAAAGGAGAGAAGTCCCAGACAAATACTGAGTGAGGGAAGAGATAAATAGTTAATGACCTACATTTCAGTAGTAACCAAGACCAACCAGCATACTGATCCAAATAAAAATGTACTGATAACATTTTAACATTGAAGGCTTAAATGAAAAGGGAACAGCAACCACATGCGTTCTTCTGGATGATGGATATAGAATACAGTGCTTCTTTTTTTTCTTTCTTCCTTTTTTTGGAGAGGTTTTCGCTTTAGGGAACGTGCACTAGCCAGAAAGACAGAGAGACAGAAAGTGAGAAATCACCCCCCAGGGGGGATGGCCACGCCACAATCCCTTCTCCTCCATTCTCCTCTCAGGATCTTGGGCACCCACGTACACATGCCCGGCGTGAGTTTAAGCCACCGGGTCCAGGACTCGAACCGCGGTCAACTACATGGGAGTCCAGCGACATAGCCATTACACTAACTGCTGGTCCCAGTACAGTGCTTCTCAGTCCTAGGTATATGTTAGAATCACCTGAAGAGCTTTTATGAAATACAGATATTTTGTCCTCGTTTTCAAACTAGTCAGAAACAATAGATGTGAGTATGTGGTGATTTTATAATTATTCTTTCTAAGGTCTCCAGGTGCAACCAGGACTGAGAATCACTGGTATATATGGCAGTGGTTCTCCAAGATGGTTCTTGGACTACCAGTATCATTGAGACCTGGGAACTTGTTAGAAATACAAATTCCCAGGCCTTGTCCCAGATTTACTGAATCAGAAACTCTAGAGGTGGAGCCTAACAATGCCCGCTTAAACAAGTTCTCTGGGTATTCTGATGCTCACTAATGTTTGAGCACCACTGGTAATGTGGTGGTTGAAGGTGAAGTGGCAGCAAGCAGCTACCGTTGTGTCTACACATATTCTTCACAGTCAGCAAAAGATATATTCCCATCAGCACTTTACCAGAATCCATACTGCAGCTCATCAAATTCTTCTTCCTCACCTTCTTTTTTTTTAAGTGTAAAAATGTGTTTATTTACGGGACCAGCAGTTGGCATAATGGCTATGTCGCTGGACTCCCATCAACCATGGTTCGAGTCCCAGACCCTGTGGATTAAACATGCTGGGCACATGTGCATGCGTGCCCAAGATCCCAAGAGAAGAATGGAGGAGAAGGGATTGTGGTGTGGCCTTCCCTCTGGAGGGTGATTTCTCTCTCTCTCTCTCTCTCTGTCTTTCTGGTGCGTGCACACACCCTATAGCAAAAACCTTTCAAAAAAAAAAAATTAAAAATGCGTTTATTCACAATCCTTGAGAAGTTACCATTCCTTCAAAAAATTCTTTATGAACAAAAGCGAAGAAAAGGACTAGCAGTTAGCATAATGGCTATTTTGCTGGACTACCTACCATGTAGTCAACCGTGGTTCGAGTTCCGGACCAGGTGGCTTAAATTCACGCCGGGCACGTGTGCATGTGTGCCCAAGATCCTGAGAGGAGAATGGAGAAGAAGAGATTATGGTGTGGCCATCCCCCCAGGGGGGTGATTTCTTGCTTTCTGTCTCTCTGTCTCTCTCTGTCTTTCTGGCGAGCACATGCACCCTATAGCAAAAAACTCTCCAAAAAAAAAAATAAATAAGCCAAGAAAAATTATAATATTAGCTTATGCCAAACCCAAAATATGCATCTGATGTATATAAACTTTAAAAAGCATTAACATAGGCAACGTGACTACAGATCACCGTTAAAACACTTCTAATGTCACAGCTACAACTTAAATTATGTTAAGATAGGCATAAGTAATAGCATTACTAATTGTATATACACATTTGAAGTATCATATTTATTTTTATAAGATTAAAAAAGATAAAACTACAGATACCATCGCCTAGCAGTTCTCTTGAAAGGGCCACATGATTTTCTTGAAGTACAGAAGTTACTATTTCTACCTGACCCTCCTGTGTCGAGAATGCACACCGCCATTGTTGCATGAAGGAGCACTAAGGAGAGCTGAGACAGGGCTTGCTCATGAAAACCACCATCCTCACATGCTCAAGGACAGCAGGCAGGAGTATTTCAGACCAGCTTCTAAACCCACGCCCACCTGCAGGGAGAGCCGTGACTGTCTTCCATATATGCAGCTCAATGTGTGGATGTACCTGGGTCCACCCAGGAAGCACCTGTCCCTCAGGCAAGGGGGAGGCTTAACAGATTCAGCGGAGCCTCTCATTCCAGAAAGGACTTTATTTACTTTAAAATACCCATATTAGCTTTTTAGGTTTCCCTTTCTTAAATCATTCAGAGAAGATGTTTTATGTAAAATCGTCTAAGTTCACTTATTGGCCTAAGAATTTTCAAAAAGACACTTGAAAACAATATACCAATCAACTTAAAGGATTTTGTCATGTTATGATCCTCCTGCCTTAGCCTCCCAAGTAGCCGGGACATAGCTGTCTGCTCTACCCAGCTCTTTCAGACAGGGTCTCACTGTGTTCTCCAGGCCAGCCTCACGCTTACAATCCTCTTGCCTCAGCTGCCCCAAGCCACTGAGATTCTAAGTACATGCCCCTGTGCCCAGCCTTTAGATTGGACTGGGAATCCAACCTGGGTTTCTCATGTGGTCCCAGACTGAGAAGCACAGTATTTTGGCAGTGTGCACCACCACAGCTGGGCCTCAAATTCTTTTTACATGTAATTTTTGGCAGTCCAACACGTAAAAACCAGAATAAGTAAATAAATACAACATTTTGTTTGTTTTCCTTAAGACTGAACATTTTTCATATGTTTATAGTTAACACAAATCTTGCATGCTACAGTTCAAAATGATTTCCTTGATTTTAACCTGAAATAAAAATGGAGACCAGCCAGTTACCATCCGTTGAGAAGCAAAAACATTAAACAATTGAAAAACCAACACTCCATCCAACCTTTCTGAAAAGAAATCACAAGATGAAGGTAGTGTTTTAGTTAACAACTTTCAATCTAATAATATGGAGATATACAATGACATTTGTTCATTGTTTCTGTATCTATTTAAAAATAAGAAAAACCAGTGGGGCAAAACTTAATTATACATATCATAATGTGGTGTTCTTTGTTGAAAATGATGAATATGGTATTATCTATGATTTGAATATCGTACACTGAACACATCCTTTGCAACCAT
Organism: Tupaia belangeri chinensis; assembly: GCF_000334495.1. Lineage (NCBI taxonomy): Eukaryota > Metazoa > Chordata > Mammalia > Scandentia > Tupaiidae > Tupaia > Tupaia belangeri. The sequence continues at coordinate 1,462,022 of NW_006203862.1, forward strand.
ATTAAGGGACCAGCAGTTAGCATAATGGCTGTGTCGCTGGCCTCCCATGCAGCCGACCATGGTTCAAGTCCTGGACCCAGTGGCTTAAACTCATGACAGACGCGTGTGCATGTGTGCCCAAGATCCCAAGAGAAGAATGGAGAAGGGACTGCGGCATGGCCATCCCCTCCCCCCCGGGGGGGGGTGTGATTTCTCGCTTTCTGTCTCTCTGTCTCTGTCTGTCTTTCTAGTGAGCACACAAGCCCTATAGCAAAAACTTCTCAAAAAAAAAGAAAGAAAGAAAAATCCATATTATACCAATAAAGATGTATAACAATTAAAAGTAAGTAAACAAGTACAAAAGTAAAATAACAACAAAAAAGAAAACCACTCTCAAAAAAATTGATGGAAAGAGGGACCAGCAGTTAGCATAATGGCTATGTTGCTGGACTACCATGTAGTCTATCATGGTTCAAGTTCCAGACCCAGCGGCTTAAACTCACACTGGGCACATGTGCATGTGTGCCCAAGATCCCTAGAGGAGAATGGAGGAGAAGGGATTGCGGCGTGGCCATCCCCCCTGGGGGGTGATTTCTCACTTTCTGTCTCTCTGTCTCTGTCTGTATATCTGGCGAGCGCACGCGCCCTATAACAAATCCAAAAAAGAAAGAAAAAAAAAATTGAAGGAAAGAACATTTAAAAGAAGAAATTCTTCAAACTGAACAAGTTAAAATACTGGCACTATGTAGAGTAAACCACACACTGAAATGTGGTATATATTTCCTGAAAGTGTTAGCCATTAAGTGGAATGGATCGTGTTTCTATATTTTCTTAAATAGACCTTGGCATATTCAAGGTGGTCCACATTTAGGTTCCTTTCTCACTGAGACATCTTGAAATTCTCCCAGTGGTTAGTTTGCTATTCACGCCAAAAAATTGAAAAAAATTTTAAAAACATCTAAGAATAAACAAATTTAGGAAAAAGGCAAAATAAAACAGTAGCTTCGTCAAGCTTGGATGCAACTAATGAGTAAATTATTTATTTAGAATAAATATCAACATACAGACAATCAATCCAGATCTCCATTATTTACCTAGATTAGTAACTGAGTTACTTTAATTTATTTATATACCCTGCTTTTATTTTATTCTGCTGCAAGATTAATCTTCTCACAGCAGAACTCAAAAGCTTTCAGTAACCTAATCCCCCACTGTCACCACCCAGAGTATAGACAAGATGTTTATCAAGCACAGGCCACAGAATCCCTGCAGGAATGAGCCCTGGGGAAACTAGAGAAAGCTACTTTAATCTTAAAAACTATGAGAAACTCCTAAAGAGACTAAAGGCCATGGCAAACTGGGTGAGCAGGCATGCAGAGGTAGAATAACTGATCAGGGGAATGCTGTTGAACCAGGGGTGTGGTGGTGAAGGCAGCTGGATCCCACGTAGCTGACTAGGCACGTTAAGTCCCAGAACTGGGGGCTTGAAAAACTCTGGGCACATGTGCTTGTGTTCTCAAAATCGAGGAAGGAGAATGAAGAAGGGATTGCAGGGTGGCCACCTCTCTCTTGGGGGTACATTCTCACTTTCCCTCTCTTTCTCTGTCTCTCTGGCAAACACGGGCCCTCCAGCAAAGTAATGAGAGAGATAGAGCCCACTCGTCAAGTTCTGCTCTCCCTCTCTCTTTATTGCTTGTTCATAACCACGGTGAGGCACAAGCAGCCGCCATAGACCATGGGAAGGAAGGGAAAAGGGGAGAGTGACCGGCAGCCCTGAGCTCTCATTGTTCAGTCCTCCTTACCAAGCCTATAGAAAGGAAGGTGGATCACATATGAGTGGATTTCAGAAAGTTCATGGAAAATGGAATTTGAATGAGTTTATTTGGGGGCCGACAAGTGGAGTGGTGGTTAAGGGCACTGAACTCCCACATGGCCGACTGCTGCTCAAGTCTCTGACCTGGGTACCTTGGTTTCTTGCTTTCTCTTACTTTGTCCCTCGCTGATCAAATTAAAATAAATAAATAAATAAAGTTAAATAAAATAATTATTTTTTTAAATGAGCTTATTTGAGTACAAAAAAAATTCTGAAATCCATATGTACTTTTTTCATAATATGCATCTTCGATGAAGACACCTCCCTTCCCCCCCCCCATATAAAAGGACTGCCATCTCCCTTTAGAAGCCTTTAGAGGAAACTCCTACCAGAGTAATGTCTTTTGAAAGGGCATTGAACGGGTTGTTGACTCTAGTCCTCCCTAAGGTTCATTTCCTAACTCCTTCTTAAAATCACAGGGGCCTAAGTGTGTTTCTCACCAAGGAACCTGATAACTCCAGGAGAATATCAGTTCACAGCTTTAAAAACCTGAGGTTAGAACTATTATAAAAGGAAAACCAGGCCAGTCTGTGGCATGGTGGTTGGATCCCCATGGCCACCGGTGCAGTTTATTTTCTAGACCTGGCAGCTTGAGAAACATGCTATGCACACGTGTGTACATGCCCAGAATCCCAAAAGACAGGAATGTAGCATGACTATTCCCCATAGGGGTTGCTTTCTCACTTTCTGCCTCTGTGTCTCTCTTCAGTCAGTGCACGTCCTTAGTAAATTTTTAAAAAAAAGAAAACCAGTGTACCACAACAGAGTAAAAAATTGTCAATGACAATTGAATATTTTAAAAAAGCCTACTAGAACTATTATCAAATGTGCACACCATAATGTAATGTTCAATACCAAATAAAATGAATACATCTATATCCTTGATTTGATTAGTATGCATGAGTTGGAAAACCATACTAAACTGAACATGTGCAATAATTACATGTGAGTCAGAAGTCACAATAATAAAAACTTAAAATTAAAAATTAAAAAAGGAAAACATATACTATATCTATCAGAAATATTGTAATAAATAGATTAAGAGTTTAAATGAATAAGTCAAAAAGGTATTGGTCGTAGAAAGCAGGAACCAAGTCATAAAGAGAGCCAAGTGGAAAGATCAGGCATTTAAAAAATACTTGAAAGAAAGGATACTAGACGGGATACATAATGAGCTAAACATATTCAAAGACTAATTTGTAAGATTTAAAGCACATGACTCAGTCATGGTGGCAATAGGCCACCATGTCTATCCCCAGTCTTGTCTTTCTGAAATACATCCAGCAGGTGTGTGTGGAAGTGCCCGAGATCTGCTGAGCTAGAGAACTGGAAGAAGAAGATTATGGTGTGACCAGACCTGTGCAGGGTACTCTTTTTCTCTCTCTTTCACTCATTCTCTCTTGTGCATGCACTCTATTACAAATTTTTTAAAAAATTATAAAAATGAAATAGCAGGGACCAGCAGATGGCGTAATGGCTATGTTGCTAGACTCCCATGTAGTCTAGCACAGTTCAAGTCCTGGACACAATGGCTTAAATTCACACCAGGCGTGTGTGCATGTGTGCCCAAGATCCCAAGAGGAGAATGGAGGATAAGGGATTGAGGCGTGGACATCCCCCCTAGGGAGTGATTTCTCGCTTTCCGTTTCTCTGTCTCTCTCTGTCTTTCTGGTGAGTGCACATGCCCTATAGCAAAAAAACTCTCAAAAAAAAAAAAAAAAAAGAAAGAAAGAAAAAAAAGAAAAAGCAAACTGGGGAAATATCTTAGAACACAGAAAAAAAAGATAAAGAGGAAAAAATAGTTTAACTACAAAGAAGATAACAACAGACATGCTGACATCCTGAAAATACAAGTATGAAAAAATGAAAAAATTAAAAAGAAGAAAAAATATTCAAGGAAATTCTTGATAGCAAAAACTGAAAATGATCCAAATATATACTAATGGGTGAATGAATAAACAAAGTGCAGTACATTCACATAATGGAATGCTACTTAGCAATAAAAAGGAACAATCTATTAGCCACACAACATGAATAAATTAAAAACATGTGAAACAATCCAAACACAAAAGAGTACATATTGTTTGAGTCACTTATATAAAATTCCAGAAAATGCGAAAATCTATAGTGATAGAACACAAGGTGGCTCCACAGCCTTGTGGCGAAGGCAGCCAGATCCCACGTGCCTACCATGCATTTCAAGTCTCAGACACAAAGTTTTGGAAAACACGCCAGGTAGGTGTGTATGCATGTCTCAGATCCAAACAAATGGAGAAATGGAAAAGAAGGGATTGTAGAATGACTACACCCCATTGAGGGGTGCTTTTTCCCTCTCCCTTTCATTCTCTCTCTGACTAATGCTTGCACCTTCTAACAAATTGAAAAAAAAAAAAAACACAGATCAGGTGATTTCCTAGGAATGGGGAAGAAGGACAGGGAAAGGTGGTAAAATAGGACTGCAACATAAGAAAACTTTTAGGGGCCAACAGGTGGAATAGTGGTTGGGGTACTGAACTCCCATATGGAGGACTGTGGTTTGAGTTCTGGACCTGGCGGCTTGCTTTCTCACCTTCTCTCTCTCCTCCTCTCTGTCTCTCTAATAAGAGTGATTTCCTAGGAATGGGGAAGAAGGACAGGGAAAGGTGGTAAAATAGGACTGCAACATAAGAAAACTTTTAGGGGCCAACAGGTGGAATAGTGGTTGGGGTACTGAACTCCCATATGGAGGACTGTGGTTTGAGTTCTGGACCTGGCGGCTTGCTTTCTCACCTTCTCTCTCTCCTCCTCTCTGTCTCTCTAATAAGGATATATGTCCTACTGGAAAATTTTAAATAATAATAATAAATGAATCTAAAAAAAGAAAAAAGAAAAAACTTCTAGGGGTGATAAATATGTTTATTATCTTGGTTATGGTGATAGTTTCTTGCATGTGTACATATGTTGAAACTTAACAAACTTTAAATCCCAAATACATGTGATTTACTGTATAAAAATTATACTTTAATAAAACTGTTACAAAGAAAAGTTACCAGAAAAATATTTATCTGGAAAGACAGATAAAATACAGGTCTTAAATTTTCTTTAAAATGAACAAAGAAAAGAGGAAGAAAAAAGTGTTAATAATCTAGAACTAAAATTCTAGGTAATATTGACACAGTGGTGCAGAGGAGAAACCAAAAAATTCAAGAGACAGAAACATAGTTATAATTTGACATAATTAAGAAACCATGAGGCAGCCAGTGGTGTGCCGGTTAAAGGGGCTAAATCCCACATGGTGGACTACACAATACAAGTCCCAGACCCGATAGCTTGAAAAACATACTGGGCACACATGTGTGCACGTGTGTGTGTGTGTGTGCACCCAAAATCCTGAAGAGAGAATGGAATAGAAGAGATTGTGATGAGGCCATTGCCCGCCCCTGGGTGTGTGTGTGTGTGTGTGGCGGGGGGGGGGGGTTTCTTTCTCACTTTCCCTTTCTCTCTCTGCCTGTCTGGTGAGCACTTGTGCCCTATAGCAAATTTTTTAAAAAAGAAATCATGAACCAGGTTTAAAAGAACTGAAAAAAACAAAAAGGGACTCAATCACACCAACCCTTCTTCTACAGTAGTGGCAGTTTTTTCTAGTAGCAACAGTAGTCAGGTTACAACATTCCCATTTAAACTCACGCCGGGCGCATGTGCATGCCCGCCCAAGATCCCGAGAGGAGAATGGAGGAGAAGGGATTGCGGCAGGGCCATCTCCCCGGGGAGTAATTTCTCTCTTTCTGTCTCTCTCTCTGGCAAGCACATGTGCCTTATAGCAAAAAACCTCTCAAAAAATAAAATCTAAAATGAAACACTTATTGTTGACCATGTGTCTTAGTCTATTAGGGTTACTATAACAAAGAGCAAAATTTCAAAAATTCAGGTTTAAAAATCTAACTATTGTCTTGTATTAAGAATTCACAAGTTGGACAATATCCCATCCATTAAATAGGAAGGCATTCCACTAGGCATGGCAGAACAGTCCCTTTCTATAAGATCAGGAATAAGGAAAAGGCAGAATGAAAGAGTAGACTAGTTAACATCCAGTTAATTCAGGTTGCTTTCACAGGTTGACTGTGCCCCTTATGACTGGTTGCTATGAATTTCCTTGTTGTTTTGGAAAACTAGCCTGTCTCTAACCTGTTTGACTACGTGACATCTAACATGAGTGATTCCAGTCTGGTTTGTTCTGATCACTTAGGATCTAGTACAGGAAGTCAGTCCATTCAATAGCCTCTTGGATAATGGATTATCTTCCAAAGGTTCATGTTTTAGAATTTAGTCTTGTGGTTGGGGCACTAGACTCCCACATGGCTGATTCTGGTTCAGGTCCTGGACCTGGCAGTTTGCTTTCTTGCTTTATCCCTCTCTCTCTGATCAAATTTAAAAATAATAATTAATTAAATAATTAATTAAATAATTCTTTAAAAAGAAAAAAGAATTTAGTCTTAACAGGCAGTGATTGGATGTCCACCCGAAGTTCATGTGTTGGGACTCGGTTGGATAATAAAGGTGTTAAGTGAAAGCTTAATCCCTTCATGGTGTCCAGGCTGGAGCCTTGGGTGTGATGAATTCATTAGGGTGGGGTCCTCATGGTTGGGTACTGGTATGTATATAAAGAAGAAATGAGGCAGGTAGAGACTAGATACAAATCAGAATAAGAAGAAACTTATAGACAGCTGCACTATTTATGATCCTGCCCTCTGACATGTGGTAGCTTCACAATCAGTTGGCCTGTGGTCCCTGAAACTCCAAATCATGAGCTTAATAAACCTCTATCTCTTTATAAATTCATCCAGTTTCAGATACTTCTATAAGAAATGCAATAATAAACTAAGACAGCCTGTCTTAAATTTTATTTAATACTGGGTAGCTTATAAACAACAGAAACTTATTTCTTACAGTTCTCTTGGGTTGGGAAGTCTAAAATCAAAGCACCACCAGATTCAGTGTTTCGTGGTGGCCCACTTTTTGGTTCACAGACAACACCTTCTCTGCACATGGTAGAAGAGGTCAGCTGGCTCTGGAGGATTTTTTCTTTTTATAATTTTTCCATAGGGCATGAGTATTCACCAGAGAGAGACAGAGAGACACAGAGAGAGAAATACGGAAAGCACTCCAAATACAGTATGATCATAGTGCAATTTCTTCTCCATTTCTCCACCCTATCAGGATTTGGGGCACACATACACATAAAGCTGGTATGTCTTTCAAGCACCGAGTTTGGGACTCTAACAGAGCCATGGTCAGCCATGTGGGGCCCAGCTCCTTTAATTACCAGTCCACACGCTGGCCTCCCTGAGATATCTTTCCTCAGGGCACTAATGCCAATCATGAAGGCTCTACCCCCATGACCTAATTACCTCCTCAAGTTCCTACCTTCTAGTGCCATCAGTTTAGGGGTTAAGATTTCAACATGCAAACTGGGAAGGAGGGAGGGCATAAGCATTCAGTCATCATACCATGTACAGATTTTTCTTTTACTCCATTCTGCCATTCTTGATATTTCTACCCCATATTTTGTCCATGTCCCATCTCTATATAACAGTTTTTCATCCCTTCTTCAAAAATCTAGCCCATATATCACCTTCTCATGATGCCTTACCTAGTACCTACTCTCTTGTCTTTCAATAGAGAGTAACCTATGTACAAAACAAAAACAAACAAAAAACAGCACTTTATCAGAATATTGCTTAAATATTTATCCTTTTCTAATCTGTACTACACTTTTTAGATCTGTTGGTGTTGTATTTACCTTCTGTTTTAAAGATTTCGTTCTTTGCAGTGAGGTATCCTAGAAAATGTAGCAGGTGCATTCTGCTCTTATTTCCATAATGCTTGGCACTGTGTTTCACATATTGCAAGTGTCTACTAAAGGATAAATGTAAGAAGGAAGAAACGGATAAAGGGAGGAAAAGGAGAGCTGAAAGATAGAAGTACTAGATTTCATTATTGGTTCTTTCAAGGGAGTAAACTGGCCAAAAAAAAAGAAAGAAAACTCGAAGTCACTTAAAAACATACAAATGCTTTCATAATAAGATATAATTAATTTTAAAACTTTTATATCTTAGCTATCTGGAGCTCCCATTTTCAAAGCATTTAAGTACACACATCCAATGGTTTTATTAAAACCAAACCAAACAAAACAAAAAATAGGGCTGGCCTGTGGCATCAGAGCTGGCCTGTGGCATAATGGTTAGGGGAGGTGGATCTAATATGGCTGACCACATGGTTCAAATCCTGGCCCCAGCAGTTTGAAAAATATGCTGAGCATACTGGACACACTTGTAAGCATGCTCAAAATCCCAACAGGATAGACAAATGGAGAAAGAACTGTGGCAAGACTATGTCCCATTGGTGGGGTGCTGTCTTCCACTCCTCCCTTCTCTCTCTCTCTCTTTCTGGCAAGTTCAGGAACCCTTTAGCAATTCTTTCATAAAAACGTAAGTAAAATGTGTGTTTACATGTTTGCTCAAAGCTGAAAAATAAGTTCAGAATCCTATACCCCTCCTGCAATAATGTGGAAGGGGTTCTTAAACCCATTGCAAAGTAATGGATAGTAAGATTACATCCTTGATAGGATGGAGAAATGGAGAAAAGACTGCTGCATGACCACACCTTGGGGAGAGGGGGGTACAATTCCTCTTTCTCTGATTCTGGTGAGTGCTCATGCCCTCTGAAAAGTTAAAGATAAAAAAAGCAAAGTAGCTATCAGTATTACTTATTTTCTCCACTGCCTCGGCGGTGTTTTAAATGATGTGGCACCTCTGAGACAGTTTCTCTGTTGACAGAAGGGGTTGGAATGGACGTGATTCCATGAAGACTGGTGTCCAGGCGGGAGGCTGCCAAAAACAGGGCTGAGAGGTCCAGCAGGTCATGTGAGGAGGGTGTGAGAGGTTTGCCTAAGGCACTAGGAGACCACCGTACTCTGATCCAAGGAAAACAAGCATTAAGAACATGCCCTTTCTTTAAACCTGTGGAGAACCTGACTAAATTGCGAAAGGAGGGACATCCAGGTACTGCACCCTTGGCTCAGTCCGAAGAAGTCTCGAGAAGTCTCGCGGTGTCCTCCTTCAGGCCACTGGAAGTGCCCGAGGCATGGCCAGGAACCACTGCTGAAGGGCAAGCACGTAGGCACCTCGTGATGATGCAGGAGGATGTTGTCAGAAACCCGATATAAGCACCCAGTCCAGGACTCCCAGAAATACTTAGCAAGGTAGGAAGACAAGGGGGGGGGGGGGGGGGGTCAAGGTCAATAGGATTACACCATGAGGAGAACTATAGAAAACTGGATGTTAAAACGTAATACTGGAGCTGGGGCCAGCAGGTGGCATGCTGATTGAGGCGCTGGAATTCCACAGGGCCCACCTTGGTCGGAGTCCTAGACCTGGCCGCTTGCTTTCTCACTTTCTCTTTTTCTCTCTCATCTCTCTCAGGTGAACTAAAAAAGTAATGATAATAATAAGTGAAATTAAATAATTCCTTAAAAAACTAAATAAATAAAATTGGGGCCAGAAATTAGCATGGTAGTGAAGGCACTGGGCTCCCAAATGGCCATCTGCAGTTCGAGTCCCAGACACAGCAGTTTGAAAATCACACTGGGCACATGTGCATGCATGCCCAAAATCCAGGGAGAAGGGATTGCAGAGTGGCCATCCTTGCTGGGGGTGTTTTCTCACTTTTCCTTTATCTCTCTCTCTCTATCTCTCCCCCACACTGGCAGGTGTATGTGCCTTATGATAAACCTAAAAAATACTTAATACTGGGACCAGCAGTTAGTGTAATGGCTATGTCGCTGGACTCCCACATAGTCAACCGTGGTTCGCATCCCAGACCCGGTGGCTTAAAACTCACGCCGGGCGCGTGTGCATGCATGCCCAAGATCCCGAGAGGAGAATGGAGGAGAAGGGATTGCAGCGTGGCCATCCCCCCTGGGGGGTGATTTCTCGCTTTTTGTCTCTCTGTCTCTCTCTGTCTGGCGAGCACATGCGCCCTATAGCA
>NW_006203862.1:1472269-1472907 GCF_000334495.1 Tupaia belangeri chinensis
AAAAAAAGAGTAAGAAGGGGGGGAAAAAAGGGGGGGGGGGTGTGAGAGTCAGGTCAAGGTCAATAGGATTACACCATGAGGAGAACTATAGAAAACTGGATGTTAAAACGTAATACTGGAGCTGGGGCCAGCAGGTGGCATGCTGATTGAGGCGCTGGAATTCCACAGGGCCCACCTTGGTCGGAGTCCTAGACCTGGCCGCTTGCTTTCTCACTTTCTCTTTTTCTCTCTCATCTCTCTCAGGTGAACTAAAAAAGTAATGATAATAATAAGTGAAATTAAATAATTCCTTAAAAAACTAAATAAATAAAATTGGGGCCAGAAATTAGCATGGTAGTGAAGGCACTGGGCTCCCAAATGGCCATCTGCAGTTCGAGTCCCAGACACAGCAGTTTGAAAATCACACTGGGCACATGTGCATGCATGCCCAAAATCCAGGGAGAAGGGATTGCAGAGTGGCCATCCTTGCTGGGGGTGTTTTCTCACTTTTCCTTTATCTCTCTCTCTCTATCTCTCCCCCACACTGGCAGGTGTATGTGCCTTATGATAAACCTAAAAAATACTTAATACTGGGACCAGCAGTTAGTGTAATGGCTATGTCGCTGGACTCCCACATAGTCAACCGTGGTTCGCATCCC
>NW_006203862.1:1478119-1479973 GCF_000334495.1 Tupaia belangeri chinensis
AAAAAAAGAGTAAGAAGGGGGGGAAAAAAGGGGGGGGGGGTGTGAGAGTCAGGTCAAGGTCAATAGGATTACACCATGAGGAGAACTATAGAAAACTGGATGTTAAAACGTAATACTGGAGCTGGGGCCAGCAGGTGGCATGCTGATTGAGGCGCTGGAATTCCACAGGGCCCACCTTGGTCGGAGTCCTAGACCTGGCCGCTTGCTTTCTCACTTTCTCTTTTTCTCTCTCATCTCTCTCAGGTGAACTAAAAAAGTAATGATAATAATAAGTGAAATTAAATAATTCCTTAAAAAACTAAATAAATAAAATTGGGGCCAGAAATTAGCATGGTAGTGAAGGCACTGGGCTCCCAAATGGCCATCTGCAGTTCGAGTCCCAGACACAGCAGTTTGAAAATCACACTGGGCACATGTGCATGCATGCCCAAAATCCAGGGAGAAGGGATTGCAGAGTGGCCATCCTTGCTGGGGGTGTTTTCTCACTTTTCCTTTATCTCTCTCTCTCTATCTCTCCCCCACACTGGCAGGTGTATGTGCCTTATGATAAACCTAAAAAATACTTAATACTGGGACCAGCAGTTAGTGTAATGGCTATGTCGCTGGACTCCCACATAGTCAACCGTGGTTCGCATCCCAGACCCGGTGGCTTAAAACTCACGCCGGGCGCGTGTGCATGCATGCCCAAGATCCCGAGAGGAGAATGGAGGAGAAGGGATTGCAGCGTGGCCATCCCCCCTGGGGGGTGATTTCTCGCTTTTTGTCTCTCTGTCTCTCTCTGTCTGGCGAGCACATGCGCCCTATAGCAAAAACCTCTCAAAAAAAACAAAACAACAACTTAATACTATGGGGGGGGGCAGCAGGTGTTGTGGTGATTAAGGTGCTAGACTCCCACGTGGTCGACCTGGTTGGAGTCCCAGACCTTGCCACTTGAAAATCTCATAGGGTGTGCGTGTGCATGTGCGTTGTGTGTGTACATGCTCAAAATCCTAGGAAGAGAAAGTAGGTGAAGGGATTGTGGGACATGGCCATGCCCCTGACAGGGTGATTTCCCACTGGATCCAGGACTCAAAAAGCAATCAGCAAGAGTCCAGCACCATAACCACCATGCCACCTGCTGGCTCCCTTCATAATGTTTAATTGTGCATTAATTCACTTTTTAAAAAAATTTTTTAAGAGAGAGATTTTGTGCTATAGGGCGTGTGCACTTGCTGGAGAACCAGAGAGAAAGAAAGTGAGAAATCATACACACACACACACACACAAACACAAACACACATACACAAACACACCCAGGGGGATGCCTACGCTGCAAGCCCTTCTCTTACATTCTCCTCCTAGGATTTTGGGCACACATGCACACACACCTTGTACGAGTTTCAAGCTGCTGGGTCTGGGACTCACACTGCTGTCAACTGTGGGAGTCCAGTGATATAACTATTACACCATCTGCTCATTACTGGTTTTTTTCATTTAACACAAATACCCTTCCACCCACCTAGGCTGTAAGCTCTGTGAGTAGTGCTCCCTTTTGTTAACTATTTTGTCTCAGCATTTAGCACAGCACTTGACACCTAGTAGGCACCTAATAGATATTTATGAAATCTCAATCTATTTCCCTAGTTCCCTTCCTTTATTCCTTTTCCTGCATCTCTTCCTTTATTGAACTCCTATACTTGCCAGCTCATCAACCCCTGCAAAGTATTCATTCACTTCTGGAACTTGAAGAGCATCACTGAGCAGAAGATAGGCCCACCTAACTAGATAGAGAGCTGCCCTACAGAACAAGGCACTGTCATGAAAGGCACATAACACTCTCTGGAAATCCTATAGGAAATAGGGAAGGGAATAGGG
>NW_006203862.1:1480315-1485676 GCF_000334495.1 Tupaia belangeri chinensis
GGAAAGAAAGGTCACTAACCCCGAAGTCCTCAGAGCCAAGGTTGGCTTTGCAGGGAGCCCTAGACCCAGTGTCATAGTTCCCCCTATGTGACTGGAGAAGAGCTAGCCACAGAGGGATGTTTGCAGAGCCAAAAATGGAGAAGCGAGTGAAAACTCGGACTTAAATTTGGATTCTGCCATTTACGTAAATTTTTTAAAAATCTGTTTAGGTCCTCAAAACTTACTCTTTTCAACTGCAAATGAGGATATTTTTGCCCATCTCATATGGTGGTTGTTAAGAATTAAGAAGGATGCTTGAATGTGAACACAACAGACATACACTAAAGTCTCAATTAATGGAACAAAATTGCCAGAATGATTTGGTCCAAGTCTGTTGACATTCAAAAACGGCTTTGCACAAATAAGCTTTGAGGTAGATGAGTCAGCCTCCTTGATCTTTTCCTGCCTTGTAGAATGAATCATCTATCCAACTTTTCCCCATACAATGAGCTATCTTATCTTAAATATGAAAAACAGTAGTTTCTGTTATTTTAGCATAGGCACTAATCAAGGGGATATTGTTCTGCTCCTACCATACCCTGGTACCCTCAGCTGGAGCAGTGAGACACTCTGCAGGCTCTCTCACAGGACAGTGATGTTGCTCGCCTTACCCTCTGTTCTGCTGGGCCTAAGCCCCACTTGGAGGCTGCAGGAAATACCTCAAATGGTATTTCAAGTGGTTTCAGAAATAAAATGGTAAACAGGCCTGTGCCTCTTATTGAAATATTACTTTTACTAATAGTATCTATAGAGCACTTTCTTCTGTATTTTTTCAAAGCACTTTCATATGTGTTATGTTGTTTAAGCCTCATGGTAACTATGAGACAGCTAGGTTTCTTCTCTTTTTTTTTCTTAATTTGAAAAAAAAATTTTTTTTCCACCAGAACTCAGGCTAAAAGCGTAACTTATTGCCCAAAGTCTTATCAGTAGCACACCGATAATATATATATGTGTGTATATGTGTGTGTGCATACACATATATACATGTGTGTGTGTGTGTGTGTGTGTGTGTATATATACATATATATACACAGTAACTTTTTTCCCCCAGTGTTTTTTGCCATAGGGCTCATGTACTCACCAGAGAGAGGGAGAGAGAGAGATAGACATTGAGAGATAAAGTGAGAAATCACCCCACAGGGGAGATGGCCACACTGAAATCCCATCTCCTCCATTCTCCTCCTGGGACTTTTTTTTTTTTTTTTGGTCACACGTGCACATATGCCTGGCATGATTCTCAGGTTAGCAGGTCCAGAACTCAAACCATGGTCAGCTATGTGGGAGTCCAGTGCCCTAACTACTATGCTACCTGCTAGTCCCCACTAATGTATTTTTTAAGTTTATTAATATTTATTTCATGACAGAGAGACAGTATTCCCAACAGGGTCTCAATGACACAATCCATTTCCATCTTCGGCTAGCCCAGATTATGGGCACGCATGTATCCACTGTACCCACGAAGGTCTCTGGATGTGAACTTCCTACTTACACACAGGTCTGCCTCACAAAGCATGGAGTTACCACTGCACCACTGCCCAGCCCCCTCACATAATATATATAACAGATAATTTTATTCATTTCTTCCACAAGAGAGGCAGAGCGAGAGACAAAGAGATAGCACCCCCAACATTGTCTCCACTCTGCGATCCACCCCTGGTCTTAGCCAGCTACGGATCACGAGCACATGCATGCCCTGTATACTTAAGAAGCTCTCCAGATATGGACCAGGAACCTTTTCGTGTGAGTAAGCCTTGCACTCACTGCATTTTAACCATTACGCTACCATCGGAACCCCATTTGATAGAAAGAATGAATGGCTTAATGAATTAGCACGTAAGGAATCCAAGCCACTAATTCAGGCTACTGATTTCCCCTTCCCTTCCAAACTCTCCCCCTCTCCTTTTCTTTTCCGGTAAATTTTACTTCATTTGTACATGAGCTTTTAATGCCTCCCTCTGGAACTCTGGAATGCAATACTAATAAGATTATCAAAACTATAAACCTCAGATAAAACAAAGATAATAGTCATTTTAGAAAATTATTTCAACAGTAATCTTTCTAAGTACAGTTAAAAGAAACCCAGCTTTCATTAATCATGCAACAACATGTTACCTGAATTGAGCTGTTAACAGACTTTAAATGTTGAAGTAAATATTTGCAGAATGACGCTGGCATTTCTTTTGCTTTTAAGTAAATTACCTTGTAATCATCAGACTATGAAACAGCACAAAAACTATATAAACTAGCCTAAACTTGAAAACTAAAACTTGGAAACCTTAATAGCCATTACTGTAGTTAAAATGTAACAGCTCTGAATCTCCTTTTTACATATAGAAAATGCAAGAATGGATAAAAATAAATAAATAAATGTTTCTGAAGGAATCCATCTTCAAGCAAAATTTATGTTATTTTCTTATGAGGAAACAAAAAGCATTTATAGGCAATAAATGGTCCACCATGGTCGAAATCCCAGACCCAGTGGTTCAAAAATCACAAAGAACGTGTGGACCATGTGGGAATCCAGCACCTTAACTACTACACTATCTGCTGGCCCCTTGACTGATGTTTTAAGTCTGATTAAATTGGTCAACTTAATATTACATGGTTAAGATTTTTTTTTTTAATCAAAATGTACTTGAATGGGTCAGCAGATGGTGTAGAGGTTACATTGTTGGACTCTCACATGGCTGACTACAGTTCGAAGCCCAGACCCAGCAGCTTGAAACTTATAGTGTGCATGTGTGCATGCGTGTCTAAAATCCGAGGATGGGAATAGAAGAAAAGAGATCGCAGCATAGCCTTCTCCCGCTGGAGAGGGGGGTGGTGATTTCTTACTTTCCCTCTCACTGTCTCTGTCTCTGTCAAGCACATGCACCCTATGGCAAAAAACTTTTAAAAAGTCAGTCAAATATTCTTTAACATTTGGACACTATTTTGACTTACTGAATAAATCTCTCATAAACCCTTCATGATTTGAGAATTGGTTAAATATTGTGTGTGTGTGTGTGTGTGTGTGTGTGTGTGTGTGTTTTAAGAGGTTTTTGCTATAGGGCGCGTGTACTCGCCAGAAAGACAGAGACAGAGAGACAGAAAGTGAGAAATCCCCCCACCCCCCAGGGGGGATGGCCACGCCGCAATCCCTTCTCCATTCTCCTCTCGGGATCTTGGGCATGCACGTACATGCGCCCAGCGTGAGTTTAAGCCACCGGGTCCAGGACTTGAACCGCAGTCAGCTACATGGAAGTCCAGCGACATACCCATTACACTAACTGCTGGTCCTGATGATTTTAAGGATCATAACAGAAAGTAGAGACTGTCAAAAGGAACTAAATCATCTGTCTTTCAGTATCAATTCACACTGATAATCTCACTTTGCATTTAAGAAGGAAGCCATAAAGTTTACCTTTTATAAAGAGGGGAAAACTCTCTAGCTGTCAGATTGTATACCCAGCTGGACCAAAGGAAAAATAACTAACTGGCAGCTTTTGCCCTTCAAAATCACAGCACCCGTAACTAAATCACTAGCAAAGCTGGCAGTCGGTCTGACATGTAGAGATCATCTTGGTGATAATAATAATAGGTGCTATTACTTTCTTCAAAAACAGTGTCTAAAATGATTGAATTTACTTTTTTGCTTATTTTCTGTCCTCTCCTTTTAGAAGGAAAACTCCAGGACAAGAGAAATGTTGCCCACCTCATTCACTCAGTAGTTCCAGAGACGAGAACAATACCCACGCAAAGTGAGTGTCTGGTAAGTAATTGTTAAATAAACAAGCACAAATCTAACGTGACTGATGGTGAATTGCCTTAGTTAAATAATCACGGTACTGGTACTTTATACTTCCAAACATTTCCAGAATGAAGTTCTTTGTATCCCAGATGGACAGTGATACTAACTTCACAACTAGTTTATGAACATGTTTAATCCAAGTTATTAAATATTAGAAGACATCTTAAAGGATGTCTTAATCACTTGTGTCACATAATAAAAATAAAAAGATAGTGCCAAACGTAACCTCAATAATAACCTACTTTCTAGGACACGTTCTCATATTCAGGATGAGCTGTTGCTATCACCATTGCAATCAAATTGTGACTCAGAAAAACTGATTCTCCCTGGCACACATGTCTGCAGGATAGTGCTCCTGACCTGACAATGGTGTAAACAGCGATTACTTTCATGGATATGGAAATGGTTCATGATTTCTCAAAAAAGTCACATATAATTTTTCTCACTGTCTGTCTCTGTCTCTCTCCAGCAAGCACACATACCCTATCCTAAAAAGCTTAAAAAAAAAAAATAAGAGGGCCAAGAGGTGGTATGGAGGTGAAGGCACTGGATCCCACATGGCCGATTACAAAGTTCAAGTCCCAGACCTGGCAGCTTGAGGATCACACCTGGCATGTGGCCCAGGAGAAGGCCCTGGGAGAAGAATAGAGAAGGGATTGTGGTGTGGCCATCCCCATATGGGGTGATATCTTGCTTTTTCTCTCTCTCTGCTCTCTCTCTCTCTCTCTCTCTGGTGAGCCCACACACCTATAGAAAAACTTAAATAAATAAATAAATAAATACTAAGGAAATTAAAAAAAATCATCCGTTTACCTTGCTAAATAGGCTTCCAAGTTACTTCCATCTTTCAAGCCCTCTACTTCAAGTGATTCGTAATTCAACATCTGCTCTACCTTTTGGTCTTTGCCTATATCTTCCTTCATCTGCACATAATACAAATATTATTCTAAAATCTAAAATGTATGGACAAACATATAAAGGGGCGTGAGTGTATGGATAGATAGATAGATAGAAATGTATAAAAAACTAACTATATCATCACATTTAAGAGATTCTTTTGTATGGTTTTGACCTAGTAAAAGATGCCTGTCTTATTTGAAAATCTTTATTGAATGAATGATAGCATTGCTCTTGGGCCAAAGAGGGTTCAGAATTTGCAGTCAAAAGAATAGATGTTAAGCACAAGTTCTATCAATCAATGTGTCTAAGAATTGAGTCAGCTCATAGAAGTAATGGGGTGTACAGAAAAAATTACAAACACGAATTAAATTAGTAAAAAACATACCTAACCTTAACATTGTACACGCTGAAAATAAGAATATTTGTACTGCAAAAGATGCTTTCATCCACAGTGAAGTAGACCAGACCAGGGGGCTCCAGTCACTCAAACCAGGTCCTATTTGCTATCACAAAGGCCGAGAGGAACCAGCATTTGGTGCCCTGTAGCGACTCAGGGCATAATAGCATTCTGCAGTACACTCTTTGGGAAGCTCTGCCTTACTTGGTTTGTAGGGAAAAATAAATGTAAACTT
>NW_006203862.1:1485689-1494814 GCF_000334495.1 Tupaia belangeri chinensis
TAGGGAAAAATAAATGTAAACTTTCCTGATCACATTAGATGTTGAATCATTCTTTAGTTGCCCTTCTTTCTCCAGATCAAAGACAAACAGGGCAATCGGCTTACCAGGTGCTCATCCTCCTGGCAGAATGTTTCTTTAAAGGGCAATGGTTCGTGCCAAGGCAAAGCTGTCTACTACTAGTGAGACTTTAGGGCAACTCCCTCTTCAACGAGGAACTCACCGTTCCATGACAGCTGTGGCCCTCCTGCCTTGAAGCGTGACTCTACAACACTCCTGCCCAAGGCTATGGAGGCTGCTGCTCTTTTTTTTTTTTTTTTTTTTTTTGCCATAGGGACACATGCACTCACCAGAAATAGACAGAAAGAGAAAGCAAGAAATCATCCCTCAAGGGTGGATGGACATGCCACAGTCCCCTGTCCTCCATATTCTTCTCTTGGGATTGTGAACATGCACACACACATACTAGGCATGATTTTTAAGCCTCCAGGTCTTGAATCCTGGAGACAGCTCTATGGGATCCAGCACCTTAACTTCCATGCCACCTGCTGACCCAATATTTCTTTTTTAACAGATTTGCTATAGTGAGAGTGTACTTGGTGGAGACAGAGACAGAAACAGGGAAAGTAAGAAAGCACCACGGTGATGATCATACCACAAATCCCTTCTCCATTCTCCTTTAGGGATTTTGGGCACACTCATGTATGTACATACACACACACACACACACACACAGCACCAGGACTTGAATTGCACAGTCACACATGTGGGATCCAGCCACCTTAACCACCATAACCACCATGCCGCCTGGCTGGTCCGGTACTATTGACATTTCAAACTAGTTCATTCTTTGTTATAGGGTTTCCCTGTGCATTGTAAGATAAGTTGTTTTTGGGTGAATTTCTTTTTTCTAAAGTACCTACTACATTTAAGCCTAAGAGTTAAAATAAGTGGTAAAAGATACCATATGTGGAAAAATATCTTCTAGAGTACAATTGCATTATTCCTTTTTTTTTCTTTTTTTTTCTTTTAGGAACTGGATTTACGTTAGCAAAATTGCTCAATATTCAGTGTAATTGCCTTTTTATATAGACATACTTATGATTAGCCCTTTTCATCTTATCATTCATGAATGATGGGTTGTTGTATGCCAAAGGTCAATTATTTGGTGTTATCTAATCTAGAATTAAGTTTGCATATATTCATGTTGTGAACTAAGGTAAGTGAAATGGGAGGAAGTAGGAATATTTAAAAGCCCTTACTCATCTTTTAACACTTGGCTTACTTTAACAATAACTGTCCTTGCCAGTCATTGTGAAACAGTTTATACATGTGGCAAGCATGAGGGTTTCTGTTTTGTTTTGTTTTTTAATGTAAAGTACCGTAATTTAGACAATAGCTAGATAATTTGGAATGAAAACAACTGGATTACATATACCTTCTCCGATTTCAGGAAAAAAGAAATTGATTTCCAGTAAAGGATTAGCCTATTGTTCATTCCTTCCCATCTTCCTGAACCACACTCCTTCCCTGTATCAATTGTTCAAAACATTTTACATTTTCTTTTAGATTTATGTCATAGGGAACATATACTTGCCAGAGACAGACAGAAAGAGGGAAAGTGAGAAAGCACCCCTCAGAAGGAATGGCCATACTGCAATCCCTTCTCTTTCATTCTTCTCTTGGGATTTTAAACATGCATGCACACAGTATGATTTTCAAGCTGCCAGGTCTGGGACTCGAACTTTGGTCCACTACATGGGAATCCAGCACCTTAGCCACCACGAAACCTGCAGGGCTCACTCAAACCATCTTTTACATTCCTCTTTTCTTTCTTCAACCCTCACTTAGAGCTAACTACTGGAGATTCTACTGCAGTGAAATCTGCTTTAAACTAATACTAGGCATAGCAACCTATATAGAGAGAAACTGAGTTTAAAGTAGGGCCAGTCAGGTGGTGTGGTGGTTAAGGTGGTTGGATTCCACATGGCCAACTGTGTAGTTTGAGTCCCGGACCAGGCAGCTGGAAAAAATGCACCAGGTGCACCTGTGTGCATTTCTAGAATCCTGAGAGAATGGAGAAGGAACTGAGGCATGGTCATTCCCCTGGGGGTGTGCTTTCTCACTTTATCTCTCTCTGTGTCTCTCCAGCAAGTATATGTGCTCTATAGCAAATTTTTAAAATATATGTAAAGCAAAAAGGACTTTATATGGTATGAGTTTGAGGACTGCACCAGGGTATAATTCAGACAAGTATAATTCAGGTAGCCCCAAACATACTCACTGAGGGCATAACAATTCCCAGATTTTTCTAAAAAATGAATTATTGAGGCCAGTAGGTCGCATGGTGCTTAAGGGTGTTGGACTCCCACATGGCTGACCACAGTTCAAGTCTCAGACCTGGTGGCTTGCTTTCTCACTTTCTCTCTTTCTCTCTCTCTCTTTGTCCTTCTCTGGTCAAATTAAAAAAAAAAAAAAAGTTAAAATAATTCCTTTAAAAATGAATTATTGTAAATTTTATTTATTCTTCTTCTTTTCTTTTTTTTTTTTTTTTTAATTTGCTACAAGGCTCAGGTACTCACCAGAGAGAAACACAAAAAGAAGGAAAGTAAGAAAGTAAGCCACCAGGTTTGGGATTCAAACCATGGTTGGCCATGTGGGAGTCCAGAACCTTAACCACTATCCCACCTGCGTGGCCCCAACAATTCTTAGATTTTAAAGGCAAAAACCAGGGACCAGCAGATGGCAAAATAGTTACATTGCCAGACTCGTACACAGTCAACTGTAGTAGAGTTCCAGATCCAACAGCTTAAAACTCACATGAGGGGCATGTGCATGCATGCCTAAGATCCTGAGAGAAGAACGGTGAAGAAGAGATTGCAGCATGGCCTTCCCCCCCGGGAGACAATTTTTTGCTTTCTGTCTCCGTGTCTCTGGTGAGCACATTCACTCTATAGCAAAAATCTCTCTCTAAAAAATATATAAATAATAATAATAAAGGCAAAAACCATTAGCAGGAGGGTAGGGGTGAAAGGTGGGAGGAATATACTAATTGTTTGGGGACAATTATGCTTGGGTACAGGGATCAATAATAAAGGTAGCATCAGTCCAATGTTTAATAGGCAGTGTCTGAGCAGATGCTTCCCCAGAAGTCCTCGTGTCAGGTTGCAAGCTCTCTGTGCAAAGATGGCCAAGTCCTCTAAATAACAATTCTTGTTACCAAGCAGACTAGTGTGAGAAAACCCCTCCATGGCCTTCCTGGATCAGTTTAGTTTGGGTTGATATAAGTGATTCCATTCTGATTTTGAAAAACTGGGACCAGCAGTTAGCATAATGGCTATGTCGCTGGACTCCCACATAGTCGACCGCGGTTTGAGTCCCGGACCCAGTGGCTTAAACTCACGCCGGGTGCGTGTGCATGCGTGCCCAAGATCCTCAGAGGAGAATGGAGGAGAAGGGATTGTGGCATGGCCATCACCCCTGGGGGGTGATTTCTCACTGTCTCTCTGTCTCTCTGTCTGTCTGGTGAGCGCACGCGCCCTATAGCAAAAAAAAAACTCTCAAAAAAAAAAAAAAAAAGAAAAACTTACATAGAGATAAACAACTGATATGATTAACAGGTAGTGATACCAGACATGAGACATAGGTACACTAAGAGTCATTACACTATGTTCTCTCTCCTTTGTGTTTGGTTGGAAATGTCCATAAAGAAAAGTTGTGTTTTCTTTAGTGATATTCTAGTAAGAGGAGTCAGTCTAGTGCACTTAGCTGTCACCTTTCCTCATCCCAACATATAATCTTTTTTTAAAAAACTTATTTTATTTAACTTTATTTATTTTAATTTGACCAGAGAGGGACAGAGAGAAAGAGAGAGAGAGTGAGAGAGGTAGAGAGAGAAATTGAGAAAGCAAGTCACCAGGTCTGGGACTCTTAACTGCAGTCAGCCATGTGGGAGTCCAGTGTCCTTAACCACCACGCCACCTGCTGGCACCTCCAACGCATAATCTTGGCATCCTTATTTCTTTCACATCTCACAGGAGAACCATAATACTGTTCTGGGGAAAAAAAAAAATCATAATTTCCCTTGTGTACCAGATCTAATCAAGCTCAGTATCCTGAGAAATCTTGCTTTTAAAAGCATCCTTTCTTGCTCCCACATCTTTTATCTTTCTGTTCGCTCCTACCCTTCTTTAATATGCTCAAGTTTCTCCATCTTAATAAAAGTCTTCACTTGACCAAAACAGACCTTTTGTAGCTCCATGTGAAAATGAACTGTTTTTTTTTTTTAAACAATCCATATGAACTACAAATTGGTTTAAAATTTTTAGAAGAAACTCTGCTTTTTCTGACTTAAAATGACAATTGTCTTAGCAGCATGTTAGAAATATTATACAATGCAAAAAGACTTGTACTTTTTGGGGTAATTTAGTAGTACTAACATCAGGGAATGTTTTGGCTGGAAGGGAAAAATCCCCTCCTCCAAACTTTCATCTGAACAGGTGAAGAGGGAAGAGTCCCCCTGATAATACAACTTCTTCCTCTAGGCTGACTAGCAGGTTACCTTCTGAGCTGGAGTGAAGCTCCCGGCTTTTGGCTGCTGATCTTCTATCACAAGGCCCTAGGCCCTTCCTGAATAGGATCAAATAAAATTCCAAGGATAATTCAATTGTAGGGGAAAAAAATCCTTCTAGATCTTTGTACTTTAACTACCATTGAGAAATATTAGCAGGAGGGTAGGGGTGAAAGGTGGGAGGAATATACTGAAGTTGAGAAATAACTTTGTTTCCATCAATCAAGAAATTAAAAAGAAAATCTTAAACACTTCATAAGCCAACTCAAGTATTTGGGGGAAAGGGTGTATCAAAGGAGAGTGGCTGTAACCCAGGCAGAAAACAGACCCCACGAGAGGCGGCCATTAGCTTCACTCTATAGAGAAAGCACACGGACTTTGCAATCCCTCCGAGTGCCAAGGCCAGCGTAGCCACTACCTGTTACTTGGTATTAGTGGACCTCTGTTTGCCTCATCTATAAAACGGGGCAAAACCAGGACTGTTCTATGAATTTCAGCTCAAAGTTCCTGGCACAGAACTGGCGCACCATTAGAGACCAACCGCAAAGGACAAGGGACCCTCAGGCCAAAGAGTGCAGCAAAGGAAGGGGCAGTGACCGTAAACGTTTGAACCTGGGAGTGCCTTCCTCAGGACCCCCTAGGCACTGCCTCGGCTTTCCCCACTTGATCTCAGCGAAGCCTCTGACTCAGGGACACGGCAGAGCGTGACCACAGGGAAGTGGTAATATTCTTTCCTCCTCGCACGGAAACCCGAAAACCGTCTGAAACAGCCTCTGCAATACCCGCAGCTGCCCAGGGGTCAGGGGCCACGGACCCAGACTTTGCCCCCACAGGACCCTCCGCAGCATTGACCTCCAGCACTCATCCCGCACAAAGTGCTGAGTCACCGAGAGGCGGCACCGGGCTCCCGGGAGGCGGGCCAGGCGCACTCACGTGGTCGGGGCTGGATCACAACAACGGCGCGGCGTGCAGCGCCCGCGGCCCGCGCCGCTTCCTCCCGCGACAGACCGGCTCGGAGCATGCTCAGCTCGGCCGCGCTACCTCACGGCGTTCCTGCGTTCCGCTCCGGATCCGGTTTTTCCCATCGGCTCTGGAGGCGGGGCTTGGGGGTCGTTCGCGTTGCCAGGAGGCGAGAATGCGGTACCCTGACAGCAGCTGGACCCTCGCAAGTTCTGGTAGAGCTAGTCTCGTATGATTTATTTATTTTTATGCCGAAGTAATGACCAGCAATCCTCCTTTTGTCATCTCCTAAGGGAAAGCTGATTCTGCAAGATACGAACTCCTTTCTCGTTAGCAATCGTGAAAATCCTGATGGGGCTCTCTGCTGCAAACTCACTTCCAGGTGTTGAAACCCAGCGCTGGGTGCAGCCTACATAATAAAACCTAGGAGAAGCAGACCTGCAAATGCAAACAGAGAATGACTGTTGTTGAATATGACATTCGTTGTCCCATGGTGCTTTTTTCCCCCTTTTGCATCAGAAACTGCTAAAGGCATTGTGAAGATCATGGTTTAAATATGGTGCAACTGCCAGCTGATGCTGTAATGCTGGGATTCTCACTTATCCTGGTTTGGATTCGGGGTGGTGTGGGGCAAGTGCTAACGTTGAGTTTGGACCAGAATCTGGGGCAGAGTAAGGCAACTTAATGTACAGGGTTAATTCTCACTATGTTCAGTATCATGTAGGGCTTTGTCTAGTCTAAAACTTGGTCTTTTACTAACCTACCATGTCCCTGTTTTCTCATTAAAATGAAGTCAACACGCTGAAGAGATCTGCCTCACCATATTGGTGTGAGGAAATGCACCAGGTGTATGGGAAAAAAGTGGACTTGACAAGAAAGATCTACGTTAACTCTCAGTGAAGTGTAACGCTAGCCATATAGAGCATCTTAAATTTTCCTGTAAATTTTCCTTTAAAAATTAGAACAGGTGCATTAATTTAAATAATGTGCTATCTCTTAATTAACTCAACATATCCAAAATACTCATGTCAGTATAAAAATCTTAATGAGATATTTATGTCCCTTTTTTTGTACTAAGTATGAGTCTGATATATGAATTACACTCACCGCATACCTCCTTGGTCACTCAGTTTTCATTAGGAATACTTGATCTATATTTAGATTTTATGAAATTTTACCGTTGAAAAAGAGGATTCACCTTCCCAACTTACTCCAAATTTACTTAAAAGTTTTCCAATAACCAAATACAATATCAATTTTTAAATTATATTTAAATCTATTAACTGAAGTTAGTTTCTCAGTTATGTTAGCCACACTTCAAATACTCAGTAGCCGCATGCGGCTGATGGCTATTATGTTGAACAATGGAAGTCCATGAAAATGTGTGATGAGGTTATGAGAATAACCAAAGGATCCCTTTGAGGCTTATCTGTGTGTGAAACAGTTTCTCTCCCTGTTGAGTACCTGATTCCCATTGATTGGGACCACTAACATTATTAAGCATCTGCTCTACCAAGCACTTTTCTAGAATCAAAGATACAAAAGGCAAAAGTCATCTCTACTCCAGAGTCAGTCACTATCTAGGGTGGAGATATTTTTTAAAATGACCCTGTCATAATGTACAGATAGAGACATGCGTGAATGCAACCAAAACACAGAGAGAAGGAGGCATGGGGACTCAAAAGATGAGCAGGAGTATATTAGGTGGAGAATTCCAAGTAGAAAAAAGATGGCAGAAAGCTAGGACCATATACAGGTTTGGTGAAAATGGTGTGGAGAGCTCAAGAAGGGTATGTGTCTGTGTGTGTGTGTGTGGGGGGGGGGGGGGATAGCTGAAGTTGCTGAATAGACTCTGGAAAAATTAGAATGAAACTTGGTGTTTATTCTAGCAGTGTGCTGGGGATTGAAACAATCTCCTAAGCTTCAAATTCCCCTTCCTCCCCCCCCCACACACACACGGAAATCACAACCAGATCTAGATTGTCCATTCCCAAGAATTGGATACACCCCACATGAAAACTATGGGAGAAAGGACTCCTACTATTACATGATCAACCATCAGTAAACGTTACATGTGTACTACAAGGCACGGGAACATAGTAAGTATACACTTTTTGGCCTCAATACATGTATAATTAGTTGCTGTTACCCTCCCCCATACACACCTGCCACAGTACTGCTGTTAACATTTATTTATTGAACAATTACTGGGAGTCAAGATAGCGCCATCCCTTTCCTGATGAGATAAGGACAACTCTAGTTATTCTTAGTATCTTCTCCCTCCCTGATAAGCTCCCAAGAACTTCATTTTGATCACATAGTGGATGATCTTACGTTTGGATGGAGAATAAACATGAAGATGTTTCATTCATATGGTCCATCATATTTGGTCCAAAAGTCTTTTTTGTTGCAATGAGTGTTTCTGTCACTCAGAACACGTCACCATAATTAACTCAGATAATACACATCTAAGTGCTGTGCATAGATAGCAGATTCCTCGTAGAAACCCGGTGGTGGCTTGAAAAACCATGCCAGGTACACCTGCCAAAATCCGGACAAAAAGGAGAAATGGAGGAAAGGGATTGTGGTGTGAATGTACCCCACTAAAGGGTACTTTCTCTCTAGTGAGCACAAGCGCCCACTGATAATAATAAATATATATATATAAATTATTTCCATTAAAAATAATATATGTACATTTTTTAAAACTTGTATGCAAATTGCTTTCTAATAACCAACTCAATGAATTAACCATCACCTGCATGCCCAGCGTCACGTCCTTACAACATCCATATAAGATTAGTTTCACGTAGGTATTAAACTAACTTGCCCACGGCCTCATAGTAAGTGGTGGAGCCTAGAATTGAACATGGGTTTCATGTAACTGCCAAGTTCATCCTTTTCTCAATACATTCTGCCCTTCTCAACCTGTTTTTATGTGAGGTTCTTGCCACCGAAAAAGCAACCTCATGGGTTCCTCATTAATCCCATCAATCAGCTCTCTCTTCAACCCAGAGTTTATCTCTCTAGATAAGGAAAAAACGATTTTTACAACTGGTATTTGCTTAACAAGAGGGCGGCCTCAGCACTGAGATTCCCAGGAGCACCTCCCCTCTGACCACGCCCTGCCGCTCCTGAGCCCGCCTCCTCCGCGGTCCCTTTGGCGTGCGGTCGGGCTCTCAGCCACGCCTCCCGCCTGCCCCGCCTTCTTTCCCCGCCCCCTCCCGTAGTCTATAAAACCCGGAGCGCCGGATCACGCCCTGGAGCGGCGAGCGAGCGGACGCGAGGACTGGGCATGCTCGGTGGCGGCGCAGGTTTTGGTCACAAGTAGGAAGAAGCCAGTGCACTACACCGGCAAAGCTGCCGCACCGCGGCCGTGGCGTCCGTAGCTACCTCCTCGGAGCAGGAGCAGGATTAGGGCGGGAGCCAGGGCCGGCAAGAGCGAGGCCGCCGGGCCTTGGGCCGTCCAGCCTTCCTTCCCGTCCTCTACCTGTGTCTGCGCGGTGTGCCGGACCCCGGGTTTGTCACCTGGGCAGCAGGAAGCCCCACACCGGGGAGCCGGAGGGGAGGCGACCCTCCCTCCTCCAGCTGCGTCCAT
>NW_006203862.1:1503855-1506393 GCF_000334495.1 Tupaia belangeri chinensis
CGCCCCCCCCCCACTCCACGGCCGAGCGGCCGCCGTCCGCCGCGAGAAGGAGGAAGGGACTGCCATGGGGCTGCTGTCCCAGGGCTCCCCGCTGAGCTGGGAGGAGACCCAGCGCCACGCCGACCACGTGCGGCGGCACGGGATCCTCCAGTTCCTGCACATCTACCACGCCGTCAAGGACCGGCACAAGGACGTGCTCAAGTGGGGCGACGAGGTGAGCGCCCGCGGCCCCGGCCTCCGCCCCCGCCGGGCGCCCTGTCAGGCCACCCCGCGCCGCCTTTGTTCGGCCGGGTCCGACCAGCGCCCTTGGTCCCCGGCCCCGTCATGGTCCGCGTCCTGGACCTCTCCCGGAGGTACCCGGCGCCTCCCTGCCCCGGGAGCCGCCCCTGCCCTGTCGGCATAGCGTCCAGGGCGGCGCGGACCATAACCTTCTGGCTGGACCGCTTTCTCATTCATTCAGTCATTCGAGTTTCCCCCTTCATTCAGCCAACACGGGTCCGGCGCTGGGAGGGTGTGAGCATTGTGTGACACTCTGGTTTGTGAGTTCTCAGTCTATTGATAGTTTGCCGACTGGTGACTATCAGATCTGCTGTCCCGTCTCAAGATTCGCTTTTCCGGTTGATACGAAGCGGACTGTTATCCTAGTAGGTCTGTTGCTGTTAGAAATCAGGTGTTCAGGATGTTCGGTTCTGCTCTACCTCATCCAGGTGTCTTAAACCTACCCAACTTTGCCTTCTCACTCCCCTGCCTCTCCTCTCCCATTTGAAAGTGATAAATTGAAACACATTACAGCTGAATTTTCCAGGGGAGGGGGTGGGGGTGGGAGGAGACCTACCTGATTTTGTTTGTAAATGGAAGTGCTTTTTAAAGCTTCAAAATTAGGATTAGTTAGCGCCTTTCCGTGGCCTAGATCCAGCATCTAAATTACAATTCAATGATTCCATGTGTCCTGCCCAGAGATGATACATTTCTGGATTCCTCATATGTTGAACCATTGTTTATTGTAATGATCTGGAAAGCAGCAGAGTTAAACCTGCTATGTTGAATAACATTGTTAAGTTAGCTGGCAAAACTTTTTTTGCCCTCTTCCCTTTTTTAAGAATCACATGTATGTGCAGCACAAATAAAAATTGAATGACTTTTTGAAAAGCCCCTCTGTTTTATTTTTGTTTTTGTTTTGAGCTTTTGTCTTGCATGGCTTGCCACTAGTGCCCATAGTTTGTCTTCTGGTTAGTTTTATCAGTCTCTGCCTAAGTGTCAAGTGCAGAGTATCTACACCAGTGCAGAACATCGTGCAAAAAATTAGGGTTTTCTTTTTTTTTTCTTCTAAGATTGGAAGATAATTCTACCGCTTACAACTAAAGAAAGAAATGCTGTTTAAAATTAGAAAAGCATAGTGACCAGTAATCACATTTCTACGGTAGTGGTTTGTCACACTTCTCTGGACAGAAAAGAGGTTTGGCAGTCTTGAGTTTTAATCGAAAGTTCATTTTTTTAAAAAAAGAGGTTTGGCAGTCTTGAGTTTTAATCAAAAGTTCATTTTTTTAAAAAAATCTGACATTTTAATTACAAGGAGTCTTCAAGAAGTTTATGGAAAATAAGTATTATGAGAAAAGTATGCATAGATTGCAAACATTTTTTTTTCCAAAAAAAAATAAATTTGTACTTGAATTTCAGTTTTACTTTCCAAAGTAAGTTTTTTAAAGTTCCCTTGTATTCGTCCTGTGTGTTTTACTGATAGGAAAATGTATGCCCAGGATGGTGGGGACATTGTGTTTCTTCTACAGCTGTTTCCATAGGGCTTTGCACCTGATACAGTTGGCATCAGGTACCTGTGGCATGATGAGTGCAATAAGGAATTGCCATTTAAGGTTCTCATTTAAGCTAACTAGCCATTTATTTATTTATTTTTTAATTTGCTATAGGGTACATGTGCTCACAAGAGAAAGAGTGAGAAAGTGAGAAAGCAGTCCCCTGGGGAAATGACCACAGCACAGTCCTTTCTTCTGCATTCTCTTCTTGGGATTCCTTGCGTGTTTTTCAAGCCACCGGGTCCAGGACTCGCAGTTGGCCCTGTAGGGTCTCCTAGCTGCTTTAACCACCACACCACCTAGCTGACCCATTCTTGAGCAATTGAAAGTTTAAATTTTATTTGTGCCTATTTTGATATTTAACTAGGCCTGTGGGGGGTGGGGAGGAGGCAGTTAATGTCTTTGTTAGTCACTGTCCCAGATAGCACTATATCAACAGGAAACCTGTAGCACAGTTGGAACACAGAACAGAACTCTTAGAGACCCCTTCTCTCTCTTCCCTTCCTCATCTATCTTTGGCCCACTTGCTGTATTTAGGCAAGAACTTCCAGGAGTCCTCAGTCATACCTCTTTAAAAAATGTTTTTCGGGAACCAGCAGTTAGCGTAATGGCTATGTCGCTGGACTCCCACGTAGTCGACCGCGGTTCGTGTCCCGGACCCGGTGGCTTAAAACTCACGCCGGGCGCGTGTGCGTGTGTGCCCAAGATCCCGAGAGGAGAATGGAGA
>NW_006203862.1:1506733-1520474 GCF_000334495.1 Tupaia belangeri chinensis
CCCCTTAAGAAAAACCCCTGAAAAAAAAAAAAAAATGTTTTTCCATGGGGACCAGAAGGTGGCATGCTGATTAAGGCACTGGACACTCTCACTATGGACCACAGTTTTTTTGAGTATTGGACCTGGTGGCTTGCTTTCTCTCTCTCTCTCTGGGCAAATTAAGATAAACGAATGAATAACATTAATCATTTTTAAAAAAATATTTTTCCAGGCCACGTGGTTAAGGCATCTGGATCCCACAATGACTGACCATGTGATTCGAGTCCCAGACCTGGCAGCTTCAAAAACACACCGGGCGTGTGTTTTTGGCACCCAAAATGCCAAAAAAAAAAAAAAAAAAAAAAGGGAGAAAGGGTGGAGAAGAGATTGTGATGTGACTGTGCCCAATGGTGTATGTGTGTTTTTTTTTTTTTTTTGGAGAGATTTTCACTGTAGGGCGCATGCGCTCGCCAGACAGAAAGCGAGAAATCACCCCCCAGGGGGGATGGTCACGCCGTAATCCCCTCTCCTCCATTCTCCTCTCGGGATCTTGGGCACGCATGCACACGCGCCCGGTGTGAGTTTTAAGCTACTGGGTCCGGGACACGAACCGGGGTCGACTACGTGGGAGTCCAGCGACATAGCCATTACGCTAACTGCTGGTTCCCGGTATATGTTTTTTTGCTTTCCCTCTCTGTCTTTGTCTGGCAAGCACACCCTCTGGCAAATTAAAAACAAAAAAAGTATTGCTCCTGGGCCCTGTGGTTAAGGGAGCTGGATTCCACTTAGTTGACCATAGTTTGAATCCTGGCCTCAAGGGCTTTAAAAACACTCCCAATGTGTATGTGTGCCCCAAATCTTGTCAGGATTTGAGAAGTGGAGGAAAAGTGGTTGTGATGTGACCACATCCCATTGGGGGTGCTTCTCTTTTGCTGTCTTTCTGTTGTCTGGAGAAGCACACATGCCCTCTGGCAATTTTTTAAAAATGGAAAAGATTTCTCCTGTTGGCAGGAAGAGCATTTAAAACTATTTTCAGTTACTTAACCTAGAAGAGCTGAAGAGTAGAGCTCTAAGGTACATGTCTCCACTTTGACAGGCTTTTCTGTGGAGAGAGTGTTAAATGTTTGCCTCTGCTTCCTATCCCAAAAGATCGGGGGGGGGGGGGGGAAAAGAGTGGCAATAATGCACACTTGTATTTTGCTTTTATAAGGGGAGAAAATTGGGCCCAGCATTTCAGTCAAGTAATAACACTTCTTTAGGACCCAACTTTGGTGTGTGTGCTGCAAAGATACTGTGCTCTGCAGGCCGGGATCAGTTGGGAAGCCCGGGTTCAATTCCTAGTTCAACAAAGGCCAATATGCTGGTATGCACCTGTAATCGCAAGAGCTGGGGAGACTGAAGCAGGGAGATTGTGAGCTCATGGCCGTCCTGCCTAACATAGCAGAACACTGTCTGAAAGCACTGGGTATTGTGCATGCCTGTGGTTCCAGCTACTTGAGGCTGAGGCAGAAGGATTGAAACAGAAAGGTTCTGTCTTTAATAACCACCACAGGGACCAGCAGGTAGTGTGGTGGTTAGGGCACTGGACTTACATGTGACCGACTACAGTTTGAGTCGTGAACCTGGCAGCTTGCTTGCTTGCTTTCTCTGTCTCTCTCTCTCTCTCTCTCTGTCTTTCGTCAAATTAAAAAAGTAATAATAAATAAAATTAAATAATTCTTTTGAAAATTTTTATTTTATTGGTTCTTTTTTTTTTTTTTTTAACATTTGCTATAGGACACACAGGCTCACCAGGAGAGAGTAAGGGAAAGTGAGAAAGCAGACCACCAGGTCCCGGATTTGAATTGCTATCAACCATGTGGTACTCCAATGCCTTAACCATCACACTACCTGTTGGGCCCAATAAATAATTAAAAAAAAAAAAAAAAAAATGTAATGGTTACATTGCTGGACTCCATGGCTGACCACAGTTGGAGTCCTGGACCCAGTGGCTTGAAACTCATACTAGGCAAGTGTGCATGCTTGCCCAAGATCCTGGGAGGAGGATGGAGAAAGGATCGTGTTGTGGCCATCCACACCGGGGGGTTGATTTCTCCCTATCTCTGTCTGTCTCTCTCCCTCTGGCCAGCATACATGCCCTACCACAAGAAACACTTAAAAAAGATGTTCACAGCAAACTTGCATTAATGACTGTTAGACTGCATCTTCAGGACACAGATACGGTTTATTATCTGTTGATGAAGATGTGTATAGTATTCTCAACTGGGCTGGACTGAGGTGTATATCATGCTGGGTAAAGTCTCTCTTTTTTTAAAAATTATTTTTAATTTTATTTACTCATTTACTTATTATTATTATTATTATTATTATTTATTTTGGCCAGAGAGACACAGGGAGAGAGAAAGTGAGAAAGAAAGCCACCAGGTCCAGGACTTTAACCACAGTTGGCCATACGAGAATGTCCAGCACCTTAACCACCACACCACCTGCTGGTTTCTTTAAAGTCTAAATGATATATAGTGATTGTATAAATAATAATAGTAAGGGAAAAAAGGATTCTACCTTCAAATTTCTTGTTCCAAATAGTGTGTATTATAAACGAAATACAAAGTTGCGTTTAAAAAAAAATTGCTTGAAATGTTACCTCTTTTACCAACATTTTGATGTTTTATTATCTCTGTTTCAGGTTTTTTTCTTTCCCACACCTACCTTTGCTTTTCTCTCTACTGATAAATCAGTGTCCTTTGGAGTAGAGTTTACTGTTAAACATAAACCATGAGGCACAAAAGATATCTCAGATGAAAAGAATTGCACTGAGAAAGAAAGTGGGAAATAACCCTCCCCCCTCCCCAGGGTGCTTATGAGCAGAGAGAAAGTATGACATTTTCTGGGACATTTTTGTAGAGGTTTTTGCTACAGGACGTGTGCGCTCTCCAGAAAGAGACAGAGAGACAGAAAGCGAGAAATCACCCCCCAGGAGAGATGACCACGCCTCAATCCCTTCTCCTCCATTCTCTTCTCGAGATCTTGGGCACGCACGCACACATGCCTGGTGTGAATTTAAGCCACCGGGTCCTGGACTTGAACCTCCATTGACTACATGGGATTCCAGCGACATAGCCATTACGCCAATTGCTGGTCCCATAAATTTTTTTTTTTTATCTTACCAAAGGGTATGTGCATTCTCCAGGAGGAGACAGAGAGAAAGTGAGGTATGGTATGGTCATGCCACAATTCCTTTTCCTCCATTTCTCCCTCCTTTTGGGATTTTGGGCATATATGCACACACACACACACACACACACACACACACACGCACGCATATGCACGCCTGGCGTATTTCTTCACGCTGCCAGGTCTGGGACTTGAATCATGCAGTTGATTATATGACATCCATCTTCCTTAATCACCATGTCACCAGTAGGCCTCAAATGTTTAAGTGTGCAGTGCAGTATTAACTACAGGGATAATGTGCAGATCTAGAACTTGTTCATTTTGTGTGATTGAGGTATTATGCTCACTGATTAGTGATTTCTCACTTGCTCTTCCCCCAGTCTCTGGGAGCAGCCACTGTACTACTCACTGATCCTGTTAATTTGACTGTTTTAGATATCTCCAAATAGTGCGTATTATAAATGAAATACAGTGCCACAGTTTGAATGTGTCCCTAAAGTTAATGTGTTGGAAATTTAATCTCGAATGTTTTGAGAGGTGGGATTTTTAAGTGGAGATTAGATGAAAGGATTAATGCCATTATTATAGGAGTGAGATCACATTAAAAGGATCATTTCAGACCCTTTCCTCTTCTCTTGTGTGTGCTCTCTTGCCCCTCTGCCTTTTGTCATGGGGTGACATAGCAAGAAGGCCCTGGCCAAATGTGGATTCAACCTTGAATTTCTCAGCCTTCAAAGCTGTAAGAAATTGCTCTTGTGTGTAAGTTACCCAGTCTCAGGTATTGTTTATAGCAGTACAAAATGGACTACTTCAAACTGTTACCAGAGAAATGGGGTCATTGCTTTAACAAATACCTAAAGACGAAGAAGCAGTTTCGAGACTGGTAGTGGGCAGAGGCTGAAAATGTTTGAGGTGAGCACTAAAAAAATCCTCTATTGCTATGAACAGAGCATTAAAAGTGAGCCTAGGGAGGACTCAGAAGAAAAAGTGTTGCTAGAAAAGTCTGAAACTTCTTAGACATTGCTTAAGTACTGATCAGAATGT
Source organism: Tupaia belangeri chinensis (assembly GCF_000334495.1). NCBI lineage: Eukaryota > Metazoa > Chordata > Mammalia > Scandentia > Tupaiidae > Tupaia > Tupaia belangeri. The sequence continues at coordinate 1,510,931 of NW_006203862.1, forward strand.
TGGTAAAAGTATGGATACTAAAAGGCCATTCTGTTGAGTTCTCAGATGGAAAACAGGAGTATCTTATTGGAAACTAGAGTTCCTGGAGTAAGAGTTACACCTCTTTTGAAGTGGCAAAGAACTTAGTTCAGTTGTGCCCATGCCTGAAGGTTTCCTGAAGCAGAACTTTAAAGCAATGAACTAGGCTATCTGGCAGAAGGAAGTATCTGAGTAGCAAAGCATGCAAAGTGTTGTATAACTCCTTTTGGCCACTTAAAGTAGAATGAGAGAGAAAAGAAATGATTCGAAGACTGAATTAATAGTTAAAAGGGGAGCAGAATGGAAAGATTTGGAAAATGTACCATCTTCCCTTGTAAAACGATGGAGGATGTTTAGGAGAGCAAACCAAGGGGTGTGATTGCGTGACTAATTTGCTAAAGAGTGTGACTAGAAAGAATCCAGGTGCTGTTCATCAAAACAGTGGAAGTGTAGCCCGAATACGTTTCAGAGATCTTTGAGGCTGCCTCTCCCATCATAAGCCCAGAATTCTAGGAGGACAGAATGGTTTTAGGGTATGGGTGTCTTCCATAGGCTTGCTGCTCAGGGCCACCTTAAGACACTGCTGCTTGTATTCCAGTGCAGTGTTCCTTGCTCACCCTAGCTGTTATCCAAATGGCCCCAGGTGCACCTTGGGTTGTTGCTCCAGTGGGCACAAGCTGAAAGCCTTGGCAGCATGTGTGTGCTGATTCTGCAGACTTGCAGAAATCAAAAGCTATAAAGGCATGGTGCCCTCCACCGATTTGAAAGGATGCATCAACAGCCCTGGGGCCCACACAGCAAAGGCTCATCACAGGATTAGAGCCACTGTAGAGTCCCAGCTACAGCTGTGCCTAATGGAGCCATGGGTCAGGTAGCCCCTTGAGACCCCAGAACTGTAGAGCCAACAGCACGTAGCTCCAGCCTGGGGGAGGAGCAGGCACAAAATGCCAACCACACTCTGTAAGAGCTGCTAGATTGACTCATTCCAGCAGGACCACAGCACTAGGGTTGCCTGAGGCCTTGAGAACTCAGCCTCTACTCCACCGTGCTCAGGGTGAGGCAGACAGATTATTCTCCTGCTTTAAGAATTACGGTAGTTTTGAACTTAACTTGTGGCCAGTTACCACTTTTGTGTCTGTTTCTCCCCTTTGGAATAAGAATGTCTGTTCTGTGGCCGTCCCATCGTTGTACAATATTTTGGAAGTAGATCATTTGTTTTGATTGCACAGGCTCACAGCTGTAGGGAATTGGCCTCAGTATGAGTCATGCCTTGAATCTCATCCATATCTGATTCACATGGGACCCTAGACTTTGAACTTTTGAGTTGATGCTGAAACTAGTTAAAACTTTGGGCTATTGGGATGAAGTGAATGATATTTTACATGTGGGAAGGACATGAATTTGGAGGATCGGGAAAAGGATGCAGTGTCTTGGATGGGTCCTCTGTTGGAAACTTAAACTGCAATGTAACAGTGTTGAAAACTGGGACCTTTAAGTGATGATTAGGCCATGAGGGCTCTGCTCTTAAATGGAATTAATGTCATTATCATGGGAGTGAGTTAGTGTGGAATGGGTCTGGAGCCTAGAGGGTCAGACAGTAGGAGAGCTTGTTTATATGCAGAAGCCTTGTCAAGTAACTGAGAAACAGGCTGGGCAGATAAAAGTAGAAAAAGGTGTGGTGAGTGGTGTGGCCCCTGGAGATGGATGGCTCTGCCAGGCAGACTGATGTTTTGCTTGTGATATGTTGGATTGTATTGGCGTGACACCAAAATACTGCTTTTTATGGTTTGGGATTGCATTCACAGGGCCTTGGACTTTGTATTTAAAAGGAGGAAAAATGAACTTTATAGCTGTGTCCATAGGTATGGTTGGGAGAGCCTACCACTTCAGAAATACTCAGCCCCATTTACTGAGGCATTTGCCTTTCCACCCTAGAAAAATCCCTGTGTTTGGGATTCAACTTCTCTTAGTCAACGTATCAAATTCTGTGTGTGATCTTGGGCCTCATTCTCTTCATTTAGAAAGTGAGAGGGTTGGACTCGTTCTCTGATCCCTTTCAGTTTTTATAGTACAGGTACGTACAGTTTGAATAAATTTTTTTCTTCCTTTTTTTTTTTTTTTATATTAAGGTTTTTGCCATAAGGTGCATATACTAACCAGAGAGGGACAGAAAGAGACAGAGAAAGTGAGAAATTTCACACAGGGGGCATAGCCACAGTGCAATCTCTTCTCCATTCGCCTCCTGGAGTTTGGGGCATGCATACACATGTGCCTGTTGTGATTTTCAAGCCACCATATCTGGGGCTTGAATCATAGGCAGCCATGACTGAGTCTAGTGTCTTAACTGTTATACCACCTGCTGGCCCCTTGAATAAAATTTTTAATTATCTACATATTTCAAACCAGAATATATGCCTCTTTGAAATTGACTGGAGGTAATTTTTCTACTGCTGAGTAGAGGGAAGGCTGCCACCTATCACTGTGGGGGGGAAAAAAAAAAGATTGTAATAAAGGCATACTTATGCTAGCTTTTTGGAACCTAAAGTATTTTTCTTTAAGACCTTATCAATAGGTACGTTGCCACATCAGTCTACTGATGCCTATTTTACATTTAATATGACAAGTCCTAGCCTAGGCTACCATTTATTTTGCTACTTTCATGGGAAATAGAAGTCCGTCGCACCAGGAAAATATCTCAATTTGCTAAGGATGGGAGGTGACAGGGTGAAGTAAGATGAATATTTCTAGGGGCTCTGTTACTTAGTAAGAATGCAAAAAGAAGTGTGTTCTTCTAAATGCAAAAAAAGTAAGCATTTCTCTCTGCACAACTCATGTACCTTTTTGGAAACAGGTTTTTGTTTATAATTCAGTGAGTGCACATCATTATTATTTTTAATGAGATATTTATACTGTAGGGCATGTGTTCTTGATAGAGAATGAGAAATCACCCCCTGGGGGGGGATGGCCACCGCTGCATACAGTCCCTTCTCTTCTCCTCTTGGAATCTTGGGCACACCTGTACACATGCCCAGTGTGAGTATTAAGCCACAGGGTCCAGGACTCGAACCATGGTGGGAGTCCAGCAATGTAACCATCATGCATCTGCTGGTCCCCATAACTCAGTATATGCACATTACAAGACAGATTTGGGGTCGGACAGTGGTGAATGATAACATAGTACTCTGCGAAGCTGTGTTATCATGGGAAGGTTCTGGGATTTTATTTGGAGACTCTCCTGAATACCAGAGGGCACAAAAAATACCCATGATTGGGGGTCTGGCTAAGGCTAGGGGTGGATTGTGGCATGAAGGCCCTGTTGTGGGTGCCCGTCTCTCTCTCTCTTGCTCATGGAATAAGAAATAAACTTAAAAAAAAAAAGTAGAAATTTATGATTTAAATGTGGTAATAAATACAATTCTTGATTTTTCCTCATCTCTCTAGTGTTAGCTGTCTGCCAGGAGTTTTCAGTCACTTAGTGATAGAGACATTTTCAGAATTGAAATCTGTCCGACTCAAAGTCCATTTTGTAAGCTGGTTTTTAGATTATTTACAATGCATGAAATTTCATCAAATCTTCTTTTACACCTTTGCAAAATTCAAAATCATATAGGTTATAGTGGTATCAGAAAACAACATTTAAAAGCAGCTGATAATTTTTCTAGGCTTTTAACCCAGTGGAGTGGCTCTGAAAGTTAGGAAGGTAAATTTTCCTCTATTTACCAGAAAAGTCCATGTGAACTTTGAGAGGAAAATGTCATATGTCTTTAATATTTATGAGTGTGTTCTTATTATAGGTAAAACCAATAAAAGTGAAATGAGATTTATTTAGAGCTAGTATATCATCCATTGAGTTTGAACTTCAAATTTCCCTATGCTAGTTATGAATGCTTAAGTGACTATTTTTCTTTTTTACAGTGTTTTTTTGTTTGTTTTTGTTTTGTTTTGTTTTGTTTTACTAGAAGGTAAGTGTGCTTGCTGAGGAAAGGGAGACAGCGCCCCTAATGGAGCATGGTCACACCATGGTCCCTTCTCCATTTCTCTTACCTGGTTGGGATGTACATATTCTTGGTGTGTCTTTCAAGCAGCCAAGACGAGGATTTGAATAGTGGGCAGCCATGTGGGAGCTAGCTCCCCAAACCAGTAGGCTGTGGGGACAGTCCTAAGTGACTATTAAGAAAATGCACAGGCGGGCCAGCAGGTGGCGTAGTGGCTAAGGCAATGGGCTCCCACAGGGCTGATCACAGTTTGAATCCCGGACCCAGTGGCTTGAAACTCAAGCCAGGCACATCTGTATGCATTCCTAAAAATCCCGAGAGGAGACTAGAGGAGAAGAGATTGTGGCATGGCCATCCTCCCTGGTGGGTATTTCTCACTTTCTCTCTCTCTGACTCTGTGTCTATGGTGAGCACATATGCCCTATAGCAAAACTTTCTCTTAATAAAAAAACAAGAAAAAAACTGTATAGCGTGTCAGTGAATAAGCTTATGATCCTATAACAAAAATTATATAGTTCTTGTTTTATCAAACTTTATTTTCTTTCATGAGCTCAAGCAAGGGGGACAGGCCCCAACCAACAGGGTTCTCATGCCAGGATCCAACCCTAGTTTCAGCCAGGCTTTAGATTATGGACACATGCCCACTGAGCATGTTCCAGGAGGTTTCCGGATGTGAGCCTGGGACCTTCCCGTGTGAGTCAGCCTCACAGAGTGTTATGTTACCGCCTTGCCACCGTCTGACCCCTGTATAGCCCTGTATGTAAAAGCAGTCATTTGTGTTTAATTGAAAGTTCTATGTATCTTTGAACAAAATGCTTGATCTCTCTTAACCTCAGTTCTGGTATATGTAAAATGGGACCATAATACCTTTTTAATGGCATTATTAAGAATAAATGAGATGATGTTAGTAAAATAGTTTGTATGTGCCTAACTTAAGTAAAGATTCATAAATGATAGCTTAAAATGTTTTCTTAAAAATTTTAAAACATCTGTATCACTTCAGTCATAGTCATTGGGGAGTGGATATAGGAGTTTTTCCAATTAATTGAAATTTACCCATTTATATATAGTTACTATCCCAGTAGCTTAGTAATTTTTCATATCTCAGAATTGCATTTCAAAATCTAAATTGCATTTTAAGGATTTATTACTTAACACTGATTTCTTAGAAAAGATAAGCACAAATTATTTCTAATGGGCATTTATGAAGATTCAGGTTTCTTCACTGGGTCATTGTATCTTCAGTGGCATAAAGGGCATCTTTCTGGGGTTTTTTTTGTTTTTTTTTTTTTTGTTTGTTTAAGCAGTCATTGGACATTGATCCAACATTTATTGATGGTTCAAGTACAGTGGTGACACTAAGTTAAAAAGACTAAGACATGGTTGGAGCCTCCTGCTTGTATTTTAATTTTTTCAAAGTTCCTTTTCTTCTTTTTTTTTAAACCAAGAGGTTCCTATTAGGAATTAAGGTCGCTAATTTAGGCTTGGCTTAAATGTGAACCTGACTACAACTTCTGGTGTTTATCTCATTTTTCTTTTTCCCTCCCCCCCCCCTTTTTTTTTAAATACGTTTGTGTCGATTTTTTTTCTTTTTTTGGCTGTAGGGTACATTCCCCTCCCCACGGGGGGAGGGGAATGACCATGGCACAGTCCCTTCTCCATTCTCTGGGATTTTGGACACACATGCACCCAGCATGTTTTTCAAGCTGCTGGGTCTGAGACTCAAGTGCAAAGTTAGCCATGTGAGATCCAATCCTTTAACTACTATACCACCTGCTGGTTCATGCTTTTATTTAAAAAATTTTTTTGCTATGGGTGCATGCACTCGTCAGAGAGACTAGAGAGTGGCAGAGTGAGGGAAAGTAAGAAAGCATCCCCTGGAGGGATGGCCACACCGAAGTCCCTTTTCCATTCTTCTCTTAGACCTTGGACACGCACACATACATGCCTGGCATATTTCAGGTCACAGGGTCCAGGACTGGAACCATCCTGTCAGCCATGTGGGATCCAGCTGCCTTAACAACCACAACACCTGCTAGCCCTAGATTTTCTTTTCAGAGCAGTCTATGAAATTATAATTTATATGCAATGATATTAATATGCACGCACACACACATATAAATAAATATTTTAAGACAAGATTTCACCATAATATGATCCTTCTGCCTCAGCCTCCCAGCTGACTACAGGAATGTGCCACCTCATCTGGCTCTTTGACTTTGTTGCCCAGACCAACCTTGAGCTCATGATCCTCCTGCCTCAGCCTCCCTGAGATTTTAGGTGTGCACCACTGTGGCTGGCCTTTAGGTTGGAACATGAATGGAACCTGGATCCCATTATATTTTTAATTCTCATTTTCCTGAAGTCCAGTGATGTATACTTTCCTGTGCTTATTTGCCACCTATAAATATATGTGCGTGGAGGTGAATAAATAAATATATCTGTATGTATTTTATGCTAGAGAACATGTGTGTACGCATGTGAGAGAGATGAGCACCATCAAGGTCTTGTCTTGGTATCATCTTCTTTTCCCAGCTTTCCACTTCCCCAGGATCCTGGATGCCTGTCTGCACACCTGACATGCTTCCAAGCTAAACCAGGGATTCAAAACCACAGTTGGCCATACGGCTTCCAGCCATGTAGACACTGTTCCTGCTATAGCACAGTGGCTCTGCTTATCTGTAATTTTTTTTTTTTTTTTGTAAAGCGTACTAAAATCATTTGTCTATTTGAATTGTTTCCTATTGAAAACTATCAAGTTTTGAGGATGCTGTGTGTTCCAGGTTAAATATTATCAGATAAATGCTTTGCAAATATTTTCTCTGAGTCTCTTCATACTCTCAGCAAGGGTTTTGGAAGACCAGGCATTAATTTTGATGAAGCCTTATTTATCCATTTATTCTTTTATGGATCATGTTTTAGACATGGTGTCTAATCCAGGTCACAAAGGGTTTCTCTTGGAAGTTTTGTATTAGGTCATCAGAAAAGTCAGGGCACGTTTTTGCATAGAAAAATTTGTCCTGACTTTTAGAAAACAGCCTAATAGTTTTAGGTTTTACGTTTAGGTTACGGTCCATATTGTATCTATCTCAGTGTGTGTGTGTGTGTGTGTGTGTGTTGTGTGTGCGCGTGTGTGCGCACACACACTCTTTTATGTATCTATTTACATTTATATGATATAAGGTTTTTGCATTAAGGTTTTTGATATTTAAGGTATGCATTAAGGGTTTTGGTTTTTGCATGTTGCTCCTGTACCATTTATTGAAAAAACCATCCTTTCTCTGCTGCACAAAGTGAGAAAATATTACTATGAAATTTTACAACACACAATTGAATTCAGTCTTAATTAATTACCACTGTATGTTCTCCTTTCAGTCTTAGTGGACCCACATTGTCTCTTGTCAATTAATTGTGCTTATTATGTGAATCATCACATTCAGGGAAAGCCTTAGAATGCTGACACCTACAATAAGGTGCTTTAACAAGACACAAATCTTCATTGATTATTTCATTCACCACTTTAGGATTTTCCTTTTGCATTTTAAAATTAATCAAGCTATCTTGTTTTTTTCTTTGGGAAGAGTAGACAAACTATAAAGTACCTAAGTAGTGCAAGTGCCTGTGCCCAGAGTGGACCAGGTTGTCGATTTCTGCCAAAACCAACAAAACCCACTGAGATTGTAATCAGAATTGCATTTATTCTGTAGATCAGCTGGGGGAATTGACTTGTTAACAGTGTTGACATTTGAGTTTTTTTTTTTTTTTTTTGAGAGGTTTTTGCTATAGGGCGTGTGAGCTCGCCAGACAGACAGAGACATAGAGACAGAAAGCGAGAAATCATCCCCCGGGGGGATGGTCCCCCCGCAATCCCGTCTCCTCCATTCTCCTCTCGGGATCTTGGGCATGCACGCACACGTGCCCGGCATGAGTTTTAAGCCACCGGGTCCGGGAAACGAACTGCGGTCGACTACGTGGGAGTCTAGCGACATAGCCATTACACTAACTGCTGGTTCCCACATTTGAGTCTTCTTGAACCTAGTTAAGTCTTCTTGAACAGGTGTATTTCTTCAGTTATTTGTGTCACCTTTAATTTCTTTCAGCAGATTATTTTTTCTCAGTGTATAGTCTTTCATATCTTTTTTGGTCAGATTTGTCCCTGAACGTTTCATATGTTTGAATTGGACTGTATATGGTATTCTTTTTTAAATTTTAATTTCTTATTATTCATTGCTAATGTATTGAAATAAAATTGATTTGTCAGTCCCTTCTCCTCCATTCTCCTTTCAGGATCTTGGGCACGCACACACACAACCTGAGGTCAAGCCACTGGATCTGGGACTTGAACCGTGGTCAACTACATGGGAATCCAGTGACGTAGCCATTACACCATCTGCTGGTCCCCTAAGATCCCTTTTTTATCTTTTTAGTTTTTGCTATAAGGCACATACACTCACTGGAGACTTTAGAGTTGGGGAAGTGAGAAATCACCCCCAGGGAATGGCCATGCCTCAGTCCCACCTCTTACATTCTCCTCTTGGGATTTTGGGCACGCATGCACATGTATCCAGTGTGATTTTCAAATTGTTGGATCCAGGACTTGCACAGTACAAATGACCATATGGGATCCAGCCACCTTAACCCCCATGCCACCTGATCTAACCCAAGATCTCTGGGACTCTTTACTCAACTTTCTTCTCTCTCGTAATTGTCCTCAAACTCTGATCATCTTGGTTTTCTCAGATCTTTATCTCTGTCTCTTGAATTCAGGGAGTCCACAGGGCTCTGTTGCCTCCCTGCTCAAAACCTAAACTTCTCGAGACGGCTGCGCAAATGGTGGAGGTGCGGGCATAGGAGGGCTTCGAGAGGCTGAAGAATGCCCCAGGTGTGGGCAGGAGTCCTGTGTCGTTCCCGCAGGGCAGAGCTGGACAGAGGGACAGACAAGGTGGACGTCCAAAGATTGAACTTCAAGAATTCGAAAGAAAAACACCATCAGGTGACAAGAAATCACCGCAGGACCACAAGAAATATGGGAAAGCAAGAAAATACCTCCTCCAAGGGAAAAGAATAACTTCTCTTAATCCACAAGCAGTTCAATGCAAAGCATGGAAATGTCTGATAAAGAATTTAGAACATTCATAATGGCGAAGCTAACTGAGATGGAAGAGAAGAGAGACAATGAACTGCTAAAGAGAAAGGAGAAAGAAGTTGACGAGTTCCAGGAGGTGAGGAAATTCTTGCAAGATCTAAAAGAGGAATTACACACTTTACAAAAGACTCAAACGGAACTGTTAGAGATGAAGTCTATAATACAGGAAGTCAAAATCTACCTTGAAAGTATTAAAAGCAGACTAGATCATACAGAAAATAGAATCTCAGATGCAGAAGAGAAAATTGCTGGCCTAGAAAAATCCACCACAAAGACTGAGAAAATGGCACAGAAATTTGAGAATAATATGTGAGAAGTACTAGATACCATCAAATGTCCAAACGTCCGTATAATTGGCATTCCAGAAGGTGAAGAGACCCATAAG
>NW_006203862.1:1520879-1558302 GCF_000334495.1 Tupaia belangeri chinensis
CCATATGAACTTACCATTGAAAGTAGTTAGATTATTTAAGAAATTGTGTGATCAATACAATGTGGGTGGAAAAGGAATAGAAGACAATTGTAGACACCAGAGACAGTGGGAGAAGAGGGTGGGAAAGGACAGAGGGTCAGAAAGAGCGGTAGAAAATTTTGGATAATAATATGCATGATTAAGTCACTATGCAGTATATTCTAGATGGGAAATCACATTTTGTATGCTATGATGATGCTTAGGGAGAGAATGTAAATTAAGTTACAAAAAAAAAAGTTTCTGAAAAAAACGTCCATTCGATGACCGCAGTAAGATATATAGCCCCAGTACAAAAAAAAAAGTTTCTGAAAAAAACGTCCATTCGATGACCGCAGTAAGATATATAGCCCCAGCTAGGTGCTACTTTATAGGATGCCTAAAGTTAGACTTGCGTTCATGGAAATGTATAAATCAGCTGTGTTTGCTATGAAAATACTTAGATTAATTAAGATCTTTAGTAATACAATAAAAAATGGGGGGAAAACAGTATAGAAAGTAAACATAGATACCAGAGACAGTGTGGGAAGAGAGTGGGAGATGGCTGAGGGTAAGAGATAGGGAATCAAGGATGGGGTGGGGGGAAGCAAAACATACAGGAAATAAGAAATGGAAGATTATTTGTTGACAATAACATGTATGTTGATGTGCTTGATTGAGACAATATACAGTGTACTCTGGATGGAAAATCTCATTTTGTATGCTGTAATGATGTACAGTGAATGAACGTAAACAAATACATTTAAATTAAAAAAAAAAAAACCTAAACTCTCTCTAGGTAGTAAGTTTAGATTCAATTTTCTTCTCTTAAGGTTCCCTGCCTTTCATTATATGATGTCTAGTATCTTGAAAGCTGTTCTTTCATGTATTTTTTTTCTTTGTTTCTGTAGTGTTTCAAGTTGAAGGGTAAATATGGTTCCTATTAAAGCAAGGGTTTTCTTTGCTCCTATGCTATAATATTCATAATTTAGTATCACTGTTACCAGTCGATGATTGTGTATTTGATAAAAACACAATTACTTTGAATGTTTGCATACTTTTTATGAATGAGCTTTTAGTCTAAAGAATCAGAGTCTAAGTCCTGGGTATTCCCTCAAATAGTTGTGTGGTCTTAGGTACAGAACTTCAATTCTTTGGACCAGTTTCCTCATGCAAAAGATGAATCAAAAACCCTACCAATTTGGCTTTAAACTGTGTGTTTATGTGCTTATTTTGGTTGTGTCTCTTAACAGCTTATAACTGTTTCAGAATGCTTTAAATGCCATGCAGTTTATGAAAATCAGGAAATATGTGAGAAATGTAAGAATCTATTTCCTCATCCTGTCACCTGAGTGTTGACATTTTTTCTGAATTAACATACTGTACTGGCTACTTAAAAATAATCTAATTAGAAAGTCATAAATATTAAGTTTCTAGAAATTTTTCTTTAACTTTCTAAGTAAACCTATGGAGCGTCACAACTTTTTTGTAAAAAGCAAGATAGTATTGCAGATTATTTCCTTCAGAAAAGCTGAGAATTAAATTTTACTTACATGTTGCAAAATAAAGGCTTAACTTCCATGATGGATGACTTTTAAATTAAGAAGTGTTTATTGAGGGTCTCCTATATTTTGAACATTTTACTATGCTTGATCATGAGATTGAAGAGAAAATCCTAGAAAAGAGATAAGCTCTTTGTCCTTGAGGAATTCAAGGCTGACTGGGTAGAGAAGGAAGAGGGAAAAGGAGGAGTTTTTAATTTACCTAGAGATTCTGAAGGGGGGAATGTCTCATAGTTATTAGTGGGGGCACCACTTTTGGTAGAATTTCAAAGGTTGAGAAGGCAAGAAAAGTACATATACAGATGTGAGACTATGGAGGAGTCTAGAGTTGAGAGAGTGTTGGTTAGTGTGACTGTAACATAGGACCTACACAGGGAACAAGGAATGGCTAAAGGTTAAGCCTAGAAAGGTTGAAGCTACTTCATAATAGGCCATGTGGTTGGCCTGCAGGTAACGTGGTGGTTAAGGCTGCTGGACTCCCATGTGGCCAACTGCAGTTCAAGTCCCAGACCTGGCATCTTGCTTTCTCACTTTCCCTCTATTTCTTTCTGGTGAGTTACAAGTTCCCTATAGCTAAATTTTAAAATAATAAATAATTCTTAAAAAAAAAAAAGGATATGTCATGTGGGAAGATATGTGTGTGTGGATATATATATACACACATATATATATAGATAGATAGATAGCCTAAAAATGACACAGGGAGATTTCTTTAGACTATTTTGGTAGTGGTGTGAAAAATGGATTAGGGGGAGTCACTAGAGAGAAAAAGCTCACACAACAGGACCTAGTCTTTTTTTTAATTCTTTAATTTGCCAGAGGGTACACATGCTGACCGGAGAGAGACAGAGAGAAAGTGAAAAATACCTCTCCACCCCTCGACCCAGCCAGGGGAGACAGTCACTCTGCATTCCCTTCTCTTGGGATTTTGGACATACACACACAAGCACCCAGTGTGATTTTCAAACCTCTGGGTTCTGAAATCCAACTACACAATCAGCCATGTAGCATCCAGCTGCCTTAACCTCCACACCACTTGCTGGTCCAACAGGACCTAGTCTTTGCTAGGAAAGAAAGGAAGGTACTAAAAATAATCATGCAAAAAGATTCTTGACAAGGAATCTGAGTTCTTAGTACTGGACTGGACACATCTCCTACCCAGATTCCAAGTGAATAAAGAGCCCTGCATGGGAAATTAGTTTGGAATTTTGGTTCAGAACCCTTTAAATTGAAGAGTCTGGCATTCCTACAGTAGAAATGGCACGTAGACCATGAGAAGACAGAGCTGGAGCAGTATCAGAGCCAGCCGTGTGGGTTTGGCAGCCATGAGCCTGAAGAGGGTGGTTAAGCCAAGGTGGAGAGCGAGATAGCACAGAGGAAGCTTAAGCTGGGCCTCAGAACTCTACGGAGTATGCATGTGTGGGTCAGGAATACAGTGTGAGACCCTGAGAAGGAACAGAGTAGGAGGTAGCAGGACTGCTGTGTGCAGGGATAACGATGGCAGACTTGGGGAAGATATGGAAGAGTGAGAACTGAAATGAAGCCACTGGATCTCCCAATTGGGCTGACAGGGGGAGCTCTGGCAACGGCATGTCTGGAATACATTAAGTATTTAGAGAAAAAGCAAAAATTTATTTCTGGCCAAAATATCACCACAAAGCCCATCCATTTTATTTTTTACGAATTATTTATTTAATTTTATTGGTTATTATTATTTTTTAATTTGACCAGAGAGAGAGAAAGTGAGAAAGCAAGCCACCAGGTCCGATACTTGAACTGTAGTTGGCCATGCAGGAGTCCAGTGCCTGCCTTAACCATCCTGCTACCTGCTGGCCTTGTATCCATGCTTATATAGCTCATACAGTCCTTGAAAATCTTTTTTTTTTTTTTTTGAATTTTTTTACTTTTTTTTTTGAGAGGTTTTTGCTATAGGGCACGGGCACTCGCCAGACAGACACAGAGAGACAGAAAGCGAGAAATCACCCCTTGGGGGGATGGCCACGCCACAATCCCTTCTCCTCCATTCTCCTCTTGGAATCTTGGGCACACATGCACACACGCCCGGTGTGAGTTTAAGCCACCGGGTCTGGGACGCAAACCGCGGTGGACTACATGGGAGTCTAGCAACATAGCCATTACGCTAACTGCTGGTCCCAGTCTTTGAAAATCTTAATCATACAAGGAGACAAACTTGTACTGGGAAAGGATATGAGTTTGTGTCATTAAGGTGGCATTTCTATGACTACAGAGTTATCACCATTGTATAGTGAAACTGGATGTAGTGGATTAAGTATATGAGAATGATGACCCCAAATCTCTAGTCAGTAGTTGTTTCTCAGAGTTTAAGAAGATGGGGAAACACTGGGCGCGTGTGCGTGCGTGTGTGCCCAAGATCCTGAGAGGAGAATGGAGGAGAAGGGATTGCGATGTGGCCCTCCCCTCTGGGGAGTGATTTCTCGCTTTCTATCTCTCTGTCTGTCTCTGTCTGTCTGGCGAGCGCACACGCCCTATAGCAAAAACCTCTCCAAAAAAAAAAAAAAAAGATGGGGAAATATGAACATGTAGTAAACTTAGATCTCTAGCCAAGAGTTCATTTTAGATACTTTTTTTTTTTTAAGAGATTTTTGCTTTAGGCCGCGTGCACTCGCTGGAGAGACAGAAAGCGAGAAATCACCCCCCTAGGGGGATGGCCGCGCTGCAGTTCTCTCTCCTCCATTCTCCTTCTGGGATTCTGGGCACGCATGTATATGGGTATGCACACACATGTGCCCAGCATGGGTTTTAAGCCACCAAGTCTGGGACTCAAACCACTACATGGGGGTCCAGCGACATAACCATTACACCATCTGCTGATTCCATTTTAGATACATCTTTATAGGTATCCAGGAGACTTGCTTATCTAGCTAGGTATGTCTTTAAAGAGTTTATATATATCTATAAAGAGACTGGCAGGTGGTGGGTGGTTGAGGCACTGAACTCCCATATAGCCGACTGTGGTCTGAGTCCCAGACCTGGCGGCTTGCTTTCTTACTTTTCCCTCTCTATCTCTACCTCAGTGTCTCTCTCTGGTCAAATTAAAATAAATGAATAAATAAGTAAAAGTAAGTGAAGAATTATTTTTTTAAAAAAAGAGTTCATATGACTAAGACTCATTCTGTGTGTGCTCTTTAGAGAACTTTCTGTATTCTATGAATTTGGTAGTTGAACTTAACTTCCTCAATAAGATTACAAAAGAACCCCCTAACAGATGTTTCTGATTACATAAATGTTCATACAGATACACGGTCATCTTTTTTATCCTCTCCCTGGATATTTTTGTAGTCCTTTGGATTCAGTTAACTTTTTTTTTTTTTAAACTAAATGCTGATTAAGCAGAATTAAACTCTAAGATGAGAGGCTGTATGACCCTTTTCTGGGACCTGTAAGAATCTGGATTCTCCACTGTGCTGCCTCCCAATAAGCAGGAGGAAAGAGCCCTGTGACAATAGGTTCCAACAAGAGATATGGTGGAAGGTGGAAAGAATAGCAGAAGGATAGTGGTAAGGTAGGAAGTAGGTATTTTTTGTGATAAAGACGTGAATTTGTCTGAGAGCTGCAAATGGAAGGCTTAAGTATTTTTCACTATCACTTGGCCAGTAATTCTGTCCTAGTGATATACCAACACTCTTTTGAAGGGACACTATTGAATATGCATGGTAAATTTCTCGGTCCACGGGGCAAATGCTAACAAGTTTAGTAATGTGTCCACAGCCTTCCCAGCTAATCTTCTGCTGGCAAGAGAGCCCTGTGAAAAGACAGATGCAGGATGAGCCCTTTATATGAAAATCACGCTGACCTCACTTGATAGTTATGTGGCTGTGCAGACAGCCTCATCGTGGGTAGCAGGTAGCAGGCTGGAATTGGAGCCCTGAGCCAGGAGCTTTGCCTTATCACTCAGATTTTCATCCTTTAACATGAATTTCAAATATGGCATACAATGAGCTGTATTGACAAGTCTAATTCTTCCCAATCCTGTTTTTTTTTTTTTTTTTCTGTATGATACAAAAAAATCTCTCTCTCCTCAGAGAGACAGAAAGTGAGAAATCACGCCCCCCCTACCCACCCACCCCTCAGGGGGGATGGCTATGCTTGCAATCCCTTCTTCTCCATCCTCCTTTGGGGATTTTAAGCATGCATGCACACATGTCTGGTGTGATTTTTAAACTGCTGAGTCCAGGACTTGAACCACAGTTGACTACATGGGAGTCCAGAAACATATCCATTACACTACCTGCTGATCTTCCCAATCCTGTCTTAAGTGGGTTAGAATTACTCTGTTGGTGGAAACTGTTATAACTTCCAGGTACAATTTCACATTGTGGTCCCTAATGGCCTTTATCGGATGTGATTAGATCCACACTCAGATTTTTTTTTTTTAAGAGCATAATTATGGTATATTTATTTACTGAATGCAGAAGTTAAAAATAAATAAAATGCAAAAAGGATTTTTTTTAAAAAAGATATCTATATACAAAATTGACAATGTTTATTTGTTTTTGTTTTTTTTCATTTTTGTTTTCTTATTATTCAGTTGTGGTATGCTATTCCAGGATCCATTGTTCCTGTCAGCTGGCATTCCTATAACCCTTAAGGGTTTTCTTTTTCCCTCTCCTCTCCTCTCCCACCCACCTTCTACTCAAGATTTTTTTGATGGTGGAATGGCTTTATACCTGTGGGTTTTGACACATAAGCACCTTGCCCCTTAGGGGTATAGGAGGCCCCTCTCGGCACATTGGTAGCTTTGGAGTTAGAATTTCTCTGTTTTGGCATTGGCTTGTAGTCTCTTTAGAATGTACACCCACTTCTTTGTTGGGTGAGTTAGCCTAACACCAGTTCTAGGAACTAAAACCCTGAATCACTCATATTCTTTGCAGTAGCACAACCTAATTGATAAACATACCTTACAATGGAATGTGCTGCTCAGCTCCCAGGCACTGAGCCGAACACCACATATGAAGTGGGTGTCCTCTCCAACCACAGCCACGTCCCCATGCTGGAGCCCTGAACTCTCCTGCACTGAGTAGGAGCACTGCAGAGATTGTGGATAGTCCTCACCCACTTCAGTGTGCCAGCGCCCCCTGTGCCCTGGCTACTGCAGCTTCTGGGGACCAGAATACCCTCTTTCTTGCCATCCACACTATGATGGAGCGTGACAGGGTGTATGTTCTCAGGAAAGAGCCCTGAAATTCGTTTGTCCTGGGAACCTAGAAGCTATAATATTGAAGTTCAGGGATTTTTTTTTTTTTTTGAGGTAAGTAAGAGCTACTTATATTTAAGAGGAAATGTCTTCTGGTTTAGGTTTCTGAATTGCGTAGTGCTGGGTTGTATTGGTGGCCACAGTAAACATCACCATTAGCAACTCGATGTGCTTCCTTTCGTGAGGTTAATTTGTGAGAACATTGGTTCTGCTAGATTTGGTTCCGAAATAAGGTAGATGTCCTGGTGGTTTTTACAACTGTCAGAAAACTAAAACTGATAGATGCCTGAAGTATAGTGGAATGATTAAAAAAAAAAAATCAACTAACATAAATTTGGAGGACTAAGAAAATAAATGTCTCATGCCATCTGCAGGGCATGGAAGAGAGATCTACATACAAGGATTTCTTTTGTGCCAAGAGTAATGAGTTGGTGTGTCCAGGGTGTAGTTTTTCTCATTTTATTCCAGTGCTGTCCAATATAACTCATTGCAGTACTAAAAATGTTCTAATCTATACTCTTCAGTAGGGACTAGGGAACTTAATTTTTTATCTTATTTTACATGTATTTAAAATCTAAATAGCCACAGTAGTAGCTACAAGAACAGACAGTATGATTTCTGCAAAGGGTGTCATTTTCCTCCTTTATGAGATTTACAATTTTTTCTGTAATTCCATTTTCTTTCCCTTTCTTAAAGTTTCAACATTTTTCACTTGGCCTCATGACACTAATTTAGACATATGAAGGATGTTTTATCTGTGGGCCAAGGTAATGATTCAATTAAGTTATTCTACCTAATCATGTAGAAACTTCATTGATTTTTGATGCAGTGTTCAAATTGAGATTAATATAAATAAAAGGCAACCTGCTCTGTAAGCTAAAATCCTACCTTATCTAGGATGCCAATAGAAGACCAGGTTAGGGTGAGGGCACATTTATTTTGGTTTCTAAAAGTGTGAACTTCCATAGAGTGTTTTGTGTGATTCTGTGATATGAACTACCTTTTTAAAATTTTGCTGTAGGACACATATACTTGCTGGAGAGAGGCAGAAGTGGGGGGTGAGAAAGCACTCCCCATGGGAGACAGTCATTCCAGAATCCTTCGTTTTCCATTCTTTTGAGATTTGGGGCATGCACACACATGTGCCTGGCATGCTTTCCAAGCTGCTGGATCCGGGACTCAAACCTGCAGTCAGCTGTGTCAGCTCCAGCTGCCCTAACCACCATACTACTGGCTGGCCCTCCATATTTTAAAGTGCAGAAGGGGCTTATTGTGAAATGGTATTAGGCATTTGATATAACAGTAGGCTAGACAACTAAAACATTTCCTTTTGGGGACATAAGGCAGTTCAATATATCAGTAGTCATCATTTTTAAATATCACCATATCTGTAAAATATATACACAAAAGAATACACATTACCCAGTGCTCCCCTAGAATTGCTCAAACATTACTACATAGAACAGTGCATGATATTATTTATTTGTTTTCTTTCTGAGTTCTGAACACTTTCCAATTTATTACAGATGTACAAGATCAACTTTTATAGAAAGAAAAAAATCACAAATGTATTCTTTCAAAATTCTGAGAGAGAGAGAGAAGGGAAAGAATCTGAAAAAGCTTTCAGATTGCTATGGGAATGAAATCCTAGGCCCAGCTACGTGGTACTACTTGTAGTATCATCATTACACACGTCTAACATGGGAGGGCACCTTAAACCAAATCTTGAGGCATATCAAATTTCTTTATATCTGTATTAAAATTTCTTAGTGAATTTTCCACTGTTGTAAACACCGCTGCTCTTTTGGTCTTTCTCAGGTGTTCTCTGAAACTTTAGAGGAACTTTCTCAAGTATAACCTTGAATGGAGAACTGCCTATTAGTGCTTTGAGTCTTGTAGAACTAGATTGTTTCCTGGTTAAGCACTATTTTTGCCTTCAGGGAATAGAAATTAGGAGGTCTGTTTTTTTTTTTATTAAGAATTTATTTACTGTTATAATTTGTTTAATTTTTTATAGGGCATGTGCACTCACCAGAGAGAGATAGACAGAGAAAAGAGACCGAAGGAAGTGAGAATGCAACCCGCCAGGTCCAGGACTCGAACCACAGTCAGCCATGTGGGCATCCAGCACCTTAACCACCATGTCACCTGCTGATCCCAAGAAGTCAGTATTTCATAAAATGTCTATCTAGCCCTCAAATTCTAAACTCTCTGAGACCTTTACCCTCAAGGTAGACTATCAAAAAAAGAAAAATTATGTTAAACTAGGGGTTAATGCCATTTAGAGACTTAATATAAACCTTTAAAATTTGAATACTAATAACTTATCTTAATCTTTAATGCTCAAAGTATTTTACTGTCTACTCTATATTTAGCATTATACTGAGTACTTAGGTCATCCTCAACATCATACTCAATTAAGATTCTTTATTTTTATTGGCATAATTTCAGATCAACATAAAGCACCCAACCCTTGTTTAAACCTGCATTAAATGACTTAAGAATTATTGTGTCCAGGTGGTTCCTAGCAACACTATAGAACACATAAAGCAAAGTACATAATAGTCTTTTATATGTGTCTTTGTCCTTGATTCAACAGCTCAGAGATATTAGTGATTCGTATCCTATTTTTATTTGTTGGCCTTTTAGCAATAGAAATCTAAGCAATTTTAATTTTTCATTTGTAGGAAAAGTAGTGTGCATTTAAAATATGAGTGTCTTGCCAAGTGGTTGGATATTTTTATTGTCTTATTCTGTCCCATTTAGAAGGATAACTGATGAGTGCTGTGCTGAGCAACAGTGACCTTTAGTCGCCTCTAGGGATTTGAGATCTGTAGACTGAAGAATAGAGTTTACTCTTTTTGTTTCTTTTGCTACTTCTGAGGTGGTATGTTTGAATTAGTCACTATCCAACCCATTTATTGGGTTGTCAGGAAAGTCATGCTGCATTTTTACATAGAAAAATATGTCACTACTTTCCTGATGACCTAATATAATGTGTTTTGGGTATATGCTTTCAGAGTTGTGTGTGTAGTGTGCATGAAGAAATGTTGCTGGAATTCTGGGTGTGTAGACTAGCTGCTATTCAAAGTTAGGAAGCTAGTACAGTTTAATCCTTGGAATCAGTGCTGTAGTACAGAAGGACCTCTGTATCTTTTGTTATTTTCTCTTAATTGTTGTCTGTTTCTTTCTTTGGATACAGAAAGGAAGTTTAAGATGGGAATAAAAAGTCAGAAATCATGAAATAATTGTGATCTTATGTGTTTTATATTGAGAAAGCATTGTCTTCATTCATCATCTAGATTCCTGGACGAAATTTTATTTCAGCTCCGATTTAGCTTTTAAAAATCCAGGTAATAGGGGACTGGCAGGTGGCATGGTTGTTAAAATGATAGACTTCCACATGGCTGCGACTGCAGTTCAAGTATTGGAACCGGCAGCTTTGCCTTCTCACTCTCCTTCTCTCTCTATCTCTCTGGTCAGATTGAAGAATAATAATAAATACAATTTTTAAAAATATTCAAGTAATTATTTGAGTGCTTGATCTAGAATTGGAAATAAACATAAATGTATTAAGGCAATTATGAGATTAAATAACGAAAACCTAAGAGGTTCAAGAAAAATGTTGGGGGCTAGCCTGTAGACTGATGGTTAAGGGAGTCGGATCCCACATGACTGACTGCATGGTTCAAATTGCAGCTTGAGTGACTTGAAAAACATGCTAAGTGTGTGTGTGTGTGTGTGTGCATACGTGTGTGTGCATGCATGCCCAAAATCTTGACAGGATGGAGAAATGGAGTAGGAATCATGATGTGACCATGACCCTTGGATTTTGTGGGGGTGCTTTCTCCCCCTCTCTCTTGCTCTCTGGCAAGCACATGCGTCCTGTGTCAGAATTAAAAGAAAAAAATGTTTAGAATTGATGCAGAAAAAATAGGGTGACTATGATGAGCACTCAGAAGTCTTTTTTTTTTTTTTTAAGAATCATTTCATATAACTTTATTGATTTAATTTGTCCAGAAAGGGACAGAGAGAGAGAAAGCAAGCCACCAGGTCTGGAACTCAAACCACAGTCAGCCATATGGAAGTCCAGCACCCATAAACACCACGCCACCCGCTGGCCCCCTAGAAGTCTTAAATTCTAGTTAGAAAAATTTCAGGAAATTCTTAAGGCTTCAACTGAGTTTAGATTTTATCAAAATGTAAGTTTCTCTTCATTAGTAAATATCCTGGTGTTTTTTCAGTTTCGTTTGCTTAATGAGACCATGGAAAGCTTATTTTTTAATTAAGGAGAGTTATGTTTGTTAATATTTTAAATGTCATCCATTTGGCTGATATTTAGAACTTAAAATGAGTTTGAGTTTTTGTCCTTTTGCACTTCACGCTTTAAACTTGTGAGCTAAGTGATTATTTTTTTAAACTAAGAATTTCAACTTTTTCAAAACTAAGAAACAAAAGCTATTGCAATTCAGCTTACATAATTGCTACAAAAGTTCTTGCTCCTTTTGATAATAGATAAATGATGGGGAACCAGTAAAGCTAGGAAGTAGATTTTCATCTTTCTTTTAAAAATATGTTATCTGGGTAAGAAGATAACTCTGGTAGCCAGTGATGCCAAATAGAGATCTTGAAGCCAGTGAGTGAAGGAGGAAGATTCTGTCTAGCTGAAAGTTGAGAATACTGTATAGAGGGGCCAGCAGATGGTATAGCGGTTACATCACTGGACTCCCACATGGCTGACTGCTGTTTGAGTCCTGGACCTGGTGGCTTGAAAATCACTCTGGGCACATGTGTGTGTGTGCTTAAGATCGCAGGAGGAGAATGGAGAAGAAGGGATTATGGTGTGACTATCCATCCTTGGGGGGGGGTGGAGGGAGAGGTGATTTCTCACTGTCTCTCTCTCTCCAGTGAGCACAGACTCCCTCAGAAAAAAGCCTCTACCAAAAAAAAAAAAAAAAAAAAAAAAAAAAAAATGAAGGAAGAAGAATGCTACATAGAACAAGCAGACTTCATCCTGGGCCTAAGAGATGAACTGATTCATTTATTTAAATTTAGGACCAGGACTGATAGTTACATCTCAGCTTCTATGATACAACAGACCCCATTCATACAATTGAGGCAAAATAAATTTGAGAGATTTTCAGCCAGTATTCTAACCTTCCCTGCCTCATGTAGCTTACAACCATTGTATAAAAAGCTTATTATCACTTACTAAGATTGACCTTGAGCCCATGCAGGGCTGAGTTCAGATCCCTGCCCATTGCTTGTGGTCCTGGGTAGTAGCTCACTCAGCCTCTCTGAGCCTCTTTACTTACCTATAAAGGGGCTGATTGTACCTACTTTTACTCGATTGACCTAAAGATTAAGAACCATATATGGAAAGTTTATGGCATACCCTTTCTCATTATGCTTAAAGATAATTTGTTCTCCACTCTTAGGATTTTTTTCTTGTGTCTTAAGACTTAAAACCTGGTGGAACAAGAACGTTTAGGTATTTAGGAGTCACAGATGCTATCTGGCAACCTGTACTTGATATTGGGAATGGTTCCAAATTCTGCTGTCTACAGTTTTCAATCAGTTGACATTGAGTGATTCTGCAGTGCAGACCTCACATTTCTGGTTCCCAAATGAAGCCAGTCTTACTCCCCCCCCCCCCCTTTTTTTGTTAGTGGGCTTGTGTGCTTGCCAGGGAGAGAACAGGAGAAGAGAAAGCATCTGCGTGGTGAATGGATACATCACAACCCCTTCTCCTCCATCTCTCCCTCCTTTAAGGATTTTGGGCACACATGCATACATACCTGGTGTGTTTCTCAAGCTGCCAGGTCTGAGACTAACCACACAGTCAGTCATGTGGATCCAGCTGCCTTAACCACTGGGCTACATAGCTGACCCCTTGCTACATTCCTTAAACAAAATAATTATGATGGAAACTAAACTAATTAGTATGAAAACTAATAAAAGTTAATTGAAACTTTACTTTTGGTTGTTGTTTAAACTTGACGGGCTATTTCCTGTGGTTACTAACCTTTTTTCCTCTTCATATTTTTTAGCTGAAGGGCAAAACAATCTCTTAACTTACCATTTCAGTGATGGGGACGGCTGACTGAAATGCCTTTCAAGACTGGGCAGGCAGGCACAAATAAACAGAGCAGGCCAGGCAGACCAAGAATATGTACCCTAAAGAGCATTCTCACCCCACCCCCAGCCCTGCAGATACAGGCTTAGTGTAGGGTTTCTGGGTATTTGTTGTTAAAACCAAGAATCTGAGTTTGGATGTTTAAATATCAGGGTGACAGATGGTGGATATACAAAGGGACTTCAAAAAGTTCGTGGAAAATGGAATTAAAGTATGAGTCTATTTTGGCAAAAAAATTTGAAATCCATATGCATAATTTTTCCATAATACACATTTTTTCCTGAACTTTTTCTTTCTTTCTTTCTTTCTTTCTTTCTTTTCTTTTTTTCTTTCTTTTTTTTTTTTTTTTAAGATTCTTGCTATAGAGTGGTGCACTCACTAGAAAGACAGAAACAGAAAGCAAGAAGTCACCCTCCCAGAGGGGATGACCACACCACAATCCCTTCTCCTCGGGATTTTGGGCATGCACGCACACATGCCCCACATGAGTTTTAAGCCACCAGGCCTGAGACTCAGACTGCTGTCGACTATATAGAAGTCCAGCAAGGTGACCATTCCACCATCTGCTGATCCCTTCATGAGCTTTTTGAAAAACTAATATTGGCTTTTTGAAAAACTAATATTACTCTCAGCCAAACTTAAGTACATGTGTGGACTGTGGGACATCAGTTTTTCTACCTCTTCACTACAGTAACTTGGTACTTTGTGCAAAGGGTACTTTAGGTTTTTGCCATAGGGGAATGTACACTCGCCAGAGAGAGAGAGAAAGTGAAAAATAACCCCCCGGGGGGATGGCCACACAGCAGTCCTTTCTCCTTTGTTTTCCTGGGATTTGTGGTATGCATGCACACGAGCCTATTGTGATTTTCAAGCTGCTGTGTCCAGGACTCAACTGCAGTAGGGCATGTGTGAGTTTAACGCCTTAACCACCATGCCACCTGCTGGTCTCTCAAAAGGTACTTTTTAAGCATTTGCCAGAATAATCAAATTCCATACCTTTTCGCTTACATAGGGATGGTGGGTGTAATCTTTACTAATTTGTACCAACTATAATGATTTAAAACATGTAAGGGAAAACAAACGCTAGTTCTGATTGTACTCTGCCCAGAAAAGTCTTTATTTAATTTTATACATTCAGTGACTATATATCACTTAGCTTGTAAAGTGAATTTACTCAGCCTGAACACATCTCACACTAGTCCAGTTGAGGATAGTATAAATGTTTTTATCAATCGACAGCGGTCTATTTCTGTGTCCCATAAATGTCTTGCTTCTCTATTTTTAATTTATTTTCTCACACTCTCCCCGCTTCTTCCTCTTCCTACACTGTCTCCAGTATCCATAACCATTTTCCATACTTCTATATCCTCTATAATCTTTCAGTTTCTGCCATACAGTATGGAAAGTTGGTATATATTAAGTGGAGACATATAGTCTCTTTCATAATCTGATCTACTTCACTCAGCAGTAAATCTTCCATATTTGCCCACTTTCTGTCAAATGCCAGGTTTTTGTTGTTTTTTTTTTTATGGCTGAGTAGTATTTCATAGAGTAAATGAGCCACTCTTTTTCATTTCATTCAGCTGTTCGTGGACATGAATTGGTTCCATGTCTTAGCAATTGTGAATAATGCCGCAATAAACATGGATGTGCAAGCACTTTTTCGACTGAGCGTTTTCCTGTCCTTTGGAGTGGAACTGCTGGATCATATGGTAGTTCTATTTTTAGATCTTTGAGGAACCTCCATATTGGTCTCCACAGTGACTGGACCAATTGACTTTTCCAGTAACAGTAAAGGAGAGTTCCCCTGTCACCACAGCCCCATCAGCACTTTTTATATTTATTTTTTATTTTTTTATTTGCCATTCTGAATGGGTCAAGTGGTATCTCATTGTGGTTTTGATCTGCAGCTCCCTTTTGATGAGGGATGCTGAGCATTTTTTCATAGCTTTTTGGCTGCTTGTATGTCCTCCTTAGAGAGTTCTTTGTTCAGCATATTTCCCCATCTTTTAATTGGGTTGATCTTTTTTGGGGGGTGGGGGTTAAGCCACTTAAGTTCCTTGTGTATTCTGGTTATCAGGTCCTTATCTGAGACATAGTATACAAAAATATTCTTCCATTCCCAAGATTGTTGACTCACCCTAATTACTGTGTGTTTTGCTGTGCAGAAACTTCTTAATCTGATGTAATCCCATTTATCTGTCTTGAGGATTATTGCCTATGCTTTGGGGTCTTATTTTAGAAGTCTTTGCCTATCCCAATGTCTCCAGAGTTTCTCCAGTGTTTTCCACCAATAGTTTTATAGTTTATGGTCTTACGTTTAGATCTTTGATCCACTTTGAGTTGATTTTTGTTAATTATGACAGACGGGTTCAGATTCATCTTTCTGAAGGCAGATAAGAGTTTTTCCAGCACTGTTTGCTTAAGAGATTTTCTTTTTCCCACTGTATTGCCTGGGACCCTTCGTCAAAAATCAGTTGGCTGTATGTTTGGGGGTTTATTTCTGAGGTCTCTCTTTTGTTCTATTAGTCCACATGCCTGTTTTTGTGCCAATACCATGCTGTTTTGATTGTCACCGCTTTGTAATATATTTTGGGGTCAAGGAGAGAGATGTCTCCTACTCCACTCTTCTTGTGCAGGATTGCTTTGGCAATATGGGGTCTTTAATGAGTCTGGACAAACTCTATGATTGTCTTTTGTAAATCTGTGAAGAATGTCTCTGGTCATTTGACTGGAATTGTATATAATATGTAGATTAATTTGGGTAGAATCACCATTTTGATTGATTATATTAACTCTTCCAATTCAGGAACATGGGATTTCTTTCCACTTTTTTTGTGTTGTTTTCTATTTCTTTTTTTAGATTTTTATAATTTTCCTCAGAAAAGCCTTAACTCTTTCATCAGAATTCTAGCAGGTATTACTATAAATGCATCAGTATACTATGCATTATGAATATAATATGGTTTCAAAGGGCGGAAGTTGTGTAAAATTACTAATGAGAAACCAAAAATAACTTGTTGAAATCCCTAAAATATCACATCGATGTCTTTATGATGGTGGTTTAACTTTCAAGAAGTAGAACTTGTACTGGGATTGTTGATGAGTCCCCCAAGAAGTAAATAATCTACCTTACCTAGAATCCAGATAGCCTCCTCCTTAAACTTAACAGTAAGCCAATTGAGAAATAATTCTTTTTTCTATTTTTTAGAGATTTTTGCCATAGCGCATGTGTCCTCACTGGAGAGAGACAGAGACTGTGAGAGAGAAAGTGAGCTATCACCCCCCAGAGAGGTGATGCAGTCCCTTCTGCATTCCCCTCCTGGGATTTTGGGCACTCATGCAAGCCACCGGGTCTGGAACCCGAACTGCGGTCAGCCATATGGGAGTCCAGTGGTGTAACCATTACACCATCTGCTGGTCCCCAGGAAATAAATTTTAAAATGAAACTTTTTTACATCTGTAATTTACCTAATCTTAGCTTTGAAACACATCTTTCTGAAAGTAAAATTTGTCAAAATGGGCATCTTGACCTTTCTGTGGGATAGTAAGTAAAATAGGGGAAAGAAGGACCAAAAAGTAAGAGTTCCTGTCCTCACACAGTGCTACTGTTGACCGATTGTCTTCTGCTGGATTTCATATTATGCAAACAAGTACTTACTATGTACTGTAGCATAAGCAAATGTGTCTCCAGTTACTGCAGAGCCCTCCCAACCTTCATATTTCCTGCCTTTTTCTTCTAAAGGTTGCTCCAAGCTTGAGCCTGGAAGAATGTTAAATCTTTCTCACCCTTATTTTCAATAGGTGGAATACATGTTGGTATCTTTTGATCATGAAAATAAAAAAGTCCAGTTGATCCTGTCTGGAGAGGAAGTTCTTGAAATTCTACAAGAGAAGGGGGAAAGGACAAATCCAAAGTAAGCTGATGTACTAAAGGCTTGTTTTAGTGTTTCTGAAACTGGTAAAGCTACTAGAATACAGACTCGCTCACACTTATAGCAGGACAGGATAGCATAGCAGGTAAGAGCGCAGACTCTGTTTCTAGGTTACCTGGGTTTCAAATCCTAGTTTCTCTACGCAATAGCTAAGTGACCTTAGGCAAGATTTAATCTCTCTGTGCTTCCGTTTCCTTGTCTGTAAAATGGATTAGTAAGAACACTTCCCTCTAGCATGCTGGGATTAAATACACTAATATATTAAAGCACTTAGTATAGTAAGCTGAATAGAAAGCCTGTTCACTACTATTAAACTTTAAAAAAAAAAAATTGCCAAAACAAAACTAAAATTCCAAACTATGCCATAACATAAAACTTGCAGATGAGTTTGCTCGACTGGCACGGTCTTTTTACAGTATTTCTGTAATAGACAACGAGAGGAAAGGGGCTGTACTCCCTATCATCACCCACAGACTTGTTTTGGGGAAGTGGTGTTTCTGTTTGAACCCCAAGCATTGAATGTGTAAAGATCCATCTTCTCTCCTGCAAAGTGGACTAGCATATTCTAGACACTGAGCACCCTATGATGTTTTCAGTTAATTTATAAATATTTTGGACTCAATAGATGTTAACCTTTCAAGTAGTTCAAGAGCTATGGAGAATTAACATCATTTGTACCATTTCTAAATTCATTTGTATCATTTCTAAATTAAAATGAAAAACTTGCAAAATAAGCAGACTTCAGCTAAGGAATAAGATAGAACTAAAATGTTTCTCCATAGCCATCCTACCCTTTGGAGACCGGAATATGGAAGTTACATGATCGAAGGAACACCTGGACAGCCTTACGGAGGAACCATGTCTGAGTTCAACACAGTTGAGGACAACATGAGAAAACGTCGGAAGGAAGCTACTTCCGTATTAGAAGAAAATCAGGCTCTTTGCACAATAACTTCATTTCCCAGGTTAGTGTCTACGTTGACATGCCCCAGCAGATTTATCAGGGCTGTAGGTTAGAAGAAAGCAAGTGGTGACCCAGGCCTCTTACCCTCTAGTTCTCATACTTTACAGACCGTTCACCCTGTATGTACTGCACTCAGTAGACTCTGTAGGCAGAAAATGCCGGCCAGCTTCAGTTAGTGGGAGGGCTTCATGGGTGCACCATGGTAAGAGCACTTACCCAGGCTCCTGGGAAAGACCAGTGACTGTCATGACTGCTTATCCATGTGAATGTCTACCACAGGCATGGCGGAGAGAGCAGCATGCCTGCCCAGCCTCCTGGCCCTGTGGCAGCAGCTGAGTCTCCTGACGACTCTCATCTGCTACCTCATATACTTGTGCAAGGAGCACCTATTGGCGGGTGGTGCCGACAAGTCACCTGTGCTCCTGGTGCCCCATTGATGCCTAGTAACCACTAATGACGTGAGTCTTTAGGTCATATTTGGATATTGTCATCAAATCTAGTGTTATGACTGAAAGTCGATACGCATGGTGAAATTATGCCCTCAGCTTAGAATGAGGTCGATAAATATCCTGTGTGTGTTATATGCAGGACTCTATGTAAGAATGCACCCCTGCCTAGTCCTAAGTTGGATTTATCTATGCTAGAAATCTGTCAGATGGTGACAAGTAGATTTACCTCAGGGTTCAAAAGAGCAATGGAGGTTTGCACCACTGCCTAGAACACTTTGAACTATTTTTGTACCTTCTTTTCTGAAAAATGTCCATAAATAACACAGGCATTCAGAGTCATATCACTGGTTCGAGAGGGACATTTAAATGAGAGTTTTCTTTTTTTAAAATCTCCGTTGTCCTTTCTGCGTAAATCATCAAACATTTAGAGAAATATCTCTTGTTTTCTGTGATCCTTTCACTCCCACAAATTAAAAAACTTGGCAGGGTGAGGGCGGATGGGCTTGTTTTGGTAAGAGCTGGCACAGTCCTTTGCCCCAGTATTGAGAGGAGGTAAAAAGTCATGGACCCTGCTGTTCACTCAGATACTTGGTGCCTGCTCCAGCCGGGCGCAGGCAGAATGGGCATGCTGCCATGAGGGGAACAGATAGGCTTTCGGAGCTGGGGTTATGTGAGGGGTGGAGCAGAGATTAATCGGACACCCACAGATGCAGTGAATGTCAAGTTGGGGCAAGGCCATGGAAAAGAGCTGCAGAGCAGAGAGCCTGACGCAGCTACATGTTGGGCTCTGGGGGTGTGGGGAAAGGCTTCTCTGAAGGATTGTCAAAGGGGTATCCATAGTTCTAGGAGAGGAGGAGAGTGGCATGTGTGTGACCCACGTGAGCACATAACAGTCTGGGAATTAGATGAAAGCAAGTTGGCCATGTGACTAGGAGGCTGAGGACAAATCGAAAGTGAGGGCATCAGGGGAAGGTGAGGCTGGGCAGGTAGTTGGTGGGCTACCTTGGTTCTCCCAAAAGTAGGAGAAGGCCTTGGGAAGGTTGGGTTGGGCAGATAGCATCCCATTTTTATTTCTTAGCTCTCATTTGGGCTGTAGCATGAGAATGGCTGTGGAGCAGGTGTCATGACTTCAAGGATGAGTAAGGGGCTCCCTCGGGAAGATGGCGGTGGGATGGCTGAGCATGGGTGGTGGAAATGGAAGAAGTGGGTGTCCTGACGGATGGCAAAATCAGTGAGCTTGGTGGGGACAGAAGAGATTTCAAGGCTGTTGGTGTGAGTTGTTATGAAAACCTTAGAATAAGAGAGTAGACAAATAGATTGCAGATGTTATTTGACAAGGTGAACTGTAAAAATTTTTCATCTTACACTTTTCCTTTTTTCCTTACCATTACTGGGCTTGTATATTTCACTTAGCAAATTAAAAATAATGGGGTTTATATTTACAAGCCAAAATTGTTTAATCATATTATTTTTAAATTTAGGTATTTATATATGTAATATTGATATGTGTATTCTTCTGGGCCACAAAGTAAAGTTTTTAGTGAAACCTACTGTGTCCTTTCTTTTAATTATTCATTTTATTTATTATCATCATCATCATTGTATTGATTTGACCAGAGAGAAAGGAAAAGCGAGAAAGCAAACCACCAGGTCCAGGACTTGAACTATGGTCAACCATGTGGGAATCCAGTGCCTCAACCACCACACCACCTGCCAGCCCCCCTAGTGTGTCTTTTTGAAAAATTCAGCTTCTGTTTTTCCTCCTTTGCTCATGAAAGCGTGTTATACACGTTCATGGGAGAGGGAGCTAGAGAGAGGAGCACTGTCCGTAGGCTCTGGCAATGCCACACTCCTCTTCCTCCAGTTCTCTAGCCCAGCAGATCCTGGCATTCACACACATGCCCAGCATATCTGGGGTTTCAGACTGGATTCACCATGTGGGATCCAGCTTCTTTTCTTTTCTTTTCTTTTCTTTTTTTTTTAAAGAATTATTTACTGGGGCTGGTTAGGTAGCATGATGGTTAAGGCACTGGAGTCCTGCATGGCCAACTGAGGTTTGAATCCCAGACCTGGTGGCTTGCTTTCTCACTTTCCCTTTCTCTATCTCTCTCTGATGAAATTATAAAATAATAATAAAATAAAATAAATAAGTCTTTTTAAAAAATTGCTATAGTGTGCATATGCTCACCAGAGGGGAGAAGGGAGTGAGAAAGCAAGCCACCAGATCCAGGATATGAACCACAGTCAGCCTGTGGGAGTCCAGCACTTTAATCAATATGCCACCTGCTCACTCAGGGATCCAGCTGCTTTGAGCAGAGCATTACCACCTTGTCACAGATTAGTCCAAGATAGAGCTTCTTAGGTTGTTATGAGGGGAGAGTTGAAACAGAGGAATAAGTTTTGTTTTAAAAATCATTAATTTTTTTTAGGAGTTTTGTTTTGTTTTGTTTTGTTTTCAGAGAAATAGAAAAATGAGAAATCACTCCAGGAGAGTGGCTATGTCACAATCCATTCTATTTAATCTCCTCTCAGGATTTTGAGTATATACACACATGCGCCCAGTATGAGTTTAAGCTACTGGGTCTGGGACTCAAACTGCAGTCAACTACATGGGAGTCCAGTGACATAACCATTATGCTATCTTCTGGTCCCAAAAATCTATAATAATAATTTTTTAAATATTTACTCTATTTGACTTTATTTATTTATTTTTATTTGACTAGAGAGGGCCAGAGTGAGAGAGAGAGAAAGTGAGAAAGCAAGCCATCAGCTCTGGGACTCAAACCACAGTTGGATTTGTGGGAGTCCAGTGCCCTTGACCACCACGCCACCTGCCATCCCCAAAATCTATAATTTTGTAAAAGCCTCGCTACACGTATTAGGCAGTGATATTGTTTCTGGACTTATATGCAAAACAAGAGTACTTACTAGTTATTTACCTGTTAGAAGCATCCCCCTTTTATCTACATTATTTGGAACTGTAGCCCAAAACAGTGACCAAGAGATGATTTACATTTACATTGATTAAACGTACACGACATGGAAATTTCAGGCGACCATACTAGTGTCACTTCAAGTGCTCAGTGGCCACATGCAGTTAGTGACTACCGCCTAGGTCTGGGCAGTGCAGGTGTTAAACATCCCCTTTGTTGCAGAAGGCCCTGCTTTGCACTGGCGTGGGAGAAAGCAGTACTCTGTGTCTGATGGTCTGCAGGTCTGACTCTTCCTTCTCCCTGCCACCCGAACACATGCTCCTTCTCTCTTCACATAATCTGACTCAGGTTAGCAAGAATCCCCCAGATTTAAGTTTGTCACGCTGCTGAAGGACTTTTCTGAAGGTTGCAGGTACATAGTACATAATGTGCATACGACAGGAGTTCTCAGGAACTTTAGAGCTGGGAGCTGTTTTTCAGATAAGATCAACACTGCAGCTCTTGTTTACAAAGTGGATGTGGGCAGCCAACAGCTACTTCATTTTATAAAAGGTAGGGGTTGAGAATAAGGCACGGGTTAGTCTTGGCCCTCAAACCAAAGCTTCCTACCACTGATCTAAAACCCTGACAAGAGCTTCCCTTGTTTCAGTTTCACTGACTTTGTTAGTCTTTGTTCTCCCTCACTGCGCACTTAACATTGACCTTAAAACTCCCAACTTGGAGTAACTGGTGGCATCACTGCAGTGACCATGTGTGGGTTGAGCTTTATATTTCGAGAGCAGCGTGCAACTTCATTTTGCTTTGTTGGAATTAGAGCTCTTCTTTAGGTCAAGTGAGATAACAGGGTTGAGTTTCAGGCTTCAGAGGGAGATCTCAGGGGTGAGTGGGGACACCTACAGAGATACTACTACCTGTCCTTGAAGGACATGTGAAGTGACCTGCAGAGGCAAAAAAAAAAAAACCCTTCCAGATCCCAATAATGCCTGTCAGGAGGCTGGGGACAGATGGGCGATTGCAGTCGGTGCCCAGCAGCTGTGCATGCAGACTAGTAAAGTCAGTCATGGACCAGGACCACACAAGAAGATTTGCCGAGCAAGGTGACAGAGTTCCAGGTAGTGGCGGAAAAGGGGCACGGTCTTTACAAAACGCTATCTTTTTATGTACACAGAACACATATGTGAGGTGTTTATAACAGGTGCAGTGATGGCAAGGCTACATGTAATTAGTCCTGTCCCATCTATTTAGTTCTCCAATTTGTTGTAGATTAGGCTGTCCTGGGTTCACACTGCCCGAGTACAAACCCAACCCGGTCGAAGGAGGAGCTTCCAAGTCCCTCTTCTTTCCAGATGAAGCAATAAACAAGCACCCCCGCTTCGGGTGAGTATGGCTTTGTGTTGAAATGTAGATGCCCTTCACTCAGATCCCTGTCTTCTGAAAGTTTGATATTTCTGTCTAGAAATCCTTTTTATGCATATAATGAATTCTGGCTGCTTTCCTAAATAACCAGAGAAAACAGCAGACGTGTACCTGTTCACATGCTCAGTATTCCCAAGGGTACTTGATTGTTGCTTCTTGTATCCAGGCTTAATTTGTCTATTTCCAAGTCGTCTTAAAGTCACTAGTGGAGCCACTGTCTTCCCCTTTAATGAGCAGGTTCTTTCTGATCATAGTTCTGGAACCACCTATTTCACGAAGCTTTCCCTTCATTATTCTTTCCTTTCCCCTGCTTTGTAAGTTACCACCAATATCTGTGATCTCCTCTCACACTGAGGTAATGAAGTAAAATATGTACAGCATACACACACACACACACACACACACCTTCTCTACCTTCTATTAACTTCTAATTCTCTTAAGTTGTGGTTTAACTATTAGGTTTTATGTTACTTTGGAGCCTTACCAATCTCATCTTGGCTTCATACCTTAAGCTCTCACCCATTATTCTGTGCTTAGGCTCCTGACCCAGAGTTAGGGACACTGGCGCTTCTCCATGTTCATTTCTTTAACAAGCCTGCACACCTGCCACGGGCAGAGTCGTGGGTGGAGACAACATTTCCAGCTTCAATTGTTGTGTATTTAAAGGAAAATAAAAACATTCAGATCTACAAGAAAAGATTATGACAGATGTCAAAAGCTGGTAGTGCCAGAGGTCCTCTTTAGAGAAAGGAGGCTGCTTCTTGAGGAGATCAAAGCAGGCTTAGTATGTATGAGCATCGTCCAGTAGTAACGTAATGCCAACCACAGAGGTAATCGTACATTTTCTAGTAGCCATGTTGAATGTAAAATTCAGGTGGAATTCATTTTATGATATATTTTGCTTAGTAGATCCAAAATGTTATTTCAATATGTGATGAGTATTTTTAAATTATTTGTGCAAAGTCAGACTTCGTTTTTTGTTGTACTAAGTCCTCAAGATCTGGTGTGTATTTTATTCACAGCATGTTTTGGTTAGGACTAGCCACATTTCAAGCACGTAATAGCCACAAGGTGCCTGGTAGCTTCTGGGTCAGACAGCACATGTCTGGAGTATATTTATCACATTCATTCTACAGACCGAGGGAAGGGAGAACAGGGGATTGGGATTTCAGAGATGTCTGGGGAAATGAGTATGAAAGTCTTTGGAATTAACATGGGAAATGTTCGAAGTATAGGATGAAACCGGCCTTGATTTGGTAAGTTACAGGGAACTGCAGAAGCAGAGGTTGAGCAGGGGGAGACAGTGGCATTCTCAAGCCAGAGCCGAGAGCCAGGGGAACCTGTGGTGATGCAAACCTTCGTTCAGGAAGTTCCTTTAGTCTCTTGGCACACATGTACTTTCTGTAGGATTGTCTTAGGGAATTGGTTTGAGGTAGGTTTTGATTCCATTTACTTGTGTATGCTCAAATTCTTCTTTTACATGATGACTCGTAGGTGACTGATTTATGACGTTTGGTTGTCTGTTTTAGTACCCTAACAAGAAATATCCGACATAGGCGAGGAGAAAAGGTTGTCATCAATGTACCAAGTAAGTACATCGCAAGACAGTGGGGTGGGACAGATACCAGTTGAATCGTCATTTCATCCTTGACTTGCAATCGTTGTCTTTTCTCTTAACACAGTATTTAAGGACAAGAATACACCATCTCCGTTTATAGAAACGTTTCCTGAAGATGATGAGGCAGCAAGGGCTTCCAAGCCGGACCATATTTACATGGACGCCATGGGATTTGGGATGGGCAATTGTTGTCTCCAGGTATCGTTTCAAGTGTCCACAGAGGCAAAGTGCTCTCATCCTTTTCTATTGATGGTTTTCTTTACATGCGTGTGTTTTCTGTTTTAAAAAATCACAGTTAGGGACAGATGGTGGCACGGCAGTAAAACACATTGTTCTGAAAGACTGACCCACTTGGGAAAGTTCCAGGTTTGCATCTGAAGACCTCCTGAGTATGCTGGGCGCTTGCCTGTCATCCAGGGCTGGTCGAGGCTCGGGGTTGGGTCACATTGTCAAGACCTCCCCCTTATCTCTCCCAGGGAAGAAATAAACTTAATATTTATAAATAAAATTAGGTTGAGTGATAGCCTATGTGTCTTTCTGAAAACCAATGAAAATATTTCATAAATTCATTACTAGGAGTTCTGCAGAATCTATAGTTCACTCCAAGCACACGTTACTGTTAATTAATTTAAAATGCAGGATATTTTGTGGTTGCTCTCTTTTCTGTATGCCTAATTTTTACTGCCATCTAGTGACAAGCAGTGAGGTGGTTCCGCATTGTTCAAGTCTCTTGTTTCTGGAAATGAGCAGTGATGGAAGTGCTCCAAGGACTTTGCGATGCAAGGGAAGGGTTATTTGGACTTGAGATTTTTACATTTGAGCAAAGCCATCTGGTGGCATAAAAAATAAATATTTAGCAGCCTGTGTTTGCCTTGCCCTTGGTTAAGTTACACAGGGGGTAAAATAGTTTTTCTCTATTTACTCATTTAAACTGTTTCCTGGATCTGATTACATTATGGGTGCCCTGGCAGTGATTGTGCCCAGGCCACTTAAGATGGAGTGGAAGGACACATCAGCTGTTGGCTGTCACTACTTGAGTATCTGGGCAACTCACTCCTTTTGGCTCAGTTTTTCTCATCAGTTAAAAGAATTTATATTGGAGCTGGCAGGTGGCATGGTGGTTAAGGGTGCTAGACTCCTCCCACCTGGTCAACCGTGGTTTGGGTCCTGGACCTGGTGGCTTGCATTGTCTTTCTCTCTCGTTCTGTTCCTCTCTGGTCAAATTGAAATCAATAAATTGATGGGACAGATACCAGTTGAATCGTCATTTCATCCTTGACTTGCAACCGTTGTTTTTTCTCTTAACACAGTATTTAAGGACAAGAATACACCATCTCCGTTTATAGAAACGTTTCCTGAAGATGATGAGGCAGCAAGGGCTTCCAAGCCGGACCATATTTACATGGACGCCATGGGATTTGGGATGGGCAATTGTTGTCTCCAGGTATCGTTTCAAGTGTCCACAGAGGCAAAGTGCTCTCATCCTTTTCTATTGATGGTTTTCTTTACATGCGTGTGTTTTCTGTTTTAAAAAATCACAGTTAGGGACAGATGGTGGCACGGCAGTAAAACACATTGTTCTGAAAGACTGACCCACTTGGGAAAGTTCCAGGTTTGCATCTGAAGACCTCCTGAGTATGCTGGGCGCTTGCCTGTCATCCAGGGCTGGTCGAGGCTGGGGGTTGGGTCACATTGTCAAGACCTCCCCCTTATCTCTCCCAGGGAAGAAATAAACTTAATATTTATAAATAAAATTAGGTTGAGTGATAGCCTATGTGTCTTTCTGAAAACCAATGAAAATATTTCATAAATTCATTACTAGGAGTTCTGCAGAATCTATAGTTCACTCCAAGCACACGTTACTGTTAATTAATTTAAAATGCAGGATATTTTGTGGTTGCTCTCTTTTCTGTATGCCTAATTTTTACTGCCATCTAGTGACAAGCAGTGAGGTGGTTCCGCATTGTTCAAGTCTCTTGTTTCTGGAAATGAGCAGTGATGGAAGTGCTCCAAGGACTTTGCGATGCAAGGGAAGGGTTATTTGGACTTGAGATTTTTACATTTGAGCAAAGCCATCTGGTGGCATAAAAAATAAATATTTAGCAGCCTGTGTTTGCCTTGCCCTTGGTTAAGTTACACAGGGGGTAAAATAGTTTTTCTCTATTTACTCATTTAAACTGTTTCCTGGATCTGATTACATTATGGGTGCCCTGGCAGTGATTTTGCCCAGGCCACTTAAGATGGAGTGGAAGGACACATCAGCTGTTGGCTGTCACTACTTGAGTATCTGGGCAACTCACTCCTTTTGGCTCAGTTTTTCTCATCAGTTAAAAGAATTTATATTGGAGCTGGCAGGTGGCATGGTGGTTAAGGGTGCTAGACTCCTCCCACCTGGTCAACCGTGGTTTGGGTCCTGGACCTGGTGGCTTGCATTGTCTTTCTCTCTCGTTCTGTTCCTCTCTGGTCAAATTGAAATCAATAAATTGATAAATAAAGTTAAATGAAATAATTTTTTTAAAAAGGAATTCATATTAAGGCTCTTTCTAGGTCTAACTCTTAAGCTAATATTTATTCATTGCTTTTATTATCAGAAATATTTGCTTTCGCCTTTAATTTGATTACAATTTTGTTAGAACAGAAGAAGAGGGTGCACAAAATATAAATTGAGAATTTCAGTATAGAAAAAAAAGAGACGGCTTGTTACTGTCCAGTTCTAATTACCTCAGCTGATTATAAGCAGAGTCCATAGGGCCCTGGGGCAGTGCAAAGTCTGCCCCCCACCCCCATGTCAGGCCCCTGCAGACCTCCTGCCTGATCACTCTCAGCTCAGAAGCCAAGAATCCCAGCTTTCCCTTCATCTCAAACAGCTGCAGCCAGTGCACACACCTTCTTACAATTGTACCCTGAGCTATTTGTCTCTCAAACTATTCATAATCCAAACAGAATGCCACAGTCAGGTTTTTTCATGCCAACTGTGTATAAATTACATGGATATGGTTACTATTTGTTTTCTCTTTTCATGACACATACAGGTAGGACCAAGTATGTGGCTTCTAAACAACACAGGCAAGTAAGTTTCCTTACAAATGGCCAGGCTAAATTAAAAAAAAAGAGAGAGAGAGAAAGAGACCTTTTGACTTTTAACTGCATATCTACTTTCCTATCTTAATTACAAATATTTCTGAAGAGAACTATTTGGCCCCAGAACTTACAGTACATGGCTTTCAAATTGTCTGAGTGCTGTTAGAGTACCAGTTGCCTTTTCTTGGTTTAATATTAAACCAGGGTGTTCTGCCAAGGACAGCACGGTTGCTCCAGTACACTTCCATAAGGGATATCCGCTCCTGAAACAGTGTGTTTAGACAGAGATGTGCATCCTGATGGTAGATGGTCAACATGTTTGCCTGTAGATAGGATTTTCCATTCCATTTAAGTTTTGTTAAGGGTATATACTTTTAAGTTTGCTTTTTCCCCGTGATATGTCCAGTTTCATACATGTCATTTTAAACATCAGAAGCACAGATTAACATAAAGTATTTAGTAAATGGGATAAACTCCACAAATCACCAAAGAAATCCCTGCTCTGTATCTCTTGATTAAAACATTCAAACCGGGAACCAGCAGTTAGCGTAATGGCTATGTCACTGGACTCCCACATAGTCGACCGCGGTTCGTGTCCCGGTCCCGGTGGCTTAAAACTCACGCCGGGCACACGTGTGCGTGTGTGCCCAAGATACTGAGAGGAGAATGGAGGAGAAGGGACTGCGGCATGACGATCCCCCCCGGGGAGGGGGTGATTTCTCGCTTTCTGTCTCTCTGTCTCTGTCTGGCGAGCACATGCGCCCTATAGTAAAAACCTCTCAAAAAAACAAAACATTCAAACCTGCCTATTACAGTAAAGCAGACATATATTTTAGTGGGAGTCCAGTGCCCTAACCACCACGCCACCTGCTGGCCCCAATAGTTTTTATTTTAGATAAGTTTTGCTGTCCCAGTCGTGCTGCTCACCCTCCCAATCAGGGCTAAAGTACACAGGCTACCATGCCCAGCTCTTTTTAAGACAGTTAAACTATACAGCTCAAGCCAGTCTCGAACTCCTAATCCTCCTGCCTCGGCATTTGTGCATCACTGGGATTACAGGCACACACCACTGTGCCAGGTTTAGAGGGACTGGAACTTGAGCTCAGACCTTCCATGCATTTCAGCCTGTGGAGCACAGTATATTAGTAGCATGAGCCACTGCAACTGGGCCCTAAAGTAATATTTTTTCAACCATCACAGAGTGCACATGCTAGCCAGAGAGAAAAAAAAAAGAGAGAAGACGCTCTGATGACGCATGATCGGTCACACCATAGTCCCTTCTCTACCACATCTTACGCTTTTGAAGCATCTAGGGCTGGGATTGAAACCACGATTGGCCATGTGAGATCCATCTCCCTTAACCACTAGGTTATGGGGATAGCCCCCAACCAAAGTAATTTTTATAGGGTTACTGTAAACAAAAAGCATTTTAATCACAATTCAAGTTGGTGATTGGGGGCTTTTCCAGAATCATTAAATAAGCAGTAAGCTTGTGACATGTTAGGAAAGTTTTTATATCCTCAAGAAAATAATGCAGCCTGAAAAACTAGGTTCTTAGTAAATTTTAAAGTTTTTTTTTTAGGTCTCTAACATCTATTTTTTCATAGTTCCTCTTTTTTGTGTCCCCTCTTGTCAATTTCCTAGTGTCATTGTGGCATTTCTCTCTTTCATGAAGTGTGTTTCGAGAGTGGGAAGCACCCCCACTAGGGTCCCACACTGATCCCCCAGTCTCTCCAGCCTGCCAGGATCATGGGCACACAGCCAGTGAATCTGAGGATCCTCCATGTGGATCTGGCATCGCGTGAGCCGTGCTTTCCCACTGTGCCACCAAGCCAGCCTGTGCCCCTTGGCTATATGATGCTTTAAAGGCTTAGCAGAGGGACCAGCAGTTAGCATAATGGCTATGTCGCTGGACTCCCATGTAGTCGACTGCGGTTCGTGTCCCTGACCCGGTGACTTAAAACTCACGCCAGGTGCGTGTGCGTGCGTGCCCAAGATCCTGAGAGGAGAACGGAGGAGAAGGGATTGCGGTGTGGCCATCCCCCCTGGGGGCTGATTTCTCGCTTTCTGTCTCTCTGTCTCTCTCTCTCTGTCTGGCCAGCACATGCTCCCTATAGCAAAAACCTCTCAAAAAAATAAAGGGGTAGCAGCAGCTGAAGCAGTTCATAGATTTATACTTTGTTAAGTTGAAAAAGCTGCTTTTTCCTTCTCCTGTTAAAGCTCCTTTCCACAGTGATGTCCTGTTTGATTTGATGTTCACAATATCAGCTCTCGTGTGAAAGCTACTGAGTTGTCAGGAAAGTCATGACTCTTTTTTCTGTTTTTCTATGCAAAAAGATGTCCTGATTTTTCCAAGAACCCAATAGTTAGTAAACTCATTTAAAATGACTAAATCACTTCATTGTAAGCTGAATGTTAAATTCCAATTACTAATTTTCATAAGGAAACTGTGAGAGTTGGCTTTTCCTGAATCCATCCATGACTTATCCACTGTGTACTGGACCAGCTAAGGGAAGCCAGTCAAAAAACTAGAGAGAAAAACTGCTTCATAGTATCATTTAAAAAACAAAAGTAACACATGCACACACACACACACACACACACACACACACACACACCCACACATGCCCAAGAGTAACACGAAAAGGAACTCAATATACTAAGAGATAGGTGTTCATCAGTCAAAATACTTGGGGCATATTTAGATATTTTTCATCTTAATGCTTTTAAATTTGGCCTTTAGGATCACAGTTGTTCAGGTACCTCACTATCTGTGCTGCTGTGTTCTCTTTATCACTCTTTTTTCTTCACGATACTCTTTATTAAATAATGTCAGAGACTGTCTACACACTCGTGTAGAGAACAGTAGCCCAGCTCCCTCCTGTCCGGGAGCCTACAGCGCATGGATGGGCTCACTACACACACGCACGCAGTCCTTCACTTCACTTCTCCCGGTTCCCCACTTCTCATTTAATCCTTACGTGCACGAACTGATTTCCAAGTTTCCTCCTCTTTGCAGAAACTAGCCTTGATTTGGTTATCATGACCTAATTGCCATTCCTTCTCGATCTTTGTCCTTTATTTT
Organism: Tupaia belangeri chinensis; assembly: GCF_000334495.1. Lineage (NCBI taxonomy): Eukaryota > Metazoa > Chordata > Mammalia > Scandentia > Tupaiidae > Tupaia > Tupaia belangeri. The sequence goes on from NW_006203862.1 coordinate 1,551,310, forward strand.
TTTGTTTAAGGTTTTTGCCATAGGGCGCATGCGCTCATTGGAGAGAGAGAGAGAGAGAGAGAGAGAGAGAGAAATCGCCCCCTGGTGGATGGCCATACTGCAGTACTTCTCCATTCTCTTCTTGGGATTCTGAGCAAGCACACACATATGCCCAGCATAATTTTCTAACTGCCAGATACAGGACTCAAACTGGCCGACCATGTGACAGTCCAGTGTCTTAACTACCACACTACTTGCTGTTCCCCAATCTTTATCATTTTTAGCCTTTTAAACTCTTATTCCTTGATGTCTATGACATAGCACTTCACTTTGAATTAATTTATAATGGTTAATTAATTGTCATCACCTTTTAAAGTGTGGTGCCGATTTATGCATTAGCCCAGCAATTATAAGAAGGTCAGGACTAGGGGACCAGCAGTTAGCGTAATGGCTATGTCTCTGGATTCCCACGTAGTCGACCGCGGTTTGTGTCCCGGACCCGGTGGCTTAGAACTCACACTGGGCGCGTGTGCGTGCGTGCCCAAGATCTTGAGAGGAGAATGGAGGAGAAGGGATTGTGGCATGACCATCCTCCCTGGGGAGGTGATTTCTCGCTTTCTGTCTCTCTGTCTGGCGAGCACCCTGTAGCAAAAAACTCTCCAAAAAAAAGGTCAGGATACTAAATTATCTAACTAGTCACCACACTGCCATGAAATGCTATTAAAACAGCAAGTAAGCATGTCAGTGTCCAGCGGAAGTTGTCTGCTATTAAAAAAAAAAAAAAAAAAAATAGCAGACCTAGCTAAACTTTTGGAACTAACAGGTTAAGATTGTAGCAATAAACATTCTGTCAGCTACTATTATTCCAAGTCTTAAGACACTGAAATTATTTCCTGCACCAACTACTAAATTCAAACTGTCATTACTGAATAACAAGAACAGGAAGCTGACTGTTCCCTAATTGGACTTGTTACACATGTACTAACTTAAACCCTGTTTTCCCTGCCCCTTCTACAACTCCCCACCCTCAAAAAGAAGGCATATTTTTGAATTTTGATCTGTTTTAGGTAATTATAGAGGATTTGTGCTAACCATGTTTTGTGATGTTTTTCTCTGTCTCTCTCTTTAAGAGGGTGCATGGAAGCACTTGAGAGAGAAAGAGAAAGTATTACCCCCCCATCCACCCCCGCCCCATGCACGCCTACCACCACCACCACAGGGCCTGGTCGCATGCAGTCCTTTTTTCCTCCGGTTCTCTTATCCTGTCAGGACACTTGGAACCTGCAGGGCGTACTGTGGGGCTAGGAGTTGAACCCCAGTTTGTCATGTGGGATCTTCATTACTGCACTTAACCACTGTGCTGAAGGCTCCTCCTACCTCCCTTTTTTTAAAAATTAAAAATAAAAGAGTGTGTGTGTGTGTGTGTGTGTGTGAGAATGCATGTACACGCACACACATTCAGCAGGGTCTTGGCATCCCACAATCCCCTTTTCCTAGCCTCCAGCTCCTCAAGATTTTGGCCACCCACACACCTGCTCTGAGTGTTCTCAAGGTGACTGGGGGATCCGAGCCTGTGGTCAGCCTTGTGCCTTGTAGTGCTGCCGTCCCGCATACCACACACTGGATCACCTGGCTGGACTCTCCGCCTAACTCCTAGATGCCCTGTTGGCCACTCTAGTGCAGGCTTCCTGGGTGATCTCCCTGTCTTTGGGACATCATGTGAGCTTACTTCCCAAATAGTTCTCCAGCTCCCATTTTTCTGGACAAAGCAGCCTTGGAGACACAGCCATTTACAGGCTTTTTGTCTGTTGTCCTCTTGGCCTTTTAGCCAGTTTCATCATGGCACCTCTTCCTCTCTGATTTCTTTCTGTGTATCCTAGGAATAGCTGGGCCAACCTGGAGTCACCCCTCGCTCTCTCTGTCCCTCTGGTCCCAAGCCTCCCACTTTGACTGGTGTGCCTCTTCCCGCCAGCCCTCCTCAGCTTTTCCTGGACAGTTGTAATCTCAAAACTGTTTCCCTGTCTTCCTAGTCCTGCCTCCTCCCCAGTATTCCCCACTCGGCCACCCCCGAAATTTGAAAGCTATTGTTGACAGCCTACATCCCTCAACTAACTGAAGCAAATAAGAAACTGGAAGAAATAAGCCAGTGGAGGGGAAATGCCTTGCTGAGCTCCACCATCTATTGTGTGCTTTTCTTTCCTGACTTCTTCAGCCTATTTTCCTTCGGAACTCGGTTGTTTATATTAGCTGTCTGTAAGTAGTAGACCTTGATTAAATACCATTTTCCAGTTCAGTTCACCCAAGACGGCTTTAACCAGCATCCTTGCACTAACGGTTGTCACCAATGAAGTGCCATGACTTTGTCCCCTCCCTGTCTAGCCATCTTCCTCAGTCTTTACTGCTTGGGGAGGAGGGTGCTAATGATTTTTTGTTGTTGTTAATTAACTTGTAATTCTTCAACAGGTGACATTCCAAGCCTGCAACATATCTGAGGCCAGATACCTTTATGATCAGTTGGCCACTATCTGCCCAATTGTCGTGAGTAAAAATGTTATCTTATATTAAATATTTCTTTGTATAAATAGAAAAATGCATGTGCAGGATTTGCTGTGTGCCTTTTAAGTCCAGTCGAGACTTCATCCAGAAATGAACTACTGTAAACCATATGTGGACTGAGAGCTAATGAACCAGGAGTCTCAGCTGTAGACATTTACTTTGCTAGTTAAACCCGTGTATGTTAAATACCCAGTAGGAGTGTGTCCATTTTCTCCCTCCCATGCTTCATGTCCTCACAGTGCAGAAAGGACCATTGAGATGAACCAAACTGAAGTATTTCTGGTGTATTTCACTGTAAGAAAGCAGGCACCGGTAGATGTAGTAGAACTTGGTATGGTTTGCATAAACTGATTCTTCTTGACCAGGAAAATAACTGCATGAAGCTTTGTTCAGCATGTCGATGACACTTCGAACCCGCAGGAGCTGACTTCTGTTTGTTTTTAGATGGCTTTGAGTGCTGCATCTCCTTTTTACCGAGGCTATGTGTCAGACATTGATTGTCGCTGGGGAGTGATTTCTGCATCTGTAGATGATAGAACTCGGGAGGAAAGAGGACTGGAGGTGGGAATGATTTTTCCTTAATAGCCCTTTAAATCAAGCAATTAAAATGGGGTTATAGTAACTACTTATACTCTTGCGGTCTCCCTTAGATTTTTATCCTGAGTGAGTTAATCACACGAGGGGAGAAATATATAGATTATGAACCTGGCTCTGTTTCCAGTCTTCAACCTCATAGTGTTTGGTATAAATATGTCAGGAGAGTAATTTGGTTTGGGTGGATTTGGTTTAACTTTTATCATTTATTAAAAACTGTTGGTTTTTGCTTCTTTTTAAATTAGTGGTTCCATTTTCCTCTATTCTGGAAATCAGTGCTGATGGCTGTTTTTTTTTTTTTTTATCGAAAGGCTTATTGGTGCTACCTGAGTGCTTTTTGGTGCTACACAATGCTCTCTGCTCGGAAAGTGTAACTTGTCAGATTACTTGTCCATACACAGGGTCAGGCTTTGCCTAATAAGGGTAGCTTAGTGCCTCTTGTTTGCATGCTGAACTCTAAGCCTGCATCTCTCCATCCAGGTGTACAGCCAGAACCACCTATGGAGACCTTTAAAAACAGACACCCAGGCTCAGTAGGCACCAAGTCCTAATAAATAAGAATCTCCAGGACTGTAAGCAACCCGGACCTAGATGTTTTTAAAGGAGCCAACAAGTGATTCTGATTGGCTTGACTCGAGTGACACTATTACTGCTCTGGGCTTTATGTAACTATTCATAAACTGTGGAGCAAGTCTTTTAAGTAGGAAAATATTTCAAAAATAAAATATTTTGATAGCTTTGTTTTACATTATAGATTTTTGGTTTGATTTTTTTTTTTAACTTTCCACCTTGGCACTTATTTTCCTAACTTAATGAAAATGATCTGCTTTAAGAAGTAAAAAGTGTATTTAAATCATATTAGGAAAAAAAAGATACTTAGATTGCCCCCCAATTTTTTACAGTGTAAATTTCTCTAGTAATACTTGTTTTAGGGTTTATTTTTTTCTAATATACTGTGTGGCTTGATGTTTTTATATTATTGATGTTTTTATATTATATGTTTTTATAAAAATAAATAGCATTTTTACATAATTAGTTGGAATATTTATCTCTACATCACTTCATAGGATAACATTTTTTTTTTTTAATTTTAGCCACTGAAGAACAATAACTATAGGATCAGTAAATCCCGATATGATTCAATAGACAGCTACTTGTCTAAGTGTGGTGAGAAATATAATGACATCGACTTAACAATAGATAAAGAAATCTATGAACAACTATTGCGGGAAGGTGAGTGTCTATTCCATCTTTGTAGTTCGACGGTATACCTTTAATACTCCAAAACTCTTTTAAACTCTTTTGCTGACTTCTGGTCTGGTTTCTATTTTTAGTGTGACATCTCTAATGTTTCTTATGAGGCTACTTGTTCCTAAAGTTTCAAGTTCCACATATTTGTGAGATCTTCTTGACTTTTAGCAAAAGGAACTTGCTTTGGAGGTCTATTCCTAGGCCCACATCAGTGCCCCAACAGGCATTGTGTACGTAGCAAATAAAATGCTGATGCTTCCCCGGTATCCACAGGACATAATCCTGGGTGAGGTGAGAACACTGAGCAAGCCAGCCATTTCCTAAGCATCTAGACACCCTCTCCTCCAACTTCCTGAGCTGTCCTGTCTTCTTACTGGACTTGGACAAAGGCGAATGTCACTCTGTACAGTGAGTTCCCCGGGATCTGTCTTTGCAGGCATTGACCATCTCCTGGCCCAGCATGTTGCTCATCTCTTTATTAGAGACCCACTGACTCTGTTTGAAGAGAAAATACACCTGAATGATGCCACCGAGTCTGACCATTTTGAGGTATCGCCTGTTTTAAATGCATTTCACTTCATGAACCAAGCTGCCAGCAGCTTTCTGTACCTTTAAGAGTAGTGACAATAGAAATCTCATGTGCCTTTTATTATTACTCAGTACAGTGAAGAACTACGAACAGTTAAAAACAGGCTTAAAGTACTTTTATTTGGGGCTGGCTGTGTGGTCTGACGATTAAGGGAGCCAGACCCTACATGGCCAACTGTGCAGTTCAAATCCCAGCCTCAGAAGCCTGAAAAACATGTTGGACACATATGGGTACATGCCCCAGTTCCCAACAAGGTGGAAAAAAAGGAGGAGAAAGGATTGTGGTGTAACCATGTCCTGTTGTGAAGGGTGCTTTCTCTCTCTTAATCTTTCTGGTAAGTGTGTACACCCTCTGGCAAAATTTTCTTTAAAAAAGTACTCTTACTTTATTACTCTTAGTTCTCTCTTTTTAAATTTTCTTTTTTTTTTCTTTTCTTTTTTTTTTTTTTTTTGAGAGATTTATGCTATAGGGTGCTTGCACTCACCAGTCGGACAGAAAACGAAAAGAGAAATCACTCCCCCCGGGGCAATGGCCACTCCACCATCCCTTTTCCTCCATTCTCCTCTCAGGATCCTGGGCACACACACACATGCGCCTGGTATGAGTTTAAGCTACCAGGTCCGGGACTCAAACTGCAGTCAACTACATGGGAATCCAGTGCCATAGCCATTACCCCAACTGCTGGTCCCTTAGGTTCTCTCTTGATTCTAAATTTTCTTGTTCAGAATTTCCTCCTGTTTGTTTGATGGTGACCCATTCAAACATATGTTGCACAAAAATGTAACATGATCGGTTATTTCAGCTGTAGATATATCATCTAACTTTTGTTAGATAACAGTCATTTTGCTTTCCTGGGGTCATGTACCAAGAAAATCTTAAATTGTGGGGTGTTTTTGTATTTGTAAATTGACTATTTGGTGAAGACGATGAATAGTCTTCATCTCTAATTAAATACCAAGTCATCTTAACCTTTTCCTGGATGTGATCCTCTCTCTCTCTCTTTTTTTTTTTAAATCATAGAATATTCAGTCCACAAATTGGCAGACAATGAGATTTAAGCCCCCTCCTCCAAACTCAGATATTGGATGGAGAGTTGAATTCCGACCCATGGAGGTAAGACATCCACATTGCCATGAACAGACTCAGAAATGCTCTTCTGACTGCCCCCCCCCTTTCTGATGCTCTTATCAGAAGGTGCTTAAAGTTATTGCAGGGCAATAAAATCAAGTACCTATTAAAGGCAAGTCCAAAGGCTAAGGAGGGTTGATTTCCAAGTATGATGTGGGCAGAGGGCTTCCAAACCTGGATGGGGAGTCAGGAAGTGGCTTAGAATGACATCAGCTGAGGAGGGCCAGGTGGAGCACGTTCATGCAGCTGGTCCGTGACGTCTCTTTGTTTCTGCTTGTCTAGGTTCAGTTAACGGATTTTGAGAACTCTGCCTACGTGGTGTTTGTAGTCCTGCTCACCAGGGTGATCCTTTCGTACAAACTGGATTTTCTCATTCCACTGTCAAAGGTAAGGGTGTGCCCTTGGTGGTGGTGGGCACAGAGGTATCTAGACAGGTTTACTTATTCATGTGTATTATCTGTTTCGACTCACTTCATTCAGACTTGTTCACCCATTAGAATAAAATGTTTCTCCTTCCTCCTTATTCTTTTTTCCTTTTGTTTTGCTTTTTTAGCTTCTGCTATTTATATAGGGCACAGGTGCTCACCCAGAGGGTGGGGGAGGGAGAGAGAAAAAGTGAGAAATCACCCCCCCATGGGTGATGGTCATGCCTCAGTCCCTTCTCTACTCTCCTATCAGGATGTTTTGCATGCACGCACACACACTCCTGGAGTGTTTTAGAACCACTAGGTTCAGAACTTGAACCATGTAGCCAGTGGGATCCAGCCACCTTAACCTCCACACCACCTGCTGGCCCTGAATTTTTTTTTTTTTTTTTTTTTTTGGAGAGATTTTCGCTATAGGGCACGTGTGCTCGCCAGGCAGACAGAGAGAGACATAGAGACAGAAAGCGAGAA
>NW_006203862.1:1559351-1565271 GCF_000334495.1 Tupaia belangeri chinensis
CCAGAAAGACAGAGAGAGACAGAAAGCGAGAAATCACCCCCCGGGGGGATGCCACGCCACAGTCCCTTCTCCTCCATTCTCCTCTCAGGATCTTAGGCACGCACACACACAGGCCTGGCGTGAGTTTAAGCCACCGGGTCCTGGACTCGAACCACGGTCGACTACATGGGAGTTCATGCTAACTGCTGGTTCTTGGTCCTCTGTTTTTTCCTTTTAAGCCTAGTCTTCATTTTGAGAGGCTTTTCATTCAAGATAACTGTTACTGGAGGGAGTCCCACAAATGGATTTCAATTATCAAAAACTCCATTTGATTACAGTGTTAAAAGTAGAACAGGTAGGGAAGTGTACCTGGTGTAATTCAGAGAGAGGTCTCAAAAGAACCAACTTGTAATGTTTCTGGAGGATATAGAAAACAAATGAAGGAGCCAGACAGTGACACAGCAATAAAACACAGTGCTCAGCAAGGCTGACCCACAGGGGAGGATTCCAGGTTCACGTCCCAAGACCTACCTGAGTATGCCAAGCACACATGTGCCCGTGATCCAGAGCTGACTGGGGCTGGGGGTGCACCATGGCCTTGAGACCCTGTTGGGAGCCCAGGTTCTGGCTCTCTTTCTGTCTCTGACTCATGGAAGACATGAATAAATACACTTGGGGAAAAACAAGAAAATCAGATCAGCATTAATCAGCCCAGCCCAACAAAAAAGGAGCTTTCTGGAAAGAGTCCCTCCCAGAGCCTTGGAATCAGCCCCGTGCTAGGAGACAGCAAAGCTGTGGGCTACAGGGCAATAGCTAAGGAAGAAGAATCCTTGGTTCCTGGGCAGTGGTCCTCTTGGCACAGGAAGAGGGTCTGGCAGAGACTGTTAAGCAGAGAGGGGGCTCCTGCTGAGAGTTTGAGAGCCAGAGAAAGGAATAGGACAGCCCTGTCACAACAGACATGACGAAAGAATAAAATTGCTTGTCCCAGCATCTGTCCCCAAGGCAGCTCCCTCCCTCCTTCCCTGCTCTCCCCCAGGAGAGGCTGCCAGCCTGGGCTCCCTCACAGGTACCTTTACGGGAGGCTGGCTGTCAGCCTGGCTCTGCCTGCCTCATACACCCAGGTCAAAAGGGACCCATGGAGTTCCACGGCCACAATGCCCTCATGAGCACACCTGCTGAGGGTTACAAATCTAGCTAAGGAGACTCCATGGCAGCTACCGTTCGTAGCCTTTGTTTATAGATATGAATAAATGTCTGAGAGTCAACAGAAAATCAAAGACTAATTAGCTGCCTTAAAGAGAAAGCCCTAGATGGGTCTATGAAAGAATATACTATCCTCAATGAAATAGCTAACTCAAGAAACTAGAAAAAATTATTAAATAATAATAAGTTCTGGGGACCAGCAGATGGCATAATGGTTACATTACTGGACTCCCATATAGTTGACCACAGTTTGAGTCCTGGACCAGGCAGCTTAAACTCACTGGGCGCGTATGCATGCATACCCAAAATCTCGAGAGGAGAATGGAGGAAAAGGGATTGTGGCATGACCATCCCCCCGGGGGGTGATTTCTCACTTTCTGTCTCTGTCTCTCTGGCAAGCATGCATGTCCTATAGCAAAAAAATTAAAAAAAAAACAAAAAACAAAGAAACAAACCCTGGAGGATCACATCAATGAAATAAGGAAGTACTAAGTACTATGAACTAACATTTTATCAAAAAAAATTGAACATAAACGATTCTAAGCATTCTGGAATCTAAGAGCAATGATAAAATATACTTTGAAAAACAGATCACAAAAGCAGAAATTGAAGTAAAACTAGTGGTCTTTGTAAACTTTTGTCAAGACTAAGAAAGAAAATGGGACCAGCAGTTAGCGTAATGACTATGTCGCTGGACTCCCACGTAGTCGACTGCAGTTCGCGTCCCGGACCCGGTGGCTTAGACTCATGCCGGGCACATGTGCATGTGTGCATGCCCAGGATCCCAAGAGGAGAATGGAGGAGAGGGGATTGCGGCATGACCATCCTGCCTGGGGGGTGATTTCTCGCTTTCTGTCTCTCTGTCTGGCGAGCTCACACGCCCTATAGCAAAAACCTCTCCAAAAAAAAAACAAACAAACATATTAGAAATGAAAAACATGCTTACGATCATGGTGGAAATTGTAATCTATTATTCGAATGTCTTCCTAGAAGTGTGCAGATTGTTCAGAAGGGCCTATATATCTTTTATTTTTTCCTTCCATGAGAGACAGAGAGATAGACGTCCCAGCAGGGTCTTCATTCCTCAGTCCAGTCCCAGCCTCAGCCAGCCTGGGTCACGGGCACAGTCCGTATGGTCAGGGAGGTCCTCCGATGCAGCCACATGGCCTTTCCCATGAGAGGACAGTTGTGTTGTGCCAGAAAGAAAGCAAAATGTGTCTTTAAAGAAAGCAAAGTATGGGCCAGCCTTGTGGCCTAGTGATTAGGAGACCCAGATCCCACATGGCTGACTGTGTGGTTCGAATCCCACCCAGGGTCCCGTACAGTTTGAATCCTGCCCCTGGTGACTTGGAAAAACCTGCATTCCCCAAATCCCGATAGGATAAAGAAATGGAAGAGAAGGGATTGTGGTATGGCCATGTCCTACTGGGCGTGCTTTTCTCCTTTCTCCCTATCTGTCTCTTGTCAGCGCATGTGCTCTCTGGCAAATTAAAAATAAATAATTAAATAATAGAATTAACCTCATAATAAAATGAGGGGATGGCTAAGTAATTAAGAAAGACTTTGGATCACGCATCCCATGTCAACCTGCCTCTGTAACTTGTGCCTATGTTGAATTTCTACATGAGAGTTTTTATAGAAAATAAGGGACTACCTAGAAGTTTTTAAATTTCTTTAAGAATTTAAAAAGTCATTGGCAAGGGACCAGTGAATGGTATAACAGTTACGTCACTGAACTCTCACATGGCCAACTACGATTCGAGTCCTGGACCCAAAGGCTTGAAACTCATACTGGGTGCATGTACATGCATGCCCAAAATCCTGAGAGGAGAATAGAGGAGAAGGGATTGCAGCATGGCCATTCCCCCAGGGGTGATTTCTTGCTTTCTGTCTGTTTTGTCTCTCCAGTGAGCATACATAACCTATAGCAAAAATTTCTCTAAAAAAAAAAAAATCACTGGCAAAATAGAGAGCTCACAGTCAAATCGGGATTTTGGAGTCATTAGTCAGTCCACACAGATAGAGCTACCCGGTGGGCAAACAGCAGTGGGATCTGCCCTTGGAGGGCTAAAGTTTATTCCAGATCTGACACCTGCTGGCTCTCTTTCTCTTTCTGGACTAAAGTGAGATGGCAAAACCCCAGTGACAGAAAGGGAAGGCCACTGAACTTAGCCTGGAGCACTGGTGCTCAGTTTCCCTGCCTGTTCCCCTGGGACCTGTGATGAGCCACCATGCTGTATAGAGGGGACCAGTCCCTTCTCTCCCCCCACAGTGCAGTTCAGTGACAGGTGCTTTAAACTACAGATGCCCCATACAAATACAAGTTTTTCTTTTCTATAAGCATCTTTAAAATCCTCATCTGGAGACCAGCAGATGGCATAATGGTTATCGCTGGACTCCCACATGGTCAACCACAGTTCAAGTCCCAGACCTGGAGTCTTAAAATTCATGCCAGGCACATGTGCATGTATGCCCCAAATCTTGAGAATAATATGGAGGAGAAGCGATTGTAGTGTGGCCACCCCCCACCCCCCCGTTGGGAGGAATTTCTCGCTTTCTGTTTCTCTCTCTCTCCAGCAAGCACAAATGCTCTAAAGCAAAAATCTCTCTTAAAAAAAAAATTTTCTGTTGATATTAAAAAGCACTTGCCAATCTGTGCTTGAGTACATATGGGCCTGACGTAGATAAAAAGTCTATTCTTCCAACTAGAAAGCATTGGAGAAGAAAGCAGAATTCTTAGGGTAGTGAGTCTTAATTGCAGAAACAAAGAATGCATTACAACTTCTGTGTTTGAAGAATTTTTTGACTTAGTTATGATTTTTTTTTCTCTCTCAGGTTGATGAAAACATGAAAGAAGCACAGAAGCGAGATGCTGTCTTACAGGGAATGTTTTATTTCAGGAAAGATATTTGCAAAGGTATTACATTCTCTTGGATCTCTAGGGTCCATTTATCCTCTAACAAGCTGCTGAAGCTGCTCCGCCCTCTCCCTTGGCAGGTGGCAACGCCGTGGTGGATGGGTGCAGCAAGGCCCAGAACAGCTCGGAGCAGACTGTCGAGGAGTACACCCTCATGAGCATAGACACCATCATCAATGGGAAGGTAGGGCCCCACACAGTGCTCTCCTCTGGGCGCGCCAGCAGGCAGGGACCTGACAGCTGTCCTGCTTCTTACAGGAAGGCGTGTTTCCTGGACTGATCCCGATTCTGAACTCTTACCTTGAAAACATGGAAGTGGATGTGGACACCAGATGTAGTATTCTGAACTACCTAAAGCTAATTAAGAAGAGAGCATCTGGTATAGTAGCCTTTTCTTTTTCTTAATCCCATAATGTAGGCAGAACCACATAATCTTATAATGTTCAGCTTCTTTTACTGTATGCCATATTTTATCTGTGCACACTTCTTCAGATTTTAACATGTTCTGCAATTAAATACACTTTATAGTCTTTGACAGTTTAAATTAGCAGTACTTATTTTTCTTGCTGGTTCATAAAATAGTGTTACATTTTAAAATCACTCACATCGTGTATGATAAAACAGTATCAGGATTGCCAGTGGCTCATTTACATCTCTCGTGTTCATTGTATGTCATGGGGGCTCTTTCACAGCAGTGAGTCCCTCTAAGTTAAATCAGCTGCACAGCCAGGACACCTGCCTCCCTTCAGGGAGCATCCTGAGAACTCCTTACTTTATCTTTGAGATCACATTTACTGTGTCTCACACAGTAACCAGTGTAAGGGCACCATCAGCTGTTGATATAAGAAACAGTAATAATGTTAGTGGCATCTGTATTTCATTTGAGACTTCTATAAATTCTCTCTCTTAAGGGTGCTGGACTCCCACATATCTGACTGCGGTTCATGTCCCAGACTTGGCGACTTGCTTTCTTACTCCCCTCCTTTTTCTCTCTCGCCTACTCTCACTCTTACTCTCGCACTGTGTCCCTCTTTGGTCAAATTAAAATAAATGAATAAAAATAAATAAAGTTAAATAATTTTTTAAATTTAATTTTATTCATTGTCATTATTTTTTATTTTATTTTTTCGAAGTTGACCAGTGTGAGACAGAGAAAGAAGGAAAGTGGGAAAGCAAGCTGCCTGGTCCGGGACTCGAACAGCGGTCAGCTACATGGGAGTCTAGCCACCTTATCTACCATGCTACCTGCCAGCCCAAATAAATAAATATATTTAGCTCACAGTTTGGAGGTCCAAGGTCCACAGTAACCCTCTAGTGGAGATCTGGCTGTGTCACAGCATGGTGGGGGACAGAAGCAGCTAGTCGGTGTTCTGTTTCTTTCACTCATTCCTTTTCCTTATAAACCCATCAGAGACAATCATGGGGCCCTGTCCTGACCACTCTAGGTAATCTTCCTAAGGCTTCATCCTTCAACGCAGTAACTGGATCCCCTTTTCGCCCTTTTGATTCCATTACAATGGGCTCAACACACCAGTTGTCTGGAGACATATTCAAACTATAGCATGTAAACTATTTTTCCCCCTCAGGAGAACTAATGACAGTTGCCAGATGGATGAGGGAGTTTATCGCAAACCATCCTGACTACAAGCAAGACAGTGTAATAACTGATGAAATGAACTACAGCCTTATTTCGAAGTGTAACCAGATTGCAAATGAGTTATGTGAGTGCCCAGAGTTACTTGGACCAGCCTTTAGGAAAGTGAAATACAGTGGAAGTAAAACTGAATCTTCAAACTAGACATTCTGCAGAGAGAGGAGCGG
>NW_006203862.1:1565302-1572991 GCF_000334495.1 Tupaia belangeri chinensis
GCTTCACTGAGGGACTGACTGCCGACTGCGCCTCTCAGCCCGCGCGGAGGGTGCGAAGACCAAACGATAGAATCTCACTGTTACCTGGACCAGTGGGCTGGAAGTGGATGTAGAGGCTTCCTTCAGTAGGTAAATCTAGAGTTTATACAGTGTACATGTACATAGTAAAGTATTTTTATGATTAACAATGTATTTTAATAACATTGTATCTAAAGTCATGGTGAACTGACTTGTACATTTGTTAATTCTTACTCTGGAGCAACTACTGTGTAAGCAGTTTTGTAAATGTAATGTACCAGTCGTTGTACACCTGCATTCCAGAGTTTAGAATGTTTACTATCAATTTTTGTTCCTTTACAGGCTACCTGGGACCTGATTCACTGAAATTTATCACTTTAAAAATACTTTTCTCTGGTTAATTTTCTTTGTGTCATTTCCTTTGTTGTATACATAACATCACTTGACTCCATTAAAGTGTTTCAAAGGGTATTCTTGGATTTCTGGCACCTTATCTATGATATTTCTTTTGCAATTTTTATAGTTAACCACTTGGTCACCTTACCCCAAGCTTTCACTACTGAAAAAAGCCAGTAAACTAATGGCTGTCTTTCCTTGCTCAGACTTGCTGATTCAGGCATTAAATGTAAGGACAACTCTGTAGGAAGAAGAAAGACTGTGCCCAGAGTTCACATGAAGTCATTTCTGGGGATGATTTTTCTTCTCCCCTAAACTAAAGAAGAAGAATCCTTTTTCTTCCTGTACATACCCAGCGTACTGTCAAAGATGTAGCAGCTCTTCAGACGTGACCTCTTAGTCTGACTGCTGCCGAACACTTCAGTTTCAAATCCATTACAGTTGAAGTTTTTGTTTTGTTACTCTTTTTCTAGTCTCCAGTATGTATCATTAGTAGACTTTCTTCTCAAAGCCATTCCTTTGTTTTGTTCCTCTTTTTCTGGTCTCCAGTGTACATCATTAGTAGACTTTCTTCTCAAAGCCATTCATTCCAGATTTTACCTGGGGAGTATTCTACATCCTCTTACTTTCTTTATAAAATATATAAATAAATCATGAAATGCACTAAGTTTTGTGAATCAGGGCCCTAAATGTTTAATTGTAAATAATTTAAGTTTCAGATAATTGTTAGAGCTTTGTGTTGAAGTTTTGTTGTTTTTTTTCCAATTAGTTAAAAGTCTTAACTGCTTCTGAAGTAACTATAATGTAGATTATGCAAACCTTTTACAGGCATAAATATTTAAACTGTAATGCTAACGTTAAGAGATTGCAATAAAGCTGCTTCAGCTAAAACTGTTCATGTTTATAAATACTAGAGTTTGTTTTATATTTCATATATGCATTTTGGAAGATTAAAGAATGCCTGTTTTTCATCTGCAATTTGCTTGTGTAAATGAGGTTGTAAAAAGGCAGATGAACTAAAATGTTTGCAGTATAAGGAAATAAAAGAATGGAATTAGCATTCAGAAAATTCTTGAGTACGTGTAAGTTCTACAACTAAACAGATTGTAGTATTTTGAGGTTTTTTTAATTAGCTCAGATTCCATGAAACAATTTCTTCATCTCTGCAATCCCAAGATCCCAAGATGTTTTTTAGTAGCATAGTGATGAGGACTAGCAGGCAGCAAAGTGGTTAAGTTGCCCACATGGCCCACTGAAGTTCAAGTCCCAGACATGGCAGCTTGAAAATCATGCTGTGTGTGTGTGTGTGTGTGTGTGTGTGTGTGTGTGTGTGCGCGCATGCGCGCATGCACCCAAAATCCTCACAGCAAGATGGAGAAGGGATTGTGGCATGGCTGTCCTCCCTGGGTGGTGATTTCTCACTTGCCCTCTCTCTGTCTCCAGCAAGTGCATGTGCCCTGTGGCAAAACAAAAAACCTAAAAAACTAAACAAACAAAGCATAGTGAAGACATATGCCTCCTCTCCCTCGGTAGCTAACAGCCCTTGTGGGAGGGAAAGACCTGACATGTGGAAGGGACAACTTCTGTGCCACTGGAAAGGAATTCTTTTACTCCTGTCTACTGTGCAGGACGGTGATGACACGGTGAATACCACATAACTCGGGTGTTGAGTACACATAACTCGGGGTTTGAGTCAGCAAAGTGTGTTTTGTTTGTTTAGAGGTATTTTTGCTATAGGGTACATATGCTCGCCAGAAAGAGGTAAAAAGCCAGAAATCACATACACACGCGCATGCGCCTGCACACCTCAGGGAGGATGGCCATGCTACAGTCCCTTTTCTTTTATTCTCCTTTTGGGATTTTGGGCACTCACACACATGCACCCAGCATGAGTTTTTTAAGTCATCGGATCTGGGACTTGAACTGTCGTCAACTATGTGGGAGTCTAGCAATATAACCATTATGCCATCTGCTGGTCCCAAGTCAACAAGTGTTTTGCACCCATAGCTTTGAGTCATCATTCATCCCAGCCCTGAGATACACAGTTCATGAATTAATGTTCTTCATCTGGACAGTATACTTTTTAAATTTTTTTGTTAATCATCATCATCATTTTTTAACTTGCTGCAGGGCATGTGCACTCACCAGAAGGAGACAGAAAGTGAGAAAGCAAGTCACCAGGTCTGGGACTTGAACCACGGCTGGCTATGTGGGAGTCCAGCACCTTGACCACCACATCACTTGCTGGTCCCTGGGCAGTATACTTTTCTCAGGGCTTATCAAACTATAAGTTCCACACAAATGCATTGGGAGTGTCATTTTGGTTTAATGAGTATGGAATCGGGTCTACATTTGTTCATATTTGTAAAATTTTCCTGAGATGGAAACATTCAACAGGATCTTCATGCTGTGATCCACCTCCCAGCCCTGCAGACAGCCCAGATCATGGAAACACTTGGCGGGAAGGTAGAACCAAGCCTGAGCCTGGAGCATTCCACGTGGTTTCCAGTGTTGCGCAGCAGCGCCCCTAGCTGCCTGCACCAGCATGGCAGGGCCCACATTTCAACAAGCTCCCAGGTAATGCTTGTCTGTGGGCCCTGTGAATAACTAGGACATAAATCGCTTCCTGTGCCAAGTTACAGACAAGTAACTAAGTCTCAAAGAACATTTGCCATTAATTATAATGTGATGTGTCTAAATAATGGTACTCATTCTCCAAGACAGGGAAAGTAAGCCCACACCTTTGATGAGATTTATCATCTGAACATGGCTGAGGATTCAGGGTTCGGGGAACAGAATGATAAACTTTGAAATAAGAAAGGGCTTTTTCCTCGGTAGAAGTACTTATGGCTGGAAGCTGTGGGTGGTGTGATAGTTAAGGTGCTAGACTCCCATGTGGCTGGCTGTGGTTTGAGTACTGGACCTGAAAGCTTGCTTTCTCACTTTCCCTTGCTCTGGTCAAATTAATAATAATAAACAATTGCCTTTTTTTTTTAAAGTACTTGTGGCCAAGCCCAGACCTCACAACACAACTGAGTGTTCCTAAACCTGCTTCTAACCCAAAGTCTAGGAGCTTGCCTACCAAATGTGTTTTAATAAGCAGTCGTCCCAGCCTGCCTCTGCCACTCAGCTCATCTCTGCGGCTGTTTGCATGCCTTTTCATTCAGAAATGGAGAGCTTGCCTTAGCCTTCTCCTATACCTTCACCTGATACAAAAATTAGCCAGGAGACATGTGGGAATTTCCACAGTGAGGGAATCCATGTCTCTGAGGAATTGGTAAGAGGTTTCTCGAGGACCCAAAGCCTTGCAAAGAGTAAACGTGGAAGTATCCCTAAGTAGCCTGTAGTGCTTAATGAAATAAGGGGAAATAAGCCAGGAGGAAGTTGGCCTGTGACACCAGGGCCTTTCAGAGCTTGGCTAGATGAGCTGTTTTCAGAACTGCAGATACCCTACTTAGGCGCATGGTTTCCAGAGGACCTGGAATGAACTTTCCATTTAGGTTCAGGCCCTCCCATTTCCCCTGAAGATAAGCCACTGAATTCTCCCAGCTGCTCTTTCCCCTCCATTAATGCTCTTGTGTAAATATTTAACATTCCCTGTAAACACCTGGAAATACAAGCTAAGTGTTATTTTTAAAAGTATAAGGAGAAGGTGTCTCAGTTCCGGCTGCCATAATAGAATACCATAGACTGATTTCAATGTTTTCTTACAGTTCTGCTGTCAGGTTAGATTCCTGGTAAGGGCTCTTCTGGTTTGCAGACAGCCACCTTCGTAGTATCTGCATATGATAAAGAGCTGTCTCGTGCATCTTCCTATAAGGGCACTACTCATGTTGAAGAGGACTCCAATCTGATGACCTAGGTGCCATCTCTGAATCCTGTCACATCTGGGCTTAAACTGCCACGGGGATTTGGGGAGACACAAGCATTGGGCCCATAGCAGAAAGGGACTGGCGAGAACTGCACTGGAAAAGCCTTGTCTGGGCATGTGTTACTAAACCTGCCGAAGATTGCTCACCTGTGTGTCGCAAGCTAGACTGTAGAGGGGTGTGGTGACAGAAACTGGAGCTTTATCGCCACGTGCAAAGCAGAGTGAGCAGCTCATGCTAAGTGATTGGGTGTTTCCCCAGTCTTTTAGAGGGGTGGATGGTTGGTTAAGGGAAAAATTAAGGGGGTGGGGATCTCAGGCACATGATCAGCTGGATGAGTGGTTCATGAGGACATCATTCTGTGGGCTCCCTTTCTATTCTTGGGGGAAGCATTCATTGAGTCTCTGGAGTTACTCCGGCTGGAGTCAGTGTGTTTGCAGTCAGCATTTTCCATCTGATGGATTTCACATCCTTTATGTTAACTCCTTAATTTTAGTAAAAATCTTTTTCTTCAAGTGGTTTTTGGGATCATAGCCCTGACTCGTGGCTGAAGTGGCTTAATTTACCAGTTTCAACTATTTGCTAAATTATACTGAGAAACTAATTTTTATAACAGAAAGGCAGAGAAGGAAGGAATTTACAAGTTCTTTGGGAGGAATTCACATTGGTTCATTAAAATAACACAACTTTGGGACTAGCAGATGGCATAGTGGTTATGTCACTGGACTCCCACATGGCTGACTCCAGTTCGCATCCAGGACCCAGTGACCTGAAACTCATGTCGGGCATGTGTGCGTGTGTGAAGAAAAGGGACTGTGGCATGGCCATCCCCCCAGGGGGTGATTTCTCACTTTCTTTCTCTATCTCTCTGGTGAGCGCATATGCCCTATAGCAAAAATCTCTCTCTAGAAAAAGTAATAACACAACTTTAGATCAGAAATTTGGGGAGCATTGCAGGAGAAAAGGAGGTGATGGATCACATTGCAAACCTATTACCATTTGAAGGTCATCTTGTTACTGTGAACTAGGACATGCCTTCAGACAATCACTCCGGACACAGGATAGGGATAACCAAATCTGGAGTCTCGGCAGCTTTAAAAGTTGTTAAGACTTTTAGCCTAGCACCTGTTAATTTGCAGTTGGGGGATTTCAGCAGAAGGGGAAACTAAGGGCCAAGCCCTTTTAGAGGACCCCTGTTTTGTTTCCAAGATACACTCCTCCATCACACTTTTTTGGTAAGCAGAAGCTAAAATAGGCTGGATAATTCCCAAAGCTCCTTTTGTTGGGGGCTGGCTTCTGTGATGATATCCAGGGTCTTGGTGTTGCGGGCAGAGAATTGAATTAAGCATGTAAATAGCGAAAGAGAAAGCTAGTTTATTAAGTAGAAGCAAAAGTACACTCCTGAGAGGTAGGAGCAGGCCTAAGCAGACAGTGGCTCAAAAGGCCTCAGAAGTTGCATCCTGTGAGGTTTATAATTTATAAATCTAGGTCTTGGTGGCTGATCATTGGCTGGGCCCAGTGATAGTTCTCCTCTCATTGACGCTATCAAGTGTGGCTTAATCAACTAGACATCTCCCATGAATCTGCCTCCATTACCTTGGGTGGGGAATTTTCATCCTGATCAGGTTTCTATCTAGTCACATGGGCAGGTGCTCCAGCACCCTTACCCACTTCTATTTGCTGGCTTTTTCCTACCTCGTTTGTTACTCTCAACAGTCTACAAAGTGAAGCATTACAAAGCTAAGTATGGAGGGGGCATTAAAATAGAACAATTGGGCTAGCCAGTGGCCTGGTGGTTAAGGCAGCTAGATCCCACATGGCCGATTACTCAATTGAGTCCTGGACCCTGTGACTTGAGAAACACCAGGTGTGTGTTCATTTGTGTCCAAAATCCCAGAAAGTGAAATGGAGGAGCAGGTATTGTGACTGGACCATCCTCCCCGAGGGATATTTTCTATCTCTCTCTCTCTTTTCCTGTCTTTGTCTCTTTAGTGAGTACACAAGCCCTCTAAAAAATTAAAAAAAAAAAATAGAACACAAATACATGAATGATTTACAGATGTCATGTTGAGTGGAAGAAAAAACAAATATAAAGGAATATGTAGCATATGATTTCATGTGTAAGTTTAAGAACAGATTGGAGACCAGCAGGTGGCGTGGTGGACACTCCCACATGGCCAACCACGGTTCAAGTCTCAGACCTGGTGGCTTGCTTTCTTGCTTTCCCTCTGTCTCTCTCTATGTCTCTCTCTAGTCAAATTGAAATGAATGAATGAATTAATAAAATCAAATAAAGTTAAGAACAGGCAAAGTGAGATGAGAATTATTAAAGTTCACTAGTGGATATCGGGGTGAGTGTGAACTAGAACTGATTAGAAAGATCCAAACTTCTGGGTTGCTACACATGTTTTATATCAATCTGGGTGATGGTTGATGGATATAGACATATTTAAAAAACAGTAACTATACACAGGTTGAAAGCACTTTGCATATTTGGTGTTTATTATATCTCAAACAGGAAAAATACATATATAGGTAAAAAATTCGGAAAGGAGAATGTAAGAAAAGGAGCTTTTTCAAATGAGGTCAGACAGGGCCCCTAAAAATATAGTTAGGGTATAGGCCAAAATGGCCAAGTTTTAAAATGGAGACACAACAGCTCAGCTGCTTGCTTAGGAGAAATGACCTGCAACAGTAGCTTAATGATTGACCTAGGCAGCATGACCTAAAACAACAGCTATTTTCCAGGCTCCAACACATTCCAGGAAGAAGATAAGATAATATTTGTTATGGCTCAAAGCTTTAGACAAAGAATCTCCTGACCTTACCCATTCCAAAATTAGGAGAACACTGACTGGACCCATCCAGCATGTGACCCTCACCATGGGGCAGGGAGATGCATGTGCAAGCCCCACCTAGAACAGGCCTGGACAAAGCTCTTCCTGATCAAGATTACCCCCTATACCTCCACTCCTCTTCCTGCCCCAGCTCCTCTTTGGCAACCCATTTTCTGGGACTCCTCCCTTCTGGGAAGCTCTGTTTTTCCTTCCCTCTCCTTCAATAAACTCTCTACTTTGCTGTCCCTTCTCTGTGTCTGTGTGTCTAATTCTTCATGATCATGAGGAAAAACTTGTGTTCCTTTTTAAAATTATTTTATTTATTTATTTATTTTCCCCCCTATAGGGTACATGTGCTTGCTAGAAAGACAGAGACAGGAAACCAGCAGTTAGCGTAATGGCTATGTCACTGGACTCCCACGTAGTCGACCGCGGTTCGTGTCCCGGACCCGGTAGCTTAAAACTCACGCCGGGCGCGTGTGCGTGCGTGCCCAAGATCCCGAGAAGAGAATGGAGGAGAAGGGATTGCGGCGTGACCATCCCCCCTGGGGGGTGATTTCTCGCTTTCT
>NW_006203862.1:1573088-1577724 GCF_000334495.1 Tupaia belangeri chinensis
CCCCCTAGGAGCAATGGCCATGCCACAATCCCTTCATTTTCCTCTCGGGATCTTGGGCATGCATGCACACGTACCCAGTGTGTTTAAGCCACCAGATCTGGGATTTGAACCATGGTTGACTACATGGGAGTCCAGCGATGTAGCCGTTATGCCAACTATTGGTCCCCCGTGTTCCTTTTTGGGAGCTGAGCCTGATCACCCCTGTACCCCCAATGTCCCAAAACCCAGCTATTGTGTATGCATTGAATAATTGCTTTTTTTTCTTTTCTTTTCTTTTTTTTTTTAGATTTTTTTGCTATAGGGTGTGTGTGCTTGCCAAAGAGACAGACTGGTACAGAGAAACAGAAAACAAGAAACCATCCCCCACCCCCAGAGGGGATGGTCATGCCACAATCTCTTCTCCATTCTTCTCTCAGGATTTTGGGCACACATGTATATGTGCCCAGTGTGAGTTTCAAGCTGCCAGGTCCAGGACTTGAACCATGGTTCACTACATGGGAGTCCAGCAATGTAATCAATATGCCATCTGCTGGTCCCAATTAATGGTATTTTTTTTTTTTTTTGGAGTGATAGGGCGCATTCGCTCGCCAGACAGACAGAGACAGAAAGCAAGAAATCACCCCCCAAGGGGGTGGTCACGCCGCAATCCCTTCTCCTCCATTCTCCTCTCGGGATCTTGGGCACGCACATACACGCACCCACTGTGAGTTTTAAGCCACCGGGTCCAGGACGTGAACCGCAGTCGACTACATGAGAGTCCAGCGACATAGCCGTTACGCTAACTGCTGGTTCCCACTAATGGTATTTTTTTATACCATTTAAATATATCATACTTGCAGCTGGCAGGTGGCATGGTGGTTAAGGGCACTGGACTCGCACAGGCTAACCGTGATTAGCCTGTGCAGACCTGGCAGCTTGCTTTCTCCCTTTCTCTCTCACTCTCACTCTGCCCTTCTAGAGTCAAATTAAAAAAATAAATAAAGTGAAATAATTCTTAAATAAAAAATATGTCATGCTTTCATCATGGCATCTTAACTAAAGCAGATTGAAAGCTAACATCTCAATCAAAAGTATTGTCTTGGGAGTCCCTAGGAACTTTATGACAACTGCGTTTGGATGCTATACAGTACTTCTAGCATTAAAAAACATAATGTAGACTTGAATTCAAATCCCAATATTTACACATTCTAACTTGGTGTTCTTAGGCAAGTGACATAACTTCTTCATTTTGTGAAAGAGGGGCAATCCAAAGCAGTCTAGAATAGAAGGGCTATTTAAAATTTTTAAGATATACATATATACATGTATATATATAGAGAGAGATATGTAGTGTAGATAGATAGATAGATAGATAGATAGATAGATAGATAGATAGGTAGATAGATAGATAGGTAGATGGATAGATAGGTAGATAGATAGATAGATATAGAGATATATATAGGACCGGCAGATGGCATGGTGATTAAGACACTAGACTCTTCACATGGCCAACTATGGTTTGAGTCACAGACCTGGTAGCTTGTTTTCTCACTTTATCTCTCTCTCTATCTTTCTCTGGTGAGCAAATGTGTCTTATAGCAAATTAGTAGTAATAAATAAATAAATAAATAAAATTGAACCAAATACATAACACACACACTTCACTTTTTTAAAAGATTTTTCTATAGGGCATGTGCAAGTACCAGAGAGAGACAGTGAGGGGGAAAGTGAAAAGTCACCCCAGAGGGAGATGGCCATGCCACAGTCCCTTCTCTTCTATTCTCCTGGGATTTTAGGCATGCATGCATACCCCTATATAGAAGAATTAATTTTTTTTCCAAAGGATGCATGCACTTGACTGAGACAGAGAGAGAAAGCGTCCCTCCCCAGTGAGACATGGTTATACCACAATCCCTTCACTTTCATTTCTCCATCCTTGAGATTTAGGACACACACCCACACAAGCATGTTTTTCAAGCCAAAAGGGCCAGGATTCGAACCACATGATCAGCCATGTGGGATGTGGCTCCCTTAACCACTAATCCACAGGGTAACCCCCATTTAATTAATTGATTAATTAATTTGGAGAGGTTTTTCTATAGGACGTGTGCACTCACCAGAAAGAGAAAGACAGAGAGAAAGTGAGAAATCACCCCTCAGTGGGCGATGGCCACACTACAATCCCTTCTCCTCTATTCTCCTCTCAGGATCTTGGGCATGCATGCACACATGCCCGGCATGAGTTTAAGCCACCAGGTCTACTACTTGAACCATGGTTGACTACATGAGAGTCTAGTGACAGCCATTACGCCAACTGTTGGTCCCTTTCATTTTTATTTATTATTATTACTGTTTTAAACTTGCTTTAGAGTGCATGTGCTCACCAGAGAGATGGTGACAAAGCAAGTCACCAGGTCCAGGACTCAAACTATGGTTGGCCATGTGGGTGTCCAACACCTTAACCACCATGCCACCTACTGCCCCCTCTCCCATTTAAATTTTAAAGGCCTCACTTAGTAAAATATAAGCCTAAGACTGGGTTATGTCCCATACCCTTCAGGGTTCGTGCCCAAAAGGCATGTTTTAGTTTATGGCAAACAAACTCTGATGCTGCAAAAGGATTACAGCTTTACCAGTGTTCCCAGTGTTCTTAAGTTCAGGATGCAAAGAACAAGATACAGCCAGTCAGTTTCCAGCATTATTTTAAATGAACCAATGTAAACGTTTGACGGATTGCTTGTAACTGTTCCTCCCCTTTCCCTTTCCTTTGTTCTATAAATCGGCTTTCTTGGTTGCCATGTTGATGGGCACATGTGTCAGAAACCAGTATGCGGATCTGGTGATTCATCCTCAGCTTTGTTCAAATGAACCATTTTTATTTACTTATGCCTCGGCCTTCCATATAGGTTGGCAATTTCATCTGCAAATACACATGAGAATACTTTGCAGAGTTGCTTTGGGATGAAAACAGGTGACGCACAGAAAAGTAAAGTACAAAAACAGTTTTCAAGCCAGTTAATTTTACTTTCTACTGTTTTCCCTCAGAGAGTCAGACGACACTATAGTATTGAAGATAACGAAAACTTACCTCCTCTCAAAAAAATAAAAACTTATTTAATATATATTTTCTTTTTATTTATTTATTTACTTTATTAGAGAAATTGTTTTTGCTATGGGGCATGTGTGCTCACCAGAGAGACTGACAAAGAGACAGAAAACAAGATATCAACTCCTGAGGGGGTGACCACACCACAATCCTTTCTCTTCCATTTCTCCTCACAGGATTTTGGGCACACGCACATGCGGCCCAGCATGAATTTCAAGCCCCTTAGGTCTGGGACTCAAACTGCAGTCAAACATATGGGAGGCCAGCACCTTAACCACTGCACACCATGCTGGGCCCAGTATGTATTTTCTTAATGGTCTCCTTTGAAATAATTATCCTTTTTTAAAATAATGTTATTTATTATTATTATTTTCAATTTGCTATATGACACATGCACTCAACAGAGAGAGAGAGGGAAAGCGAGCCAACAAGCCACTAGAGCTTGTTCTCATACCATGGTATGAGGCGTCCAGGGAGTCTAGGGCCTTAACCACCATGCCACCTGCTGGCCCCTGAAATAATTATTCTTCTAAGAATGCAATGGAGAGTTGAGACAGGAGATAGAACCCACTTATAGGTCAGCTGGGGTAAGGGCCCCAAAAGGAAGTCACTGTGTTTTTCTTTTTAATTAAGTCTCTGTGTTTTTCCTCTATGGTCTAATTATGTACAATATACGCCCTTTTACATGTCTCTAAAGAATTTATGACTCCTTGCTAATAAGGGAGAAGATAGGGATATTGAGCACACAGAAATGATAAGGCCAAGATGGAGTCACAGGGGCTAAGTTTTCACAGCCAAAAGCGGGCTGCATTGGGTCTCAAAGCAACTGTGGTTAAGGGCATCAGTTACTGAATAGAAACTGCACTCTAACCTGAAGAACAGAATACTGTGGTCTACTGACCCTACAAAGAATAGGGTAATAAATCACACTACCATGTAACTATTTTCTCAAGCCCACTTCCTTATCAGAGAGCCAGTCCATTGTTCAGGCTACTAGATTAAAAACATCTCACCTCCAGCTTCTCTCTTAGCCAACCCATTCAGGCCCCCTTCCAGTACATTAGAAGCTTTTTTCCCTTCCCTAGTAAACTCTGCTTTCCACCCCTCTCTCTGCCTGCATCTCTAATGCTCTATGAGGGTAGGACAAGCACCACCATGGGTGTCAGATCCGATCATCCAGCACTCCCATATCAAAGTCAGCAGAGGAAAGTAATCATATGTACTGATAATTTAAGTTTTTTGTTTGTTTGCAAGAGGGTGCATGTTTTTGCCAGAGGGAGAGCGGAGAGGGAGAAAGCACCCACAGTGGGCTGTGGTCATGCTGCAATTCCTTCCTAATCCATTTCTCCACCCCCTTGGAATTTGGGGCATCCACACACATGTGCCTGGAATGTCTTTCAAGCCACTGAGACAGCGATTCAAACCAGCTAAATCCCCATGTGAGATTTGGCTCTCTTAACCACTAAGCCATGGGACTGTCCTAAGAACTAAAATTTCTGGGGGCACAGTGTGAAATATGAGAAGCTAGTTATATATATATATATATATATA
>NW_006203862.1:1589959-1593045 GCF_000334495.1 Tupaia belangeri chinensis
TTAAAACAATTATGAATTTAATTGGATTTGCTATAGGACATGTGTGCTCATAGGGGTAGTGGGGAGAAAGTGAGAAAGCATTCCCCAGTAGGGATGGTCACACCACATAATCCTTCCTCCTCCATTCTCTTCTCTGGATTCAGGCACCATCAACAGAATAACTAACTCTGTAGAAATAATAACTAATGAGGTCGATTTCTCTCTTTTTTTTCTTTGAGAATTTTTCATTTAACTTTATTTATTTAACCAGAGAGAAAGATGGAGGAAAAGTGAGAAAGCAAGCCACCAAGTCCAGGAACTCACACCATGGTCGACCATGTGAAGTCCAGCACCTTAAGCACAACACTACCTGCTGGCTTCAGTGAGGTTTATTTCTAAGCATGGATTTGAGTGACTGGCCCAGAGAAAGACAAGAGTGTTTTTTTTTTTTTTTTTTTTTGAGTACTGAGATACAGTGGTTCTTTTTATACAGTTTTGAGGATAGGAGAGTTGTCAGTCAGCATAAGAAGTCTTTTACATTAGTCCAGGCCAAAAGGAGGACAACTGGAAGTAGAGGCTTGTAGGTTATTGGTGAGTTCGAAATTCTTTTTTCTTTTTAGAGAAATTCTCTCTTTAGGGTGTGTGCACTCACCAGAGAGACAGAAAGAGAGAAATCACCGGGAAGGTGGGGTGTAGATGGCCATACCACAATCCTTTCTCCTCTTGGGATTTTGGGCATGCACACACATGCCTGGCATGAGTTTAAACCTACCGGGTCTGGGACTCGAACTGCAGTCAACTATGTTGGAGTCCAGTGAAGTAACCAGTATGCCATCTGCTGGTTCCTGAAATTGTTAGATTAGTAGTAATTGGTCAAGGGAAATCACTAGTCTCTGTTCCTGAAAGAAATCAGCATAACAATGTCTGTGCTTTAAGAGATAAGAAGGCTTATCATAAAAACACTATGCCTGGGAGAGGCCATGACATCCTACTGCCAATGGTCTGTTAATGTTTGTAGGCCCCCATTAATGCTTGTAGGTGTGACTCTCCCAGGCCCCTGGGAAACAATTTTGGAATAGGAAAAAGAATTTTGTCCTGTGCATGTGGACTGGGATGTTTTTCAAGACACCTGAAGGGGAATTCTTCCTGCTCAGTCAATCTTTTGGAATCTAGCTGTCTTAACCACCATGCTATGGACTGGCCCTTTCACATAAATTATATATTACATTTAATCACTTGTCAAACACAGTTCCCAGTGAGCTTCCTAGAACTTTTCTTTTTTGCAAAGTAGAGACACTTGGCATATTCAGGACTCTTGGATGTATAGGGCTAAAAGAATTTCCCACATTTTTGGAAAGTTTGCTAAAAATCACTGACAGTAGACAGTTTAGGAGAAAAGGCATTCAAATTTTATTTGAATGTATACAGGTGTATATGTTCATACAAAATATGAACTCAGAAAGGAGCCAGATGGTTGAGGCTTAAATACCCTCTTCAGAAGATAAGAGTAGAATGAGGAAATGAATGGGCCCAAAGCTCAGACAATGGTTTGTAAATGATTTTCTTTGGGAGTGGAATTCAACAAGTTATGTGAGGTTGAGGGGTGAGACTGCCCCAGAACAAAGGTATCTTGCAGATAAAGTTTTCTTACGTGATCTCCCAGAGGTGCCCTTAGAAGAGCCGGTGTCCTAGGTGTGACCTTTAGTCTCTGCCCTCTCAGATTGCTTAATGAGATTCCTGAGGGGGGAGTGAGAAACAATAATATTTCCAATGAAAAGAAGTTTTCTGTCAGATAAGCAGATTCCAGAGAGACCCCCTCCCTGTGCTTGACTGGGGGTGCTAGGTTGGGCAGGGAACAAGATAAGGTTCAAGAGACCTAGAATCTGGGACCAGCAGTTGGCGTAATGGCTATGTCGCTGGACTCCCATGTAGTCGACCGTGGTTCAAATCCCGGACCCGGTGACTTAAACTCACACCGTTGTGTGTGTGTGCGCGTGCGTGCACGTGTGCGTGCCCAAGATCCTGAGAGGAGATTGGAGGAGAAGGGATTGTGGCATGGCCATCTCCCCTGGGGGGGAATTTCTCGCTTTGTGTCTCTCTCTCTCTGTCTTCCTGGTGAGTGCAGGTGCCCTATAGCAAAAACCTCTCAAAAAAAAAAAAAAAGAGAGAGAGAGAGAGACCTAGAATCTTAGGCTGTTTCTTTTGCTTTTACTTTTTTGAACACTGTGGATCATCCTTGCACAGGGGCCATGCTAATCTTCTCTGTACCATTCCAATTTTAGTACATCTGCTGCCAAAGTGAGCACCTGAGGCTGTTTCTTTAATTCAGCATATCAAAGCCAGTCTTTGGGATAGCATTTTCTTGAAGCCAGATAGGTGCAGGTCACAAAATATCCCTTATGACCTGGCTTTGAATAGAAAGGATATCTACCAGCTTGCATAACTGAAATGACTAAGAGGTGGCGCTCTGTCAAGCACAGATTATAGGGGCCTCAGATGCCTTTTGGTCCTGTCTCCTGTCTGGCCTATGCTCTCCAGTACAATGGTTCACTCTCAGGCAGGCTTTCTCCAGAGAGTGCACTTTCACTCCTTTGCCCACCCAGCTCTGCAGCAACTCCAGGCATGTATCACAAGAGCTGAGCAGCCCCAGTGGAGAATCTCATTGCTGCGAGTCCATAGTACAGCCTCTTTGACTTCATGAAGAATCACTATGCACAACAAAGAATCAGAAAACTGGCTTCTAGATCTGATTCTACTGTTAGTATTTGTGTGGGCAAATCATTTGTTTCCTCTGGAACTCAGTGATCTTATCTGTGAAATAGAGAGATAAAAACTCAATGAGGGGGGAACCAGCAGTTAGCGTAATGGCTATGTCGCTGGACTCCCACGTAGTCGACCGCGGTTCGTGTCCCGGACCCGGTGGCTTAAAACTCACGCCGGGCGCGTGTGCGTGCGTGCCCAAGATCCCGAGAGGAGAATGGAGGAGAAGGGATTGCGGCATGACCATCCCCCCTGGGGGGTGATTTCTCGCTTTCTGTCTCTATGTCTCTCTCTGTCTGTCTGGCGAGCGCACGCGCCCTACAGTGAAAATCTCTCAAAAAAAAAAT
>NW_006203862.1:1593972-1636997 GCF_000334495.1 Tupaia belangeri chinensis
GCCGGGCATGTGTGCGTGCGTGCCCAAGATCCTGAGAGAAGAATGGAGAGGAAGGGATTGTGGCATGGCCATCTCCCCAGGAAGTGATTTCTCGCTTTCTGTCTCTGTCTTTCTGGCGAGCACACGTGCCCTTTAGCAAACCCCCCCCACCACCACCACCCAAAAAGAATAAAAGAAAAACTCAATAAGATAGCAGGTCTGTCCCACAGCTAATGTGTCCTAAATTTTCCACACATGAAGCTTTTCCACTGGAAGTTAGATAGTAGTGCCCTCCAGTGTTCTATTTGAAAGGTGACTTTTACATATTAATGGTTTCACTGGTTTATAAATATTTCCCAGTCCACAGAAATATATTCTGAGCAAATTTACTGTAAAATGAAATTCCATATTGAAATATATTTTATTTCTATTCTCATTTTAAAATATAAATCATTGGGAAGGACCAGCAGATAGCATAATAGATTGCTGGACTCCCACATAGTCAACTGTGGTTCGCATTCTGGACCTGACAGCTTAAACTCATACCATGTGCGTGTGTGTGCATGCCCAAAATCCCAAGAGGAGAATGGAGGAGAAGGATTGCAATGTGGCCACTCCCCCTGGAGTGGGTGATTTCTCGCTTTCTGTCTCTCTGGCAAGCACAAGCGCCCTATACCAAAAATCTCTCTTAAAAAAATAATTATCGTCATTGGGATTTCCTAGGTATCCTATTATTGGTATCTAGCAAAATTTCATTGTGGTGATAAAATATTCTATATGATTTTAATCCTTAAAATATTAGACTTTTAGGGGCTGGCAGGTGGCATGGTGGTTAAGGCTTTGGACTCCCACATGGCTGACCAGGTTCAAGTCCTGGATCTGGTGGTTTGCTTTCTCACTTTCCCTCTCTCTCTCTGTCTGATAGAACTGGAAATTAATAATAATAAAGTTAAATAAAAAATGTTTTAAAGTAGGTTAAAAATTTTTAGACTTTTAGTAGCCCAACTTGGCCTTTCTTGATAAATATTCCACGTATACTTGGCCTTTCTTGATAAATATTCCATGTATACACAAAATAATGTGTATTTGGCATCCATAGTATGTAGTTTTTTTTTTTTTACTCGGTTTAATTTTTTATAATGCTGTTCAAATCTTCTATATCTTTACCACTCTTCTTTTAATTTCCAGAAGGTGTGTGTGTTCACCAGAGAGAAAGAGAGAGAAAGGGAGAAAGCACCCTTTAAGGGGGCATGATCATACTGCAATCCCATCTCCTTCATTTCTCCATCCAGTCGAGATTTGGGATGTACGTGCATATATGCCTGGCATGTTTTTCAAGCGTCAGGGGCTAAGATTTGAACTTCGGTAAGCCGTATGGGATACAGCTCCCTTAACTACTAGGCTATGGATATGGCCCATAAGTGTAATTTTTTCCCCAGGTTTTTGCCATAGGGCATGTGTACTTGCCTGAGAGAGGCAGAGAGAGGAAAAGTGAGAAATCACCCCTCCCCCAATACCCAGGGTAGGGTGGCCATGCTACAATCTCTTTTCCATTTTTCTCCTAGGATTTTGGGGTACTCACACACATGTACCCAGCATTATTTTCAATCCACTAGATCCAGGACTCGAACCATGGTTGGTCATGTGGGAATCAAGTGCATTAACTATCATGCCACCTGCCGGCCCCATAAATAAATATTTCAATTCCATTTTTCTATGAACTTTTTACAGTTCCTTTATTATATAGCTCGCAATCCAATACTGGTTTTTTCTTTTAATTTTTCTTTTTCTTTCTTTCTTCCTTTCTTTCTATTTTTTTCTCCAGAGGGCATGAGCACTTATCTGAGAGATGGCCATGCTGTAATCCCTTCTCCTCTGTTTTTCTCTCCTTTCAGAATTTCAAGGACTTGAAACATGCTATCAACATTGCTATCCCAGCCATGTGGGATCCAATGGTCATGCTCTAGGCTGGCCCTAATGTTTTATTTTTAAAATAAAATGTTTCTAGTGAGATTATCTCAAGCTAAAAAGTTTCTGCACAGCAAAGTAAATGACAAATATGGTAAAAAAGACAACCTACAGAATAGATGAAAATATGTACAAACTCTACTTAGAACAAAGGATTGACAACCAGAATATTTAAGGAACTCAAATAGCTCACCTCCCCCCCCAAACACCAAATAATCCATTTAAAAAATGGACATCTACCTGATTAGACAATTCTCAAAGGAAGACATACAAATAGCTAAAAAAGCATATGAAAAATGTTGGAAATGCAAATCAAAACCACAATGAGAATTCACCTAACCCCAGTCAGAATAACTATGATCAAAAAATATTAAAAATAACTATGATCAAAAAAAATTAAGAAAAAGAAGTGCTGGTGAGGTTGTGGATAAAATGGACTCCTTGTGCACTGCTGGTAGAAATGAAAATTAGTAAAGCCACTGTGGAAAACAATACAGAGGTTCCTCAAAAACCCAAATATAGAGCTACCATATGACCCAGTAATCCTGTTCTTGGGTATTTACCAAAAGCATAGAAATTCACTTTGTTAAAGAGCTATCTGCACATTCACATTTATTGCAACATTATTCATAACAGCTAAAATATGAAATTTACCTAGGTGCCCAATAACCAATGAAGGGATTAAGAAGATGTGCCATGGGACCAGCAGATGCATAATGGTTTCATTACTGGACTCCTGCATAGTCGACCATGGTTCCAGTCCCAAACCCGGTGGCTTAAACCTCATTCCAGGCACATGTGTGAGTGTGCCCAAAATCCAGAGAGGAGAATGGAGGACTAGGGATTGAGGTGTGACCATCCCCCCAGGGAGTGATTTCTCACTTTTGTTTCTCTGTCTCTCTCTGTCTCTTTGGCAAGCCCACATAGCCTATAGCAAAAATCTCTCTGGAAAAAAGAAGAAGAAAATGTGGCACATATACACAAAGGAATACTACTTGACCATAAAGAATAATTATGTCAGGCTAGCAGATAGCAAAGTGGTTATGTTGCTGGACTCTCACATGACTGATCATAGTTTGAGTCCTGGAACCGGTGGCTTAAAACTCACACCAGGTGCATGTGCATGCATGCCAAGATCCCCAAAGTAGAATGGAGGAGAAGGGATTGCAGTGTGGCCATCTCCTCGAGGGAGTGCTTTCTCACCTTCCCTTTCACTATCTCTGTCTCTCTCTCTGGTGAGCACACATGCCTAAAGGCAGAAACCTCTGGGAAAAAAATGATGATATTCTACCATTCAACACAAAGTGGATAAACTTAAAAGATATAATGCTAAGTGAAATAAGTCAAGCTTATGGAAGACAAATATCTCAGTCTATGGCAGAAACTGAAGAAATTGATAGCATAGAAATAAAGTATAATGATAGATACCAGAAGTTGCAGGGGGTAAGAGGTTTCAGGAAAAAATGATTAACAAATATACAAATGCATGGAAACAAAGGGAATAGGGATCTGAAATGGAATACCACAGTATAGTAAATAATGTCATTGATAATTTCACGTGTACTTTAAAAAAGCTAGTAGACCTATTATTGAGTGTGTACAGCATAATGTAATGTTCAATATTGAATAAGATGGATCTAGCCATTTGGGGAGAAAGGAAGATGTCCCACTGATAACTGGGCCTCCAGCATCCAAAACTCGCGTGAACAGCCCTTCTTCAAGAGGCAGGAGGTGAGGAAATTCATGCTAGATCTAAAAGAGGAATTTCACACTTTACAAAAGAATCAGATGGAATTGTTAGAGATGAAGGCTATAATACAAGAAGTCAAAATCTCCCTTGAAAGTATTAAAAGCAGACTAGATCATACAGAAAATAGAATCTCTAATGTAGAAGAGAAAATGGTTGGCCTAGAAAAATCCACCGCGAAGACTGAGAAAATGGCCCAAAAATTTGAGAATAATATGCGAGAAGTACTAGATACCATCAAACGTCCAAACATCCGGATAATAGGCATCCCAGAAGGTGAAGAGACTCATAAGGGCATTGATAATCTATTCCATGAAATCTTACAAGAAAATTTTCCAAACCTGGAGAGGCACTCAAAGATTCAGTCCCAAGAAATACAGAGGACCCCAAATAGAATCAACCCAAGAAGATCTTCTCCAAGACACATTATAGCCAGATTGACCAAAACCACAGACAAAGACAAGATACTAAGACTGGCAAGAGAAAAAAGGCAAGTTACCTACAAAGGGTATCCCATCAGACTAACGGCAGACCT
Organism: Tupaia belangeri chinensis; assembly: GCF_000334495.1. Taxonomy (NCBI): domain Eukaryota; kingdom Metazoa; phylum Chordata; class Mammalia; order Scandentia; family Tupaiidae; genus Tupaia; species Tupaia belangeri. The sequence goes on from NW_006203862.1 coordinate 1,598,202, forward strand.
CTCATCGGAAACAATGAGAGCGAGGAGAGAATGGGAAAATGTATTCAAAGTATTAAGGGAAAAGCAATTTCAACCGAGAATTCTGTACCCAGCAAGGTTATCGTTCATTTGGGAAGAAAAGACACGAACTTTCCCAGATAAACAAAACCTGAAAGAATTTACCAGCACCAGACCGGATCTCCAAGAAGTTCTTAAGGGAGTGCTATGTCAGTAAAATTAAATGCAGACACACAGAAATAAGAGTTCAGAAACTAAGAAAATGGGCAACTTAATTGTAGGGCCAAAAGCTGGAGTTGAGTATTACATCCCAGATTTCAATCTGGAACATCGAACCTCAACAGATACAGAAGAAAGATTAAGTACATGAGACTGAACTGATGAAACAGTATTCTACGACTTGACTAAAATATTGCTGCTTTTCTTCTAAGCTTTGTTGTCTGGTTTTAAGGACTTTTGTCCTGTCTTCAGCTATCAATAGATTCATGTTCCGACTATTTGAACAGAATACTAACCTGTTTCTAGGCTTTAAGTTTCAAAGAAATATCCTTACCAGTTCAAAACTGCTTTTCTTGAAACCATCGGCTGATCTTGCTATTGAAAGTAGTTAGATTACTTATGATATTGTGTGACCAACGAAATGTTGGGGGAAAAGGGATTGAAGACAACTGTAGACAGCAGAGATAGTGTAATAAGAGAGTGGAATAGGGCAGAGGGCTAGACATGGGGTAAAAAAACATATATATGAAAGTAGAAATGGAATATTATGGATGATAACATGCATTATTAAGCCACTATATAGTATATTCTAGATGGGAAACCACATTTAGAATGTTGTGATGATGCTCAGGGAATGAATGTAAATTAATAAAAAAAAAAAATTTTCAGAAGAAAAAAAAAAAAGGCATTAGAAATACCTATTTGATGACTGCAGTTAAGCTATATAGCCCTAGTTAGGTGCTACGTTATAGTATGTTCATTCTATTCACTGAGGTTTATGCCTAAAGTCAGTCTTGTGTTCATGGATATGTACATATCAGCTGTGCTTGCTATTGAAAATATTTAGATTTATTAAGATATTTAGTGAAACAATAAAATGGGGGAGGCATAGAAAGCAACAATAGATACCAGACACAGTGTGGGAGGAGGGTGGGAGATGGCAGAGGGTGAGATAGGGAATCAAGGATGGGAAAAAAGGCAAAATATACAGAAAACAAGAAATGGAAAATGATTTGTTGACAATAACACATATGTTGATGTGCTTGATTGAGCCAATATACAGTGTATTCTCAATGGAAAAATCTCATTTTGTATGCTATAATGATGTACAGTGAATGAATGTAAATAAAAAAAAAAATGTAATTGAGCCAATATACAGTGTATTCTCAATGGAAAAATCTCATTTTGTATGCTATAATGATGTACAGTGAATGAAAGTAAATAAAGAAAAAAAAAAAGAAAAAAAAATATTGAATAAGATGATGTGTCTATGGACTGGCAGGTGGTGCAGTGATTAAGGCACTGAACTCCCCCTTGACTGCCAGTGGTTTGAGTCCTGCAACTGGCAACTTGCTTTCTCATTTTCCCGTTCTCTCTGTCACTCTCTGGTGAGTGCATGTGCTTTGAGCAAATTAAATAATAATAATAATAATAAATTTAATTAAATAAGTAATTCTTTTAAAAAGGTGGTATGTCTATAGCCTTGATTTAATCATTACACATTGTATGCATGCTTTGGAAAACCATACAGTACCTCACAAAGACATACAATGATTATACATAAACTGGAAATCACAATTAAAAAAAGGAAAAAGGAAAATGTCTTAAGGCTTTCTGTATAACATATATAAAGAATCCTCAAAACTCCACAGTGAAAAAAAATCCAATTATACAAAGGGCAAAAGACATGAAGAACTATATCACGGAGTTGCAGCAGTTGGCAAATAAGTATGTAAAAAGATGTTCAACACTATGAGCTACAACAAAAATAAAAATTACAACCACAACAGACGTTTCCACACATCTATTAGAAGAGCTAAAATGGGCCAAACAGTAGGACAGCAGTACAACACAACGTACTGGTGGACAATCTCACACAGGTGGTTCTGGGTTAAAGTCTGGAGACCTCCCTGAGTACACTGGGCACAGGCTTGCCATGATGCCTGGATATATGCCTGGCTGAAGAATGGGGGAGGATTTTGAAATTAACACTTTTCTTGCTCATAGAATACATAAAAACAAACTTTAAACAATCGAAAAACTAAAATAGAATATAGTGATAGAGTCCCAGCCACAGGGACATAGCCGTAACACTTAGCTCCTTGATTCTGGAACTAGAATATGGAAGTCAAGGTTCCGGTCCCAGGTTGACTTGTACATGCCAGGCACGTACAAGCATGCACACACCCATGCTCTTGTTTTTATTTGTTTGTTTGTTTGTTTTCTTTCTAGAATTATTGATTAAATTTAATTAATTAATTAATTATTCCCTAGAATTATTAATTTAATTATACTGTTTATTTTTGTCCAGAGAGAGACAGCTTGAGAGAGAGAGAGGAAAGGTGAGAAAGCAAGCTGCTAGATCCAGGACTCAAACCACAGTCAGCCTTGTGGTAATCTAGCACCTTAACCATCACACCACCTGCTGGCCCCTTTTTATTTTCTATTTCTTTTTTTTTCCTTAAATGTTGAAGTTTTTGCATATACATAATGAGATATTTTGGGGATGGAATGTAAATCTAAACACAAAATTCATTTACGTTTCATATATGCCTTATGCAAATAGCCTGTATTAGATCGTTATTGGGTGGCTGAACACCCAAAACTGGATAATTTATAAAAATAGAAATTTATTTGACTCCTGTTTCTGGTTTTTGGAAAGTCCAAAGACACCGTGAAATGGCAGAAGGCAGAACTTTGAGTAGAGCAGAGCGTGGTCTGTATCCGTGCGGTCTCTGCCTGCCTCATTCCCTCTTTTATCGATCCACTAGATGCCAATGATGGACCCACCTGACCACCATTCATTCATCTCCTCTCGGACGCCCCACTCTTCAACACAATGATTGGATCAAGTTTTTACTCTCTTAATTCCACAACAGTGGCCCAACACATGAATTTAGGGTCGGGTAGGGAGATGTATTCAAACTATAGCATAGCCTGAAACCAATTTCATACGATATTTTTTGTTTTCCAGAGTTTTGAATGTGACTTGTCACGTGAGATGAGGCATGAAATTCTCTACTTGTGGCATCATGTCTGTATGCAAAAAAATTTCAAATTTTGCAGCAATTTGGATTTTGAATTTTTTAAGAGGTTTTTGCTATAGAGTGCATGTGCTCACCAGAAAGACACAGAGAGACAGAAAGCAAGAAATCACCACCCCCACCCCCCATGGGGGATGTCCATGCTGCAATCCCCTCTCCTCCATTCTCCTCTTGGATCTTGGGCATGCACACACACACGCCCGGTGTGAGTTTAAGCCACCCGGTCCAAGACTCAAACTGCAGTTGACTACATGGGAATCCAGCGACATAGCCATCACACTAACTGCTGGTCCCAACTTTTTAAATTAGGAATGCCTAACGTGTAATACCAAATGCTGGCAAAGATGTAGAGAAACTAGATCATCTATTGCTAAAATAATACAGCTATTCTGGGAAATAGTTTGGCAGTGTCTTATAAAATAAAGTAAGTAATTAACACTTGACCCAGTACTTGTACTCCTGAGCATTTATCCTGGAGAAATGAAACATCACATTTACACAAAAACCTGTATGTAACTATTTATAGCAGCTTTATCCCTAGAAGCCAAAGACAGGAAACAATCCAGGTGTCCTTCAAGAAGTGAATGGTTACACAAACAGTGGTACCTCTATATCATCAGGCACTACTCAGCAATGAAAATGAACAAACTATTGACACAAGCAACAATCTGGAGGAATCTCCAGTGAATGCCACTGAGTGAAGAAACCCCAATGCCAATTAGCGGTTGCTAGAGTTTAGGGATGGGGAAGCCGGGATGCAGGAGAGGGGTCGATATGGTTGTAAAAGGTCAGTACAAGGGATTCTTGTGGACGATGGAACTGTTTATTATCTTGACTATGACAGTGAATATATGAAACTACAAATGAGATGCAATTGCATGGATCCAATACGCACACACACACGAGTCCAAGTAAAACTAGGGAAATCTGAATTAGACTGGTGGATTGTATCAATGTCAGTATCTTAGTTGTGATACTGTATGATAGTCTGCAAACTGTTTCCCTTAGAGAAAATCAGGTAAGTGGTACATGGGATCTCTCTGTATTATTTCTCCCTCCCCCCCCACTTGTTTTTTAGATTTTTGCCACAGGGCACACACGCTTGCTGGAGAGAGACAGACAGAAACAGAGAGAGAGAGAAAAAGTGAGAAATCACTTCTGCCGCCTCCCCCCACTCACACACACACCGGTGCATGGCCATGCCACAATTCCTTTTCCTCCATTCTTCTCTCAGGATTTAGTGCACACACACACACCACACACACACACACACACACACACCTGGCATATTTTTCAAGCTGCTTGGTCCAGTACTCCAATGGAGTTGGTCATGTGAGATCTAGCACTTTAACCACCATACCACCTGCTGGTCTATCTCCATACTATTTCTTTTTCTTTTTCTTCTTTTCTTTTTTTAAGAATTATTTCATTTAACTTTTTTATTATTTTTAAATTTTATGTAAAAAGAGACAGAGAGGTAGCAGGGAGTGAGAAAGCAAGCTACCAGGTCCAGGACTCGAACCACAGTCAGCCATGTGGGAATCCAGCAACCTTAACCACCATACCACATGCTGGCCCCTCCATGTCATTCTTTTTAAATAGTTATTTAATTTAATTTCATTTATTAATTATTATTTTTTAGTTTGACCAGAGAGAGAGAGAAAGTGAGAAAGCAAGCTACCAGGTCCAGGACTCGAACCACAGTCAGCCATGTGGGAATCCAGCAACCTTAACCACCATGTCATGCTGGCCCTTCTATATTATTTTTCCAGCACTTCAACCATATGCTGCTTGCCGGCCCCATATTATTTCTTAGAACTACATTTGAATCTATATCTCAAACTAAAATTTTTATTTTTAAAAAAAGGTAATTATGCAGGCACCAGAAAGAATAACAAATATTCCTTAAGAGCTTATTTTGGAGCCAACAGGTGGTGTGGAAATTAAGGAGGTTGAACCTCACATGGCTAACTGTGCAGTTCAAGTCCTGGACCTGGTAGCTTGAAAAACACACCAAGTACATGTGCATGCATGCCCCAAATTCACAGAGAAAAGTGGAGGACAAGGGATTGCAGCATGGCCATCCCTCCTGGGAGTGATTTCTCACTTTCTCTCTCTGTCTCTCTCTGGTGAGCCTATGTGCCCTATAGCAAAATTTTTAAAAATGATAATACTTTTTTTTTTAAGAAAATAACTTATTTTCATGGAGAGAGAGTTAGAAAATTAGTATTAGAGATGGAAAAGGCCCATTGACCACATCCAGGAGACAGTTCAGTTGTAACAGATGATCTCTGTAGTCATGTAATCATCCTATAGTCACGCTAACATCCTCCTTAGTCATTTAACATTCACTGCACAGTTGTGCATGCTTTACATGTAACATGTTTTTATCTTTTTCTCTAGCCCTCCGCAACAGGAAGTTATAATAATTTCCATTCTACCAGTAAAGAAATTAAATCATAATTGCATGAAGTAACTTGCCCAAATCACTTTTTGAAAATCCAGGGCAGTCTTGATTGGGTCAATCTTAAATGATATGTCAGTGCTATATAAAGAACACAGATTATTTGTCAAAATTCTTTGGTTCCAGCTCTACTCTACCACAGATCCACATTTTAACTTGAGAAATGATTCAAATGCGTGGTTCTTCCATTTGAAAAAAGAGAGTGGGGTGTCAGCAGATGGTGTGGAGATTAAGGCCCTGAATCCCAAATGGCCTATTCCATGATTTGAGTCCTTGATCCAGAGGCTTGAAAATTATGCCTTGCACATATGTGTGCATGCCCAAAATCCCAAGAGGAGACTGGAAAAGAAGGTTTTGTGTGGTGGCCATCCTCTCTGGAGGCGTGATTTCTCACCCTGCACCCCGGTCTGGTGAGCACATGCACCTTATAGCAAAATATTTTTAAAAAGAAAAGAGATTGGAGTATGAGTCTAGAATCCTTGCCACATACACATTCTATCTTTATGACTCTAAAATGATCAGTAGAAAATAATGTTTTCTGTACCCATTTTGGCAGTTAGAACCATCTCTGGTGACATCATTCCTTTCCGCTCCAGTCATGTGCTGGGAGTTTGGTTTCACAGGGCCACTGGTGCCCTCCACTCTCACCTTTCTCTCTCTCTCACTGCAGAAGGCTTCTCTAATACTTCCAAGCATGGGCAATTTCAGGAATAACAACGGCAGCCATTAATCAATGCCTACCAAAGGCTGAAGATTGACCCAGGCGATGTCATTGAGTCAATACAAAACACTATGAAAGGGTACCACCATAGCTTTTTATATTTGCAACTTAGAAGACTTGGGGGTCATCCCTGTAGCACAGTGGTTAAGCCCTGCATGTAGGGAGCTGGATCCCACATGGTCTATAGCAGATTGAATCCCAGCCCTGGGGTCTTGGAGAACTTGCAGGGTATGTGTGTGCGTGTGTGTGCATGCTCAAGATCTTGATGCGATGGAGAAATGGAGGGAAAAAAATTGCAGCATGACCATACCCCACTGGGGGGTTCTTTGTCTCTCTCTCTCTCTCTCTCATACATACGTGCATTCTCGCACCCTCCAGCAATGAAAACAGAAGAATGCTTGGTCTAAGGACAGTTACTAGTACTAGTAGGTGGAAGCAGGTCTGAAACCAGCTGCCTGCCTAACTTGAACACACCTGGAAGTGTTGTCTGTCCCCTTAAGCCTTCCAGAAGATGATAGGAGGTGGATTGTTCCATTATTATAATCTTTTAAAACTCGCTCACTTTCATTCCTGAAAATTTACGTCGATAAACCATTTAACTAAAAGCTCCTTGGAATTCCAGCTGCTTCCTTAAGGTGGCGGTATAAGACTAGGCCACGTGCGTGTAGCCATCCACGTCAATAAGCTAACTGCAAGCGATGTACTTTTCAACAATTCAGCTTTCCCTCAGCTCTGAAGATACGTAAAATGCAAAATTAGGGCACTCTGAAGGGGGAAAGCGCCTTAGTCATCGAAGTCACTGACCCTAGAAACAAACAAACAAAAATTTAAACTTGCAAAATACAGAAAACAATTTCCTATAGAAAAACAACAACAACAACAACAACAAAGCGCCTACTTGTTACCCACCAGTTTAATAACTGAGTCTGGTAGTCTTCCAGTAGCAAACACAATAGCTCTATCCACAAATGTTTTTCCCATTTCCTCCGTCCTCTTGAAACCAAGCCTTTGAGAAGAAATAGTTCAGTTCTTTCTTGATTTGCTTCAATGGTTGTAAACAAAGGAACAGCTAGAATATAGAAATGTCAAATATTGTTTTGGACCATATATAGCCTTGTGAACCTCTGGGGATTAAATGAAACAAAAGAATAATTATGCCAACATTCTCAAAGTGCTTGGCCAGGACTTATAAAAACAAAACAAACAAACAAACAAAAAGAAACACCAGGCAATAAACATTTATTGTGTTCTACTCAAGTACAACACACCTTTGGGTTTTCTTTGTAACCCCGAACTTTTCTTTCAGAGAACTGGCCCAACCAGCCACAGAATTATGCCCGCTGGGGCATAGATTTTACTTTATGATTCTTAGTCATAGCTGAATGGACTAGAAGTGAACACCTGACTCTGGAGAGACAATGCATTGGTTGGCCAAAAGACGATTAGGTTGTCTCTCTTGAGAGCTCCAGCTAAGAGAGGTGCAGATTCCTGAGCCCAGTCGTGGGTGGAGGATTTGAGAGAAACTACAAAGATTTCTCCTGCTGAGGCCTGGGTTGGTCAACTTTCTTCAGGTTCTAGGAGGTAACCAGGATCCATCCAAGCAAATATTTGTTTTTTAATTGCCAGAGGAAGAGAGAGGGAGAGGGAGAAAGAACTCCCCAGTGGGATCATGGTCATGTCATAATCCTTTCTCCTCCATTCCTCCATTCTGTCAAAATTTTGTGAATGCATATACACATGCCCAGGCTGTCTTTCAAGCTGCCAGGGCCGATATCTGAATAACAGCCATAAAGGATCCAGTAGGCCAGGGGACCAGCCCACAAATTTGTATTTTGTTTAAGCTCTTCTTTTTCCCCCTAAAAGGTTGTGTGTGTGTATGTGTGTGTGTGTGTGTGTGTGTGTGTGTGTGTGAGATTTTTGCTATAGGGTGTGAGTGCTTGCCAGAGAGACAGAAAGCAAGAATTAGCCCCTCAAAGTGGACAGCCACACTGCAATCCCTTCTCCTCCATTCTCTCAGAAATCCTGGGAGGGCACAGATGCATGCGAGCCTGGTGTGATTCTCAAGCCACCAAGTTCGGGACTTGAACTGTGGTTGGCCATGTGGGAGTCTAGCGCCCCAACAACTATGCCATCTGTTGGCCCCAGGGGAATGATTTTTTAAAGCTTATATTTTTATTTTTTCCATAAGCAAGAGAGAGAGAGAGAGCACCTGCCAACAAGATCTGGCTATGATCTTACCACCAGCCTCAGCTAGCCCTAGATCATGGGTGCACATGGGCCCACTATCCTCAGAGCCTGGACTTTCCCATCTGGGTGGCTTCACAGAACATCACATCGCACAGATCGCGACCAGCTGACCCTCCTGTTTCAAATTATTTTGAGTGGGTTTCTGTTACATGCATCAAAGACACCAAAATCCTATGCGAAGTTCAATGGAGTTACAAAGAAACAAACAAAAAGTATGACGTGTGCTCTGTTCCTGTGGGTGTGATCTTTGCTATAAAAGAGAAGATTTTAGCCAGTGGCATAGCAATAAAATGTGATGTTGTTTGGGGCTGACCCACAGAGGAAGGTTCTGGGTTTGCATTGAAAGATCTGAGTTTGGGCCAACAGGTGGAATGGTGGTTAAAGGCGCTAGATTCCCACATGGCCGACCGTGATTCAAGTCCCGGACCTGGCAGTGCGCTTTCTCGCTTTCCCTTTCTCTCTCTCTCTGGTCAAATTAAAAATAATAATAACAAGTGGAATTAAATAAATATATAATTATTTAAAAAAAAAAAAAAAGACCTTTCTCACAATACCAGGCATGTGGGTGTCCAAGATCTGGGACTGACTGAGGCTGGGGGTGGATCGCAGCCTCCAAACCCTGTTGAGGGTGTTCCTCTCTCTTTTTGTGTCTCTCCCTCATGGAAGAAATAAGTAAATAAACTTTTAAAAATGTTTAAGAAGAAGAGAGCAGGGTCTCAAATTCAACCCAACTTCATGACCCTGCAAATGTTCTTTTTTTCCACGGAACTCCAGTTTTGTTCTCTGTAAGCAGGGAAATGATAACATCTGCTCACCAAAGTCACGTTAAGCAGGAAGTGTCCATCTGGCCTGCTCTATAAACGTCTGTTTCTGCACTGCCTTGCAAGCAGGTCCTTTGAGGGCTCTCAACTGCAAGTCACAGAAAGATCGCGGGAGTTTTTAAAGTGGAAAATACATTATTCCTATAAAGAATACAATGCAGCCATAATAATGCCTGTTCAGCCAGACCCAGGGTCTTTCTCTCTGGAGTTTGTGGAGGTGATGAAAGGCAGGCGTAGGCTACGATAGCTGTGAAATGGGCTGGCAGACTACAGGAGGAGGGCCTGTTTCCGGAGAAAGGGGATGTAACTCCTGCATTTAATGACGAAATGAGTTGGAAAGAACGGAGGGACCCTTGAGCCTATTTGCTTGGGAATATTGGCGCAGGAAAGTCTAAGCTTCCTAACTGGGCTGCTGTGAGCTCCAGCTAATGGTCTTTTTTGTGAAGAACGTTTTCACCTTATCAATTCATTTTCATAAGATGCTCAAGGGCCCAAAGTGAATACCTCTTCTCTAGGCTTTTCAAAGAAGTTAGTGAGGGTGACACAGGCAGAAAAAACTGTATTCATGAAATTACGGGTACCATTGGGGAAACCTTTTTTCTTAGGGTGGTTTTTGAAATTTCTTAAATATCTCTATTAAAAATAGGGCATTAAGGGACTAGCAGATGGAAAAACGGTTATGTCACTGGACTCCCACCTAGTTGACCATGGTTTGAGTCCCAGACATGGTGGCTTAAAATTGATGCTGGGTGCATGTGCGTGCATACCCAAAATCCTGAGAGAAGGGATTGTGGTATAGACATCTCCCCTGTGGTGGTGATTTTTCTCCTTTTGTCTCTGTTTTTCTGTCTTTCTGGGGAGCATACACGCCCTATAGCAAAAATCTCTCTCTCTCTTTTTTAAAGGAGTATTTATTTACCTTTATTATTATTATTTTTGAATTTGACCAGAGAGAGACAAAAAGAGAGAGAGAAAGTGAGAAAGCAAGCCACCAGGTCCAGGACTCGAAACACAGTCGGTCATATGGGAGTCCAGTATCTCTAACCATCATACCACCTGCCAGCCCCCACAAAAATCTCTCTTAAAAAAGGGGGGGCATTAAGTCATCTGCACTGCCTACCTGGGAGAAAGATTCCTAAGATTCCTTGGAGTTTTTGGAAAGTTCCAGAAGTCCTCGATGCCCCATTACTGGAGCATTGATGATGAGGTGGGAAGTTGCACCTGATGGTGCAAGAACATTTCTTGAAGCCCTCACAATTCCAGGCACTGTTGAACTGAAAATGCAGGATGACCACGGCAAACAGCTCCTTCCCCCGAAAATCCGACATCCTCGTGAGTATCCACCAAGTGTCACGTGTGACTCGGGCTTTTTCCACAGTCCTGCCTTCCTGGATTTATGTTCAAATTCTCTGGAAAGTATAGAAGAGCTATTTCCTCAAAGTCTTTTAGAACAGCAGGGCAGCAGTACCTCTTAATTACTCCTTTAAAAAAATAAATAAATAAAACACAGAAGGCAGAGGACGTTTTCATTTGTTCTACTGCTGAATTGTGAATAGCTTTGCCGCTCAAGAGTTCCACCCCAATAGGCATCATTGCCACTTTCCAGTTATTATATCCCCTGCCAGGCCCACAGTCTAACTGCCCATCTCAGGCAAGCATGGCAAGTCACAGATTGCTTGTGAGCCCGAGAAACAGCCAACGGAAGCATTTCGAGGTAGTACAGGGACTTACTGGGAAGCAAAAGCTAGCAAAAACTTCACTTACACAGCAAAAGAAAAGGAATGACTTTTTCAAAATTAAGAGACTAGTGGTAAATAACATTCTTTCTGAGAAAATAACAAAGATATGAGATAAGGATCCAGATTTGTTCTGGTACCATCGTGGTTACCAGGATGCTATTTTCTTCTGTGGAATATATACCTCGAAAAAGCACATTTGAGGTGAGTTTAGGAAACCTAGGGTGTATCCTCTTTGATAAATAGACAAGGGATGGGTTTAGTCCATTTTTAATCTTTTTTTTAAGAATTGTTCAATTTAACTTTATTTGTTTGTTTGTTTTTATTTGACCAGAGAGAGAGAGAGAGAGAGAGAGAGAGAGAAAGTGAGAAAGGAAGCTGCCAGGTCCAGGACTTGAACTGTGGTCGGCTATGTGGGAGTCCAGTGCCCTTACCCACCATGCCACCTGGTGGCCCCAATCCATTTTTAATCTTAAAAATAAAACATATGGACGAGATGATAGTACAATAGTAATGCGAGTGGACCCATATGGAGGTGAAAGTTCTTGGTTCATTCCTTGGGACTTCCTTGTACCCACTGAGCATGCACAAATTCCCATGATCTAGGCTGGCTGACACTGGGGATATGTAGTGATAAGAAGACCCTGCTTGGATTGCTTCTCTCTCCCTCTCTCAGAACACACAAATGAACAGATTTTAAAAACAATAATACAATGATGGGGCTGGCTGGTGGCTTAGTGGTTAAGGTGTTAGACTCCCACATGACTGACCATGAGTCCTGGATCTGGTGGCTTGCTTTCTCACTCTCTCTGTCTCTCTGTCTCTCTGTCTCTCTCTGGTGAAATTAAATAACAAGAATAATAAATAAGTAATTCTTTTTAAAAAATACAAGGAGAAGAGATCTCCTTTTCTGGCTCAGAAAGACCCTGAAAAGAAAAAGCTACTGGTGCCGGCAGGTGGGGTGGTAGTTAAGGACACTGGACTCCCACATGGTCAACTGTAGTTCGAGTCCCAGACCTGGCGGCTTGCTTTCTCACTTTCTCTCTCTTCTCTCTCTCTCTCTCTGTCCCTCTTGAGTCAAATTAACATACATACATACATAAATAAAGTTAAATAGAATAATTCTTTTTTAAAAAAGAAAAAGTTACTATTAGCAATGCGAATATTTGGTATTATCAATATCATTCACAATTGGTCAGATACATGTTGAGGTCCTACCCCCCCAGTCCCTGTAAATATGACCTTATTTGGAAATAGGTCATTGCAGATATAATCAAGTTCAGATAAGGTCTCACTGGATTAAAGGGGGCTCTAATGCAATGATGGGGGTGTCCTTATACAAAAGAGATTTCAAGACACACAGACACTTAGGGAAGAAAGAGATTTGAGTTATGCTGCCACAAGACAAAGAATGCCAAGGATTGCTACCAGCCATCAGATACTGAAAAAGGAAAGGAAAGATTCTCCTCTACAGCTTTCAGATAGAGCATGGTCCTGCCAACACCTTGATTTTGAACTTCTGGCCTTTAGAACAATGAGAGAATAATATCTATTGTGAAGCACCCAGATTTTGCACTTCGTTGTGACAGCTCAAGAAAACTAATATGGTCAGGAAAAACTGACTGTTAACTTATTATTGATTATTGGCTTAAACAGTTCTCTTTTTATTTCTAAGTTTACCTGCCTTTTGGGATGCCAATTACTTACCTATCCTCCTAGGCTGAGCTTCTGGTTTATTGGCCATTCAGAAATGATTGACATATCCTGAACTCTTTGAATGATCTAATCAGGCTACTAGACCCTTCCATTGCTCTAGGATGTCTTGTGCTGATTCTTACTAAGATAAACCAACAGAGAGGAAGGGTCTTTCCCAAAGCCCTTCAATTATGTTCTTCTCCATATAATATTTAAAATACAAAACAATGGAAATACATTTACTAGTACAGCCACGACACCTTGAACAATGCCTGGCATAGAAGGAGCACTCAATGAATTGTGGACAAAGAAATTAAATATTTCATTCCCACTGTGTAAGAAAAGTACTATTCAATCATGCGCCTATGTTTTCCATTACTACAGAAACTTTCTTCAGTCAGACCAAAGAATCTTCTAAAATCACTTTCTTTCTCTGCAGATCAAGAGGAATAAGAGTTTTCCGGTCCCCTCCAGTAGATCTTTACCTGTCACACTCCACCGCCTCAACCCTTTTGAAGCAAGTACCAAGGTCCTGAAGCAGAACTTTTCAAACACCCCATACAACCATGCTTCATTAAGCCTCATCAGCTACCATTCTTGCTGAGACCAAAACCACATCGTAAGCTTCACATGGACAAGGGAGTCAGCAAGTTCAGTCTCTACTGTTTCACAGATTTGCAAAGGGCCATCTTGGTTCTGTTCCATACTTAGGAAGTCACTCTAAAATGCTTCCTATGTTGTTTCACAGAGTGCTGATGGGAAAGCAGTGGTCAGACACTTCAAAAGAGACAAGGTTGCATCAGGCCGTGGGAATAGGCCCTCCTTGGAGCAAAGACGAGGCATTAGTCAGAGACTCTGTCCCATGGGTCTCAGACTCACTCCTGGCACAGTGCCTAGCATTTTGTGGCATTTTCTGTTTTATCTGACTCTCTTTTCTCACTTTTTCTCTTCCTTCAATCTCCTGCCTTCAAGGGCACAAGTCCCCAGCCTGGAATGTAATTGATTCCATCTTAGAGAGCAGTAGCTTCCTGGACCTTGCACTTCTGAGTTCCAGAAAGTGAACAAGGACCTGAGTGTCTCCGATAGCGTGGATCTGAACTGACCCTCCTCTCAGAACCTGTGAACACACAGGCTCACCTTCCATTCATTCATGAGAACATTTGAGGCCACACCGCAGAGGAGGGCAGGGCTGGTAGAGGGGTGCCTTGTGGGCACATTGTGGCCTGGCCCTGACCTCTCTAGCAGGCTCACCTCTCCTTGACCTCCCCATATGAACGCTCATAAACTCCCCCAAGGCTTGAGGCCAGTCACTTGTCTGTCCCATTGCACGTGCTATTTCCTTTGCCTAGAACTTTTCTTCCTTTTGTCTCTGGATGACTCTTCCCATTTTTGAAAAGTGAGATCAGCATCTCTTACAGTCCCAGATCCTGACTTTGGCCTGCAACTATCGCTGTGACCCAGCTCTGATTACTGCTCCGATCTCATTTCCTGACACCCTTCCATCTCAAGACCTGGGCTGAAGTCACACTCGGTTCTGTGCTGTCCCTTAAGCTTCCAGGCACGCTCTGCCCATGGCCTTTGCACTTGCTGTTCTCTCTTCCTGAAACACTTCTCCCCCCGATTCCCACAGCTCACTCTTGATTTCATTCCCCTTCCTGCATAAATATAACCCTCTCGGGAGGCCTTTGCTGACCTCTGCCTAAAATAGCACATGCCTGCTGCTACACACAAATCGACCCTCCCCACTCCCATTTCCTCTATTTGTCTTCATCGCATGTACCACGACCTGATCTTATGTTATGTCTTTGTGTCGCGTCCATCGTCTCTCTCCCTAGCAGGATGTAAGTCCTGTGACTGCAGAAGCTTTTATGTTCACCACTACATTGGAAGCCCTAGGACAGCAGCACTGGGCATGCAGCATGCCCTGGTAAACAGTGGCTGAATAAGGCTGTTTCAAGTTGATTTCTGACTTAATATCCTGACGCCTCTAGGCAGCTCTGTGAGTAAAGAGGAGGGCTCTAGCTAAGGCTCATGCAGATTTGCTTCAAATGATGTATGTACATGTCTATGTGGATGAGAATGCACACAGTGTGTGTGTATATGTATATATGTGTGTAGATGAGTAGGTATACACATACACACACACATGCACGCACATTTTAAAAATGTTTACTCTCAGTCTGCACTACTGGTTCAGGACAGCAATGTGGAAAATTCATTCTATTTTCTGTGAAGAGCTTGATTAATTTTAGGAGAATTTCCTTTGTGCCTTTTTTTCCCTCAAGTTTATTTACTTTACTTCTTTCGTGAGACAGAGAGAGAGAGAGAGGCAGTACCCCCAATAGGGTCTTGATATCCACCCCCAGCCAGCTTCGGTCAGCTCTGGATCATGGGCACGTCCATGCCCAGTGTCCTCAGGGTGGTTTCCAGAGGCAAACCAGGAGCTTTCGCATGGGAGCTGACCTTGCAAGGTGTTGCATTTTGCTGCTGTGTCACTATCTGTTTCCCCTTCACACTTCTGTTTGGGGCATGCTACTCTGAGAGTGGGCTGCATTCCCTCCTTCTAAGTAAGCAGGGATGCCAGCTTGAGCTATCCCTTCACCCAAACATTACACTCAAAATCAAGGCCAGGGCTGACCCTATACTATAGTCTAGTTGGCTCAGGAAGTTGAATCCCATATGACTGACTATAGCTCAAATTCTGGCCCAGAAGGCTTGAAAAACACATCAGGGACATGTGCTTGTCTGGCCAAAATCCTAACAGGTTGGAGAAATGACAAAGAGATTGTGGCATGACCATGTCCCAATGGCAGGGTGGAGGTGGGGGTAAGGGAATGTTTTCTTTTTCTCTCACTCTGTCTCTCCGTTTCTCTCTGGTAGCACATATATCCTCTGGCAATTAAAAAAAAAATCACGGGGGCTGGCAGGTGGCATGGTGGTAAAGGACACTGAACTCCCACGGGGCTGATCTCAGCTAGAGTCTAGGACCTGGCAGCCTGCTTTCTCATTTTCTCTCTTTCTCTCTCTCACTTTGTCTCTCTCTGGTCAAATTAAAAGAAAGAAAGAAAATAAGGAAAAACAAAGAGAAGGAAAGCAAGAAAGAAAAGAAAAGAGAAAACTAAGTAAAATAATTCTTAAAAAAAAAAAAAAAACATGGGGACCAGCAGTTAGCATAATGGCTATGTCTTTAGACTCCCATGTAGTCGACTGTGGTTCGAGTCCCAGACCCAGCAGCTTAAACTCACGCTGGGCGCATGTGTGTGTGTGCCCAGGATCCTGAGAGGAGAATGGAGGAGAAGGGATTGCAGCGTGGCCATCCCCCATGGGGGGTGATTTCTCACTTTCTGTCTCTCTGTCCCTCTCTGTCTTTCTGGCGAGCGCATGTGCCCTATAGCAAAAACCTCTCAAAAAAAAAAAAATCATGTCCACCTTCACAGCCTTGGTTCATAGATGTGCAACCAGTGCAGCTACACAGGTCCCCACTCAGAAAGGACTGACATTGCTTTAATGCTCTGTTGCTATTGTCTTGACATTTTAATACTTTCCATAGCCGGTTCCAAATGAAACAGAGCCTTGCTCAGAATGGAACAAGAAGTCCCTCTTTTTCATTTTGCACCATGCTCAGCAAATTCCGTAGCTGGTTCCAAATGAAACAGAGCCTTGCTCAGAATTCATCACTTCCCTGAGGATTCTCCATCAGCAAAGTCCCACAGGGTACTCCTCCAGGCTCTCTGGAAAACAAGAGAATAGCCTGCCCACTTTGTTTTGCCTTTTCCCCTCAACCTCTGCCAGGTGAGCTCCATGCCAGGCTCTTGCTCTCTCCTGGGGCACGCACTGCACTTCTTCCTCCTGAAGGATGAAGTCCGCCTCTTCGGCTGCTCTGAGGAGGTTTGAGTTTCCTGACTCTTCTCTAGTCTGCTCTGGTATCAGCCAGGTCATTGTTTACAGAGGTAAGAGCATCTTGACTGCTATGTTTCTGGAGAACAGGATTTCTGGAGTCATGAAGACTTCTTTTGGTGAGGCTTGATAGCTAAAGAGTCTCCTGCGACGACCTGACATTTCATAAACTGCTTCCCTACCTTTTGCTATTTGAAACTTCAGCCCACTTGCAATCTAGCACACTGTCTGGCACACAGCAGACCCTCAATAAATAGCCGTTGGGACACTGTGGGAATTTTTCTAAAAGGAAAATGAAGCAATCGTCTGAGGCCGTCCTTACTGACTGTACTGGGCTGTTTCTGTTCCTTTGTGTTTGCCTTCTGTGTCAAGCTGAGTTAGTGAATCTTTAGCGGGAAACCATTTCTAGGAAGCTTGGTTTAACTAAAAGAGGTTTCCCAAGTCATTCGCCACATTCTATCCGAAATGTTGTATTTGTGTTTTGATGCCTCTGTACGCGTAAGCTCTTCGCCGGTGCCAGCTGAGTCTGGTTCATTGTCTTGCATATAATCGTTTCTGAGTTTCTTAAGATCATTGCTTAATCCCCAGGTAAAGGGGCAAAGTGACGGTAAAAAGCGATGCTCTGTGAGGCAGACCCACATGAGACCCACTGGTTCAGATCGAGACTGCCCTGGGTACACTGAGCACGTGTGCGCCCTTGACCCAGGCTGGCTGAAGCTGGGGGTCCATTACAGCCTGGGGACCCTGTTTGGGTGTTCTGTCTCTCTCACTCATGGAATAATAAAGCTTTCAAAGAAAAATAAAAAAGAGGCAGAGCACTATCTTACTGAGCCTTAGGTACTCCTGCTGATTTTTCTCCAAGTCTCCCTGCTCCAACTCTTACTTCTCGCATTCTGTCCACTCGCCGGCCTGCCACAGGGAGGAGGTGCAGCTCATTCTCTCCAAGATTACACCCGCCACCTGTGCTCCTCCCTTGGGGCCATCATCCTTTCCCACTCCCCTTCCTCTTAAGATCCCTCCCCTTTGTAATCACAGACCCTGAAATCTATTTTCTTAGCCCTGACACCTTTTTCCCTCTTGTAGCCGTTTTCCCCTTTCCTTTCATTGCCTTTTTGAAAGAATGGACTGTACCCCCTTCATTTACTCGTTTAATAGGGCTGACTACGTGGGTTTGCAGTCATAGCACTCACACAGGGCTCGGTGGTCAGAGGAGGCCCCCAGGCTTGGGCTTAATATTCTGCCACTGCTCTCCTAAAATCCCACCCCCCATATTTTTAAAGAATTATTTTATTTAACTTTATTTATTTATGTATTTATTTTAATTTGACCAGAGAGGAACAGAGTGAGAGAGAGAGAGAGGGAAAGTGAGAAAGCAAGCCACCAGGTCCAGCACTCAAACGTCGGCCATGTGGGAGTCCAGCACCCTTAACCAGTATGCCACCTGCTGGCCCTGTTTATTTATTTTTTAAAATTTGACCAGAGAGGGACACAGAGAAAGTGAGAATGCAAGCTGCCAGGTCCACAACTAGAACTACAGTCAGCCATGTGGAAGTCCAGTGCCCTTGACCACCATGCTACCTGCCAGCCCCCTCCCCAGAGTTTTTAACAGATTTATTTATTTTACTTATCTTATTATTTATTTATTTCATTTTACTTATCTTAATTTGCTACAGGGCACATGTGCCCACCAGAGAGAGACAGAGATGGAAAGTGAGAAAGCAAGCCTCCAGGTCTGCGACTCAAACCTCAGTCAGCTATGTGGGAGTCCAGCACCTTAACCACCTGCTGGCCCTGAGTTCTCCTCAGTTTTATCTGAATTTGTCTGGTGGGGCAATGGAACTTACACCAGGGGCTTGCAGCCTCGGCTCACTAGTAATCTCATCTCTGCTGCCTCCTTGCTTCCCTGTGGGTTCTCAACCCCTTGCCCACACACCTGAGTCCTCCCCAGCCTCCCCTCCTCCACCTCTCAGTAACCTCTGCTCCCTCAGCCTCCAGCAGAGCTCAGGAGGGGTTGTGATCTGACGCACTTGCTCTGCTTGCTTTCTCTCAAGGCAGGCTGCCCAGTACCTGTAAGAGTCTGCACTTACCCCATCCGAATCCCTGTGACCAAGAGAACATGATTTAAATGGAAAATTCCTTTTAAAAAAAATATGATAGATCAAGAATGATTTTGAAAGAAGAAAAAGTATCTATCCTGCTTTTTAAACAAGGCACCCCTCCACATTTTCATTTTGCAGTGGGCACCATAATCTATGTAGCCAGCCCTGCCTAGAAGCTATTGCTGGCCATCTGGTATACGTTAGGAACTGTGGCAGATTCTGAAGAAATGAAGACATGGTTCTACCACTGCTCTGATACAGAGGCCCATAGTGTGGTTTTGGGGGAGACCAAATATATTCAAATGAAGGAGCCATGTAACAATGGCAGGGGAAATACAATGTATGGCTCAGACAAGAAAAACCTACACTGCTGGGGCCAAGCCGGAGGCATTATAGTACAGCCTGGAAGCATGGGTGACAGCAAAGATGTCTGAGGACGGGCAAACCAGTGTTGCAGGATGCCGCGGTGGTGCTGCGATGCACCCGCCATGCCCATTGCGCCACGGCACCAGCACATTTAGAGATCGCCAATGAACCCCTGATGGCCCAGCCCAGGGAAATTCCAGAATCTTTACGTTCCTCCTCCTCTCTGGAGCAGGGCCACTCTTGAGACCCACCTATCTGGCTTTGGAATTCTTTCATCTCTAAACCTAAGTTATAAGGGAGGCAGTAGAAATGGAAACCATGGAGAGGGGCTGGGTGATGGTGCCACAGTCTGCAATGTTTACCCACATGGATTCCAAGTTTGCTTCTGGAGGTCTTCCTGAGTGTAGTGGGCACATCCATGTGACTGAGGGTGACTAAGGCTGGGAGTGGACTGTAGCATCAGGATTCTGTTGCAGATACTCTCTCTCTCTCTCTCTCTCTCTCTCTCGTTTGTGGGAGAAATAAGTTAAAAAAAAATTAAAGAGATACTGGGAAGAAATAACTGACTGGTCGGATTATGGCCAAGATCAGATAAGAGAAATACTCTTTAGACTTGGAGACATTGTAATGAGCTGGTTTGTGCCAAGAGGTAGGAGTGAGAGATGGGGGAGAATACTCTTTGACGGCGATAGCTTCTTTAGAATTGCCGTCACATGGCACCACTTCATCGCATGAATCCAGGGTGCATCATTCAGGTAGAGTGCTCTGTGCAGGGTGACTTGTAAACTGGGATATACCTGGTTGAATGTGAGGTGACTGTGGCATATTCAAGCGTAACATCTAGAAGTTTGATTAGTAAGAGCAGACTTGAATGATATGTCAAAATGGAAATACATACTTAGGAGTCGTCATGTGGGCAGAGCTGAAGCCTTGAGATCAAAGGACATCTCTGAGATGGAGATGAGAGACAGAAGAGTCAAACAATCAACCTGGGAACTCTTTACTCAGTGGAGGAGAGAGGACCAGCAAAGATACTCCGAGCTGACCTTTGAGCTAAGCGAAGTTGTGGTGGTAAAGATCAGTTGCAACACGGTTCCAAAAGAACGCATGGGAATTGTGTCAAATGCTGTGGAAGACTGAGAGATTCTGGAAGAGGCATTTGGATTCATCAGATGAGGTTTCTTAGTTTCCTTGTCTTTAATTGCCAAAGGGTATATGCGCTTACAAGAGAAACAGAGGGCGAAAGCACTCACCAATGAAATGTGGTCATGCCATGACCCCTTCTCTTCCATTACTCCATCTTGGAATTTGAGGCATGCATGCACACATGCCCGGCATAGCCACCAGTGCCAGAATCGGAACCCTGGTTGGCCATATGGAATCTGACTGCCTTAACTACTAAGCTACAAGGCCAGCCAAGATGAGTTATTGATTGGCAGTTAGTATTTACACCTGGTGTCCCAGTATAATTATTAGATCTCCTTTCATGTTCACTACTCTGTTAGTGGTCCCCTTGGAAAAAAATAGATCCAGCTGAATTCTTGGTAACAAAAGCAAGACTGAGTTAAGGAGAAAGATGAGAAGGCCAGCAGGGGGTATAGCGGTTGTGGCAGTGGACTCCCATATGATGAACCACAGTTCGAATCCCAGACCCGGTGGCTTGAAACTCATGACTAGTGCAAGTGCGTGCATGCCCAAAACCCTGAGAAGAGACTGGAAAAGGGATTGGGGCATGGCCATCCCAGAGGGTGATTTCTCCCTTTCTCTCTCTGTGTCTCTCTCTGTGTCTCTGTCTGAGTACACATGCCCTATAGCAAAAGTCTTCCTTTAAATGAAACAAAGGAGAAAGATGAAAAAGTGGAAACGGAGTCTCTGTCCTTCACAGTTCAATCTTCCAACTGGATTCATTTTTGACTGAGTAGAATAGAGGAATAGGACAATGACTAACTTTATAAAAAGATACTTACCCTTTGGTTTGCTTGTTTGGAGTTCAGTAAGGCAAAGATAACATCAAAGAAGCCCCCTGCCCTCACAGTGCCTGAGAGTGGGTGCCGTGCGTTCTGTTGTGTCACTGGGTGCTTTGTTGGGATGTGTGTGGAAAACCCCACAGTCCCAGGTTGCGAAGACTTGCCCACTCTCATCTTCCTGCAAAATGGCTCCTCAGATAACTTGTTTTGGTGGGGGAAGGTTTTTGCTATAGGGCCCGTGCGCTCGCCAGACAGAGAGAGACAGAGAGACAGAAAGCGAGAAATCACCCCCCCCCGGGGGGCACGGTCACACCACAATCTCTTCTCCGCCATTCTCCTCTCGGGATCTTCGGCACGCACGCACACGTGCCCGGTGTGAGTTTTAAGCCACTGGATATGGGACGCGAACCACGGTCGACTACGTGGGAGTCCAGCGACATAGCCATTATGCTAACTGCTGGTTCCCCTCAGATAACTCTTTTAGCAGGAGTTTAGAGCAGTCACTCCCATCTGCTGTTGGACAGAGCAATCTGAACGGGACTGCAATGGCATGCGATTTTATTCTTCAGTATTGTATACCTGAATGACTTAGTCCAACTTTCATGTGTGTGCTCATTGTCGTCTTATTTTTTGGAGTGTGAGATAGTGAAGCCATTTTGTAAACCATGGCTTGCTTACTAAAATGAACCCCCTTTTCCTTCTTTCCCTGTGATGTATGAAGGTGTAAAACAGCAGAGAAAAGGTAGTTGAACAAGGAAGTTTTTAGACTAGAGGAAAACTGGACTAGGATATCATTCTAAGGAAGAGAGAATATTTTAGTGAGAGAAAGCTGCTTCATTTGTATAACACATACCCACAAAAGGGAAAGTTAAGCAAAACATACAAATAATTATTTAAATAAAGGGGGAAAAAACTTTGGTGGCATAGCATACCGCTCATGTTAACCTAGTTCTTTCTCTAGAAATTACCACCCTGTGGGCCAGCAGGTGGTTAAGGCACTGGAATCTCATGTGATTGACTGTGGTTTGAGTCCTAAACTGGTGGCTTGAAACTCATGCCAGGTATGTGTGTGTGTGTGTGTGTGTGTGTGTGTGCCCAAGATCCCAAGAAGAGAATGGAGAAGGGATTGCAGCATGGCCATCCTCCCCAGGAGGGGGGTGATGTCTGACTCTCTGTCTCTGTCTGTCCAGCAAGTGCACATGCCCTATAGCAAAAATCTCTCAAGAAAAGAAAAAAAGAAAGAAAGAAAAGAAAATTACCACCCTGATCCTTTTCCTCTGTGGGGTCCAGTGATCTGGCTAACAGAAGGTGTGGGGGAGGAGTGAGTGTGGGACTGCTCCAACCACCTACAGAGATCGTGGATGGCTTCTTCAGAGCACAGCAGCCTGTTTGTATCTCCACAGGCTGGGGCCATGTGGGAGGCCCAGGTTTGATTCCCAGTCCAACCCAAAGGCCACAGGTGGTTGTGTGTGCCTATATCCCCAGTGACTCAGAGAGGCTGAGGCCAGAGGATCTTGAGTTGGAAGCTGGCGTGAGTGGCACAGAAAAGAGCCAGGTGTGATGTTGTAAGTCTATAGTATAAGGCAGGAGGCTGAGGCAGGGGGATATTGACACAGCCAGACTGTCTTTAAAAGAAAAAACCGTCACCCTCAGCACACAGTGATAATGCAACACTTTGCAATACTGAGGCCATATGGGAAGGTCCCAGGTTCACATCCCAAGGTCCCCATGTGCACCTGGGCACACATGCATGCTTGTGCCCCTGGCTGGGTGAAGCCGGGGGCCGGATTGTGGTAAAAAGACATTGTTGGCAGTGTCTGCTCTCTTTTTCTCCATCTCATTTGCTCAGCTTCTTTCATAAAAGGCAAAATTAAACTTTGATAACAAAAAAATTGTATAGACTTTTAAAGTCTACGCCTCCAACATACTTTAAATAAATATGGTTTATTACTCCATCTTTACCTTTTGCAACATATTTCCCAGTAAGGGTTCCCAGTTTTTGCAAAGAAAAATGCAGGATAGTCAGTTATATTTGAGTTTTAGAGACAAAACAAATAAATTTTTAGTATATGTGAGTATATACCATGCAATATCACCAGTATATTTATACTAAAAACCAAAATAAAACCTCATTGTTAAATCTGAAATTTGTATTGAATAGCCAGCCTTTTTTACTTGGAATGTTTTTTGCTATAGAGCACATGCGCTCGCCAGAAAGACAGAGAGAGACAGAGAGACAGAAAGCGAGAAATCACCCCCCAGGGGAGATGGGCACGCCACAAGCCCTTCTCCTCCATTTTTCTCTCAGGATCTTGGGCACGCACGCACACGTGCCCGGGGTAAGCTTAAACCACTGGATCCGGGACTCGAACCACGGTCAGCCACATGGGAGTCCAGCGACATAGTCATTACACCAACTGCTGGTCCCAAGCCGCCCCTGTTTTATCGGATGACTTTTGGACCCCACTCCTTCCTTAAGCTTCCTCTGAAATAAGAGGAAATGAGTTCGATTCAATTCAATTCCCTATTGGAGAGGGTCAACCAGGAAGTGGAGAGATGTTCAAGATGAGGAGCACATGATCTTTGACCTCAGGGAACTTCCAACCTAGAGTCTAGACAGAGACACAGAAATAATTGGAGCATGAAGTGCTGCCTTGACTACTTTCTGAGAGAAGGCAGGGCAGAAATGTAGAACTTTGTCCCATGAGAAATCCAAACACATAATTTAAAGGCTCATGGGAGATAAAAGCCACATCACCTGTATCTGGTGGCTCACACTGGAGTTGCAGCATGGGAGTGAGAACAAGAACAGTTGATTAAGGAAGGTACGGGCGGGCTTCTTAGGAAAGGTGTCTTACCCAAGGGCTGAGCTCTCAAAAGAGCAGTGAGTAAACTGAGCTCTGTGCAGAGGAAACCACAAGAGCCAAAGCCAGGGTGGGGCTGGATGGGGAGGGAATGGGGGGATGTGTATCTGTTCCTAATTCAGAACATTGTCAAGTTGACCCCAAGCGCCTGGTGGGAATGATGGGAGGTGCATTTAAAATCTTCAGGATGAGGGACAGCAGAAGGCGTGGCGGTCAAGGTAACTGAATCCCACATGGCCAACTGCATCCAGAACCCGGCAGTTTGAAAAACATGTTGGGCACTTGTGTGTACATGCCCAGAATCCCAAAAAGAGAATGGAGAAAAATTATTGCAGCAGGGCCATTCCTCTGGTAGGTGATTTCTCACATTCTTTTTCTCTATTTCTCTATTTGTCTATCTCTGGTGAGCACATGTGCCCCATTGCAAATTGAAAAAAAAAAGCTGGTGAGCCACATTGGGGTAGACCACAAGTCTGAGGCTGACAAGTTGGTCTCCTCTGTGAGACCATCTACAGGCCTGGTCAACACTTGCCCATGCTGCTGCTCAATTTCCTTCTCTCAGACAAATAGGGAGCAAGGGTGTGCTGGGAAGGAGGTGGCATGCTGAGTTCTATGCAGTTGACCTTACAACCTGTGTCTCTGTCCACTGGTCTCTACAGAAGATCATCTAACTGCCACCAGAAAGTAGGAGAGAGGAATCCGTGGGACCAGCGAGGAAACAAAAGGGTCATTCGCATAGTCCTTGGATGTGCAAGGCGCTGCACTTCTGGTCTGTGTATTATCTCATTTCGTCCTCAGCATAACCTCAGAAGGTGGATGTTGTCCCGTGTTCCAGCTGATGATGTTGAGGTGTGGAAAGCTCATATGGCTAGTTAGAGTCAGAATTTGAACCCACATCTAATTCACAGAGAGGAGAAACAATGAGAGAAAAAACACGCCTTCCAAAAGAGACTATGTATGATGGTGGGGGAGAGGCAGTGATTCAGTTGCACGAACATCAGAGAACAGTTTAGTTTCCAAGCAGTTATAGCGATATGTGAAGAAAATGTGGGAAGAGACCATTATGTAACAAAAAGACTGACTGAGGCTGGCCCATACTTCATGGTTAAGGGAGCAGGATTCCGCATGGTTGACTACAGTTCAAATCCCAGCCCTGGCAGCTTGAAAAATACACCAGCACATCTGCATACATGCCCAAACTCCCAACAAGACAGAGAAATGGAGGATGAAGAGATTGCACTATGACCACGCCCCATGGTGATTGGGGGTGCTTTCTCCCTCTCTCTGACTCTGTCTTTCTCTGGCAAATGCATGTGCCCTCTACCAATTAAAAAATAATAATAATAGGGCCAGCAGGTGGCATGTAGATTAAGATGGCTGGATCCCACATGGCTGACTGCATGGTTTGAGTCCTGGACCCAGCAGCTTGAAAAATCATGCCAAACACCTGTTTTCATGTGCCCAAAATCCTGAGAAAAATATGGAGAAGGGATTGCCATCGCCCCTAGGAGGTGATTTCTCACTGTCCCCTTACCTGTTTTTCTCTGTTTCTTGCTGGCAGGCATACACACCCTATAGCAAAACACCACAATAATTAAAAATTTAAAAATAATGAAAATTTACAAATAATAAAATAAAAATCCTGTGGAATAGACAGTTAAAGGTGTGTCTTAGTTAAGGCAGTAAACTTCGCATCTCCCCCCCCCCACCACCACCCACTTAGCTCCTTTTCTCTTATGCACTAACAATGGATGAATAATAATAGCTCTTCAAAGCATACTGGGTGGGGGACCAGCAGTTAGCGTAATGGCTATATCGCTGGACTCCCCTGTAGCTGACCGCAGTTTGAGTCCCGGACCCAGTGGCTTAAACTCACTCAGGGTGTGTGTGCGTGCGTGCCCAAGATCCCAGGAGGAGAATGGAGGAGAAGGGATTGCGGCATGACCATCCCCCCGGGGGGTGATTTCTCGCTTTCTATCTCTCTGTCTCTCTCTGTCTGTCTGGGGATCCCCCGGTCCCCTAGAAAAAAAAAAAAAAAAAAAAAAAAAGTATACTGGGTGGTGCCTTTTCCATTTCCCATCAAAATTCACTTGCTATTGCGCTAATGCTCACAATCTCATTTTCTTTCTCTCTCTCTTTATAAATATGTAAATATGTGTGTGTACCCAAAATGGCTTCAAAATGCTCATGGAAAAATGCATGTTAAGGAAAAACTATGATGGCAAATAATGTGTAGGTAAGGGTGGCTGGATTCCACATGGCTGATGGGTCAAGTCCTAAATCCAGTGGATTTAAAAACACACTAGGCACATGTATGTGTATGCCCAAATCCTAAGCAGAGAATGGAGGAGTAGGGATTGCAATGTGGCCATACACCCTGTGGGGATGCTGCCTTGCTCCCTCCTGTGAGCACATGCACCCTATAGCAAATTAAAAAAAAATAATAATAATAAAAACCTATGGATGGATTTCAAAAAATTTTTGCAACAAAGCAGACTCACACTTAATTTCCATTTTTTAAACTGCCAGAGGGCATGTGTACTCACCAGAAACAGACAGACAGACAGGGAGAAGGAGAAAGCACTCCTCATTGGGGCATGGTCATGCCACAAACCCTTCTCCTCTATTTCCTCATCCTGTTGGGATTTTGAACATGTTCTCACATGTGCATGTTGCGTTTTTCAAGCTGCTGGGGATGGGATTCTAACTGTCCAGTTGGCCATGTGGGATCTGGCTTCTCTTAACCACCAGGCTGGCCCTCCATTTTTCAACAAACTTTCTGAAGTACCTGTATGTGTGCGTACCCACACACATATATATCTAACACACACACACATACACACACACATGCACACGCACGCGCGCTTCTCTCTACTATTGCTTTAGCAGTAGCCATTTGCTAAGTACACGTATCCACATATTTCATTACTAGTTCAAGTGTGGGCTATTGCTACCCTCAGGTACTTTGAGAATGAAATGCAATGTTGTCTATCATCTAGAAAGAACTATAAAATCATACCTCTTATTACCACAGACCTTTGGCTTGCGATACTTCATTGCAGCGTTCAAGAGGGCATTCCATCCCAGTTCCTTCCCATATAATAAATATTAAAAGCTTGCTCTGGTTTAGAGTCAGGTTTGATTACAGCTATTCGGAAGAGTGACAAAAAGCAGCTCATCTTATATTGATTATAAGGCCTATCTTCATCCTTAACACAACTGCTGAAGTTGCTTCCTACTCTTGACAAATAATGCTAAATGAAATGTCATCTCTTCTGATCTCTCCTCAGATTGCCTTTGCGAAAGGCAGATTGGTCACAGATAAATCTGTGACATTTGCTCATGTAGCGTGGTAAGTGAGACTGTTCCCACAGAAGATCTATTCACTTCCAGTGACAACGACAGTATTCAACACAGGATCTGGCTTACTTTATAACCTTTCAGGTCCAATAGGTTGGTGTGGTGATTAAGGCACTGGACTTCCATGTGGCCAACTGTGGTCGGAGTCCTAGACCTGGCAGCTTAAAACTCACACTGGGTGGGGCTTGCAGGTGGCATGGTGGTTAAGGACACTGGACTTGCACATGGCCAACCACAGTTCAAGTCCTGGATCTGGCAGCTTGCTTTCTCACTTTTCCTCTCTCTTTCTCTCTTGCTCTCTCACTCTTTTGCTCTCTCACTCTGTCCCTCTCTGGTCAAATTAAAATAAGTAAATAAATAAATACAGTTAAAATAACTTTTTTTAAAAAAAAGGGTTTTTTTTGGGGGGGGAAACACTCAAACTGGGCACATATGCATGCATGCCTAAAATCTCAGAGGCTTTCTGTCTTTGTCTTTCTCTGTCTGGCAAGTGCATATCCCCTATAGCAAAAAAATCTCTCAAAAAAATTTGTAACCTTCCTAGCAGGTTGGCACACCCAAGGAGCCCTTTATTCCCTCTGCAGTTGTGTCCACTGAGTGCAAAGTGCGCTCTTCAGAAAGACAGAGAGAGACAGAGACAGAAAGCGAGAAATTACCCCCCAGCAGGGATGGTCACACTGCAATCCCTTCTCCTCCATTCTCCTCTCGGGATCTTGGGCACACACGCACATGCGCCCGGTGTGAATTTAAGTCACTGAGTCTGGAACTTGAACCGCGGTGGACTACATGCGAGTCCAGCGACATAGCCATTATGCTAACTGCTGGTCCTGAGCGCTTCATCTTGAACTGAGAGGTCAGAAGCCAATGCCACCTGCCACTCAGGAGAGCTGAAATGGAAAGTACGCTTGGGTATGTGCCCATCTCTGGGCAAACAAATAGCACTGGGATCAAGGAGGCAGGCAGATAACAGTAGGTCAGTAAGAACCAGAAGGGCCAGCCTCAGAGAGCTTGTACGCTAGATAGAGGTGGTGATTGCATAACATCGTGAATGGACTAAAGCCACTGGATTGTTCACCTCAAAATAATTTTAAGACTTGCCTGAGGCATGGTGGATCCCACATGGCCAATTATGTGGTTCACGTTCCAGACACAGCAGCTTTAAAAATGTGCTAGGCATGTGTGAATGTGTGCCCAAAATCCTGAAAGGAGGGGGAATTGGAGAAGAGGGGATTGAAGCATGATCGTGTCCCATGGGATCTTTTCTCAGTCCCCCACTTCGCACCTTCCCATATCTCTCCAGTGAGTACATGCACATTGTGGCAAATTTTTTTAAAAAATTATTTTATGACTTTGCCTATAAAAAGGTTATTTGCCATAGCTACTGAGGTAGATAGCAGGTGGATGTATTTCCCCCTCATCATTTCTTTACTTCTGAACCCATGATAGTGGAGCCAATGCACTTTAAACCGTATTCACTTGGCCATGGAGACTGAGTAACCACTTACCCCAAAGCAGAAAGCCAGGCAGGGTATGACCCAATACAGAACATTTTTTCCCATTTGTAAGTTTATTCCTGTGGGATATAAAGGTTGATTTTTATTAAAAAGAAAGAAAGAAAGAAAGAAAGAAAGAAAGAAAGAAAGAAAGAAAGAAAGAAAGAAAGAAAGAAAGAAAGAAAGAGGTCAGAGACATTCTGGAAATTCTGGGACCTATCTTTGCATCATGCATCCTTAATAAGATGCTCACTATTTTCATGTTCAAAGGTCTGCACTGTCCTTGTGACGTTAACCCCCTCCCCCCGAAGCTCTGCTCTGCTCCCAGCTCCACTAGGCGGGTGCAAATAACTGAGGCCTAACACCCGTACGCTCGCCTGGCAGTGGCACGGGAGACAGTCCTTTCTCGTCCAGTCAGCATGGAGGAGTCCCTCCCTGTAGGGTACCTGGAATCAGTGTCGTTTTCCTTACCTGCAGGTGTCACTTTCTAGTACAAGCCCGGACTTCCGCAGAACTGTCTCGATGTTCCTATTCTCTATTCATTTAGGAGTTAAGGGTCCCCTAACTTTACAAAAATTTGAAATAAATACAGAACATTCTGAATATGTATATATACACATACATATATACACATTTTTATATATACACATACACATTATATATAAAAATATATATATATACATAATTTATATATATACATTTTTTTTCTGATAAAGAAAAGGGTCCATTCATTTAATTAAATCAGTGGTTCTCAGATTCAACTTGCCTCAGAATCATCTGGGGAACTCCTTAAAACACAGATTACTGGAGCCCATTCCCAGAGTTCCTGACTCGGTAAGATGTCAAGGAACCCAACATTCTGTTTCTAGTAAGTTACTGGGTAATGCTGATGTTGGTGGCCAGAGACCACATTAACCACAGCATTAGATTTCAGATGATCTCTGCTCAGAGAACCCTCCCCGATGGCCAGTTCATGAGTTCTGATCATTTTTTTATTTATTTATGATCTTTTTTGTGGGCTCCTACTTATACCACAATTCTCTACTAGGATTTGAGTCCTAGCCTTCATTACAACACATTCAAAATTTATTAGCCCTTGAGATCCCCTTTATCTTTACATGTTAATTTTATTAAAAATGGGGCCAGCAGTGGCATGGTGGTTAAGGGCAGTGGACTCCCACAAGGCCGAATGTGGTTTGAGTACTGGACCTGGTAGCTTGCTTTCTCACTTTCCCTCTTTGTGTGTGTCTCTCTCTCTTACTCTGACCCTCTCTGGTCAAATTAAATAAATAAGTTAAATTAAATAATCCTTTCAAACATTTTATTAAAAGCAATACAATTTTGGGGGCCAGCAGGTGGCATGGTGGTTAAGGCACAGGACCCCCCACATGGCTGACTGTGGTTCAAGTCCAGGATCTCACAGCTTGCTTTCTCACTTTCTCTTTCTCTCTGGTAAGTGCAAATGCCCCCATAGATTTTTTTTTTTTTTAATAATAAAATTAGGGACCAGCAGTTGGCATAATGGCTATGTCGCTAGATTCTCATGTAGTCTGCGCAGTTCAAGTCCTAGACATGGTGTGGGACTGGGTGCGTGTGCATGCGTGCCCAAGATCCCGAGAGGAGAATGGAGGAGAAGGGATTGCGGCATGGCCATCCTCCCCAAGGGGTGATTTCTTGCTTTCTGTCTCTCTGTCTCTGTCTTTCTGGTGAGTACATGTGCCCTATAGCAAAAACCTCTCAAAATAAATTTTAAAAAATTAAATGAAGAATTCTTAGAAAAAAAATATAGTTTTTTAAAGAGGTTTTTGCTATATGGTGTGTGTGCTTGCTGGAGACACACAGAGAAAGAGAGAGATGGGGAGATGGCCACTCTGCAATCTCGTCTCCATTCTCCTCTTGGGATTTTGGGCATGCATGCACACATTCCTGGTCTGAGATCAAGCTGTCAAGTCCAGGACTTGAACTGCAGTTGGCCATGTGGGAGTCCAGCACCTTAACCACCACGCCACCTGCTGGCTCCAATAATAATATAATTTCATGTACTTGGAAACCACTATGGAAAATCTTGAACCTGCTTAGTCCCATAAGTAGGTAGGTTGAGTACTATGCCAAAACAGATCCCAGACCAGACCAGGAGAAAACATTTGCAAAACATATAGCTGATGAAGACTTGTATCCAAATTGTACAAAGAACTATTAAGCTTCAAAAATCAGAAAACAACACCATTAAAAAGTGGGCACAACTATGTTGCTGGACTCCCATGTAGGTGACTGCGGTTCACGTCCCGGACACGGTGGCTTAAAACTCATGCTGGGCGCGTGTGCGTGTATGCCCAAGATCCTGAGAGGAGAATGGAGGAGAAGGGATTGTGGTGTGGCCAGCCCCCCTGGGGGGTGATTTCTCGCTTTCTGTCTCTCTGTTTCTCTCTGTCTTCCTGGCAAGTGCACGCATCCTATAGCAAAAACCTCTCCAAAAAAATAAATAAAAAGTGAGCACAAAATCTGAACAAACTCCTGGCCAAAAAAGATATGGAGATGACAAATAAGTACAGGAAAGTTGTTCAATATAATATGTCATTAGAGAATTGCAAATTAGAATAGCAATGAGATATTCTGTACCTATTAGAATGGCTAAACTCCAAAACACTGACAACACCAAATGTTGACAAGGATGTGAAGAAACAGAAACTCTCACTCATCGTTTGTGGGAATACAAAAACGCTACAGGCACTTTCAAAGATATTTTGGCAGTTTCTTACAAAGCTCAAAACAATCTTATCTCATTAGCCAGAGATCCTTCTCTTTGGTATTTACCCAGAGGAATAGAGAGCTATGTCCACACAAAAATTTCCTTGCAAATGTTTAAAGCAGCTTTATTCATAATTGCCAAAACTTGGAAACAACCAGGATATAGGTGAATGGATAAACAAACTGTGGTATACCTAATTAATGGAGTTTTACTTGATGCTAAAAAGAAATGAAAGAAATGAGCTATCAAGCCATGGAAAGACATGGAAGAAACTTAAATCATGTAACAAAACAAAAGTCAGTCTGAAAGGCTAAATATTATGAAGTTCCCATTATCTGACATTCTAGATAAGGCAGACCATGGAGACGGTAAAAATATCAGTAGTTGCCAAAAGTTCAGAAGGATGGAGAAAGGGATGAAGGGGTGAAACAGGACATTTATAGAACAGCGAAACTATGATAAGATAATGGAGGATATGGGATATTATGCATTTGTCAAAACCCATAGAATTGTACACTAGAGGGAGTGTAAACACTAATGTAGACTATAGACTTTTTGTTAACAAAAATGAACCAATATTGGCTTATTAGTTGGAGCAACTGGACCACACTACTGCAGAATGTAGGTAACAGGAGAAACGAGTGGAGAAAGGTTGTAGGAAGAGGGAGTATATGGAACTCTACTTTCTACACTGTTTTTCTATAAACGTAAACATTTTTATAAACAATAGTCTGTTAAAATAAAAAATATAGGGACCAGCAGAGGGCATAATGGTTACATCACTGGACTCCCACATAGTTGACTGCAATTCGAATCCTGGACCAGGGGCTTAAAAAAAAATCACACTGGGCACATGGGTGTGCATGCCCAAGATCCCGAGGGGAGAATGGAGGAGAAGGGATTGCAGCATGGCCATCCCCCCCTGGGGCTGATGTCTCACTTTCTCTCTCAGTCTGACTAGCACACGCACCCTATACCAAAAAACCTGTCCAAATTTTTTTTTAAATAAAAGAAAAAAATATATAGTGACAAGAGTGTGTTTAGGTCTTTATGAGAGCATAAAAGAGCTGAACCAGGGACCAGCAGTTAGCGTAATGGCTATGTTGCTGGACTCCCACGTAGTCAACCGCGGTTCGCGTCCTGGACCCAGTGGCTTAAAATTCACGCCGGGCGCGTGTGTGTGCGTGCCCAAGATCCTGAGAGGAGAATGGAGGAGAAGGGATTGCGGCATGGCCATCCCCCCTGGGGGGTGATTTCTCGCTTTCTATCTCTCCGTCTCTCTCTCTGGTGAGCCACCCAACCCTATAGCAAAAACCCCCCCAAAAAAAAAAAAAAAAGAGCTGAACCAAATTTGATGCAAGAGAAGTCAGGGAATGCTTCAGAGGGAGGAGGTAAAGGTAAACGCTACACTGAGTCTTTTTTTTTTTTTTCTTTTGAGAGACTTTTCCTATAGGGCTCATGTGCTCACCAGACCCTAGAAAGCCAGAAATCAAGAAATCACCCCCAGGGGGATGGACCAATCACGGTCCAATCCCTTCTCCTTCGTTCTCCTCTCAATATCCTTCATTCTCCTTTCACTGTGGTCGACTATGTGGGAGCCCAGCAACGTAACCATTACGCCACCTGCTGGTTACAGCATTTGTTTTAAGCCACCAGGTCCAGGACTCAAACCCAGGTCCAGGATCAAACTGTGGTGGACTATGTGGGAGTCTGAAGTAACCATTATGCCACCTGCCGGTCCCAGCATGAATTTTAATCCGCCAGGTCCAGAACACAAACTGTGGTCGACTATGTGGGAGTCCAGCAACATAACCATTACACCATCTGCTGGTCTCCATACTGAGTCTTAAAGAAGAGGAGGATAGTTCTCTTAGGGCCTTGCTTCCAAGATGACAAAGAAAAGAAGAAACAATGGCCGTGCCAAAAAGGGCCAAGACTACAGTGCAACCTATTTGCTACACTAACTGCTCCCAATCTTGCCAAAGGATAAGGCTATTGACCGTCATCTGAAACAGTAGAGGCCACAGCTGTCAGGGACATCTCCAAAGCAAGTGTCTTTGTTGCCTGTGTGCTCCTCAAACTGTACATGAAACTCCATTACTGAGTGAGTTGCGCGTTCATAGCAAGGTATCCAGGAACTGACTACATGGCGCTCCAAGGCACCCACCTGGATTTAGACCTACGGGTGATGCCCCTTGTCCTCCACCAAAACCCATGTAAAGAGATGAGTCTTTAAGTCTTTAGGAAGAACTGTCTTCTGGGAAAAAAATAAAATGCAAATTATACATTTAAAAGTGAATACATAACAAATAAGAGGAGATGGGATTAATATTGAAAAGGGTACCACAGGAGCCAGCAAGTATCATGGCGTTTAAGGTGCTAGACTCCCACATGGTCCACCATGGTTTGAGCCCCAGACCTGGTGGCTTGCTTTCTTACTTTCTCTCTGTCTCTCTGTCTCTCCCTGGTCAAATTAAAAAATAATAATAAAATTAAATCATTTTTAATTATCACAGACGGAATAATCCAAGCACAGTAGGCTGAATAATTGTTTCCTAAAGATGGCAAGTCTTAATCCCTGGAAACTGCCATTGATATCAGATAAGGAAACATGTTCGTTGCAGACATGATTACATTAAGGATTTTCAGATGGAGAGGTTATTCTGGATTTCCCAGGTGAACCCTAAATCCAATCGCAGATATCCTTGCAAGAGAGAAGCAGAGGGCTAACAGACGCACACACAGGAGGCGATACCAAAAAGGAGGCGGAGACTGGCAGGATGCAACTGCCAACCAAGGAATGTTACACTTCGATTCAGCCCAGTGAAACTGACATTGAACTTCTGGCTTCTGGAACTATGAAAGATGAATTTCTGTTGTTTATAATCATCAAGTTTCTTGTCACTTGTTAGGACAATCATAGGAAACTAATACAAGAAAAGGCAATAGTACATTTCTGGAATATCTGTCCTACATGCCAGACACTCTTCTAAGTGCTCCACATTTATCAGTTCATTGAACTGGTGACAATTGAAGCCGATACTATTATTGCCTTCGTCTCCATTTTCTATATGGAAGAACTAAGGCTCAGAGAAGTTAGACCATATCTTATTTATTTATTTATTTATGGAGTGTTTCACTTTAATATGTTCTTTTTCCTTTCTTTCTTTTAAATTTTATCTACATTGGGAACCAGCAGTTAGCATAATGGCTATGTCACTGGACTCCCACGTAGTCGACCGCGGTTCGTGTCCCGGACCCGGTGGCTTAAAACTCACGCCGGGCGCGTGTGCATGCGTGCCCAAGATCCCAAGAGGAGAATGGAGGAGAAGGGATTGCGGCGTGACCATCCCCCCTGGGGGGTGATTTCTCGCTTTCTGTCTCTCTGTCTCTCTCTGTCTGGCGAGCGCATGCGCCCTACAGTGAAAATCTCTCAAAAAAAAACAATTTTATCTACATTCATTCATTGTATATCATTGCAGCATCTACAATGAGTTTTCCCATCCAGAATACACTGTATATTGGCTCAATCAAAGATATTACCATACATGTTATCTTCAACAAATAATTTTCCATTTCTTGTTTCTTATATATTTTACTTCTTTCCCCCCCTTGATTCCCTCCCTCTCACCCTCTGCCAGTTTTTAACTTGAATGAGGTCACCGCTGCCTAGTAAATGACAAGTGATTTTCAAGGCCAGGGAGTCTGACTCCGGAATCCCTGGGCTGAACCCCCAGGTGCCACTGCCTTTAGACAGGAAGTAACTGTGGTGCATTTGGAAGCTACACCAGCAGTTTGGTGAGTGTAGCCGTGAGCAACGAGGTCAGGCTGGAGAGGACAGCAGAGCCAATCAGTCTTTATGTCATCAAAAGGTCAAGCTTCAGTGTGCCCAAACAGAATCCCCTAGACAGCTTGTTCACAGCCAGATTGCTCAGCCTTGCCCTCCCGTCAGGTCCCAGGAACTCTGAGGCAGTGCCTGAGGTTTTACATTTTGAACAATTCCCAGGTGATGGTTGAGCTGCTAGTAACCGGACCACATTCGGGAGACACTATTCCAGGTGATGGAAACCTATTCAAGGGTTTCAAGCAGGGCAATAACACTGCTGGAATTGCATTTTAATCAGTTATTTGATATGGTTAATAAGGCATCCAACAATATAAGGACCAAAAGCTCAACACAGCATTTAAAATAGACACAGGTGTAGCTGCTCTGTTTCAAGGAAGAAGTGTTCTGGTGTTCCACTTGTAGACTCGTGTCTGTGAGGCCTTAGGTAATTTACTGACCTCCCTCCAAGCTTCAGCTGTCTCATCTATAAGGTAGAAGTAGATTCATGAGGGTGAAATAAGCTAAATATAGCACTTGCCATAAGGTAAGCAGTCATTACCTGGAAAATATTTTTATGCTTAATATTATACTGGAAGGGGTATGATAAAAGTTACCTCCTCTAGGGTGAGTTCTATGTGACCTCAGAGGCTTGCTTTTTGTTTTGAGTTTTGATTTTTATTACATTCATTTCAACATAACTATGCATATACAAATAGACACATATTGGTTGGTAGAGCATAATTTAGTCAACACGATTTATACCAAAATGTTGTACATGGTTTAAATTTTAAACCAGGCCTGAAATATAGTATTTTTTGTCTGAAACACGTATACAAAAGATCCTCTCTCAAATACTGTCAAAGCAGGCAGCAAGAACCCTCAGAAATTTGTTTTTAGCTTATGTTAGAAAAATAAGGGGCCAGCAGGTTGGCATAGTGATTAAAGTTCTGGACTCCATGCAGTTTGAGTCCCAGACCCCGCAGACTGAAACTCATCCAAGCCTCAAGTACATGCCTGCCCAAAATCCTGAGAGGAGAATGGAGGAAAAGGGATTGCAGTGTGGCCATCTCTCTTGAGGGGTGATTTCTTGCTTTCTGTCTCTCCAGTGAGTGTGTCCTTTCTATAGCAAAAATCTAAATAAATACATAAATAAATAGAAGAAGAAGAAAATGTAATTGAGGCCAGGAAGTGAAGTGGTTAAGGCAGCAGAATCCCACATGGCCCGCTATGCCGTTTTGAGTTCCAGACCCAATGACTTGAACAATATGCTGGGTGTGTGTGTGCATATATGCACCAAATCCCGAGAAGAGAGAGGATTGTGGTGTGCCCTTTGCCTCTGCAGGGTGATTTCTCGCTTTCTTTCTCTCCCTGTTTCTCTCTGGTGTGCATACATTTCTTATAGCAAACTAAAAAGAACAAGAAAATGTGCAGTGTAAAACTTAAAAATTAAAGTAAGAATACATTTTTGCACTATTTAAACACCAGCTTGCACAAATTCAGTGACTATAATGTAGCCTTTGGGTGGAAGAAGGTATGTACACGTACACGTGCAAGACAAGTGTAACAGTTGTGTGGATCTAGTTAATATTGTACATAGCTTTTTTTTTTTTTTTTTTGAGAGTTTTTCGTTTTAGGGCGCGTGTGCTCGCCAGAAAGACAGAGACAGAAAGTGAGAAAGACAGAGACAGAAAGTGAGAAGTCACCCCTCCTCCCCCAGGGGGATGGCCATGCAGCAATACCTTCTTCTCCATTCCCTGTCGGGATATTGGGCATGCAGACACATGCGCCCGGCGTGAGTTTAAGCCACCGGGTCCAGGACTCGAACCACAGTTGACTACCTGGGAGTCCAGCAACGTAGCCATTACGCTAACTGCTGGTCCCAGTATTGTACATAGCTTCTAACGCTCTTATTATTCAACCAATTCCCTTAGTCTGACTTAGCACTATCAGTCTGAGAGACCTTTTGGAAAACTGAATTAGATCATTTTTTTAGTGCCCAAGTCTAAAATAGTATGATCTTAAGTGAGTGAACTAAGTGAATCAGACCAACTTTTTTTTCTACCAGATTTATAGACTCAGACATTGAATAATGAGCCTGGTCTTTCAAGGTGTTGGAAACATTTTCTATGTTAGGCTGTTAACCTTGATCACATTTCCGTGAGACATGAAAAAAGTAGGTCTCGTCCTCCTTAAGTTTTAGATGGAGAACAAGGCACTGAAAGTCTATACCCAAGGTCACTGAAGAAATCTGTTTTGGAACTGCCACTAGATTCTGTGTCTCCTGAGATCTCTTCCAGAGGACTTTCAATTAGATTTTGCTGATGCCCTTAAATAAGAGAATCACATGGATTTTCAATCAGGAGACATCCGATCAACCAAAAGTCTCAGCAAACACTCGTGTTAGAAAATTTGCCAAATTTGCAAATTATCAGCCTTGTTCGTGCTTGTCAGTATACTGAACAAAAAAGTCTCAATATTGTTTTATTCTATAGTCCTTAAAGAGATGCTAAGCACTTTTTCATATAGTTATAAGTCATTTTATTAACTTCTGAGAAGTGCCTATTTCAGTTAGTTCTTCGCCCATTTTCCTACTGTTATGTCATTTTTAAATTAAGGACATTAGTTCTTTGTTTGCTATGATCATTTCTTATGACAAAATCCTATTCTAATGTCAGATGCTGACAATTAGCTCTCTCCTGGTATTTCTGCTTTATCACTTTAAAAACATCTTTGAAATATAATTATGCCATCCTTCATAGTTTACCACTTTTTGGATGTTCACATCTATCAATGGTTTCCTTTATGGAGGCTTTAGGTGTTCTATTTTCATTAGAAGTATTTATATAATACAAGATTATAAAAAATATTTTTCTACAATTTTCTTTGACTTCTTACCTTTTCTTATGTTTAGTTATTTAAGCTGGATTTATTATATAGTGCATGGACTGTGATTGTAACTGTTTTTTCCTGCTTGGGTAGCTACTTGCCACAATATCATTGAT
Organism: Tupaia belangeri chinensis; assembly: GCF_000334495.1. NCBI lineage: Eukaryota > Metazoa > Chordata > Mammalia > Scandentia > Tupaiidae > Tupaia > Tupaia belangeri. The sequence continues at coordinate 1,636,769 of NW_006203862.1, forward strand.
TGATTCTAAACTCACTGATTTTTTTTTTTTATTAATTCCCTATACACCATCACAACACACAAATGAATTTTCCATCCAAAATACACTGTGCATTGGCTCAATCAAGCACATCAACATACATGTTCTCAGCAAATAATTTTCCAATTCTTATGTCCTGCATACCTTGCCTTTTGTTTTGCCATCCTTGATTCCCCATCCCCCACCCTCTGCTATGTCCCATCCTCCTCCC
>NW_006203862.1:1639176-1654934 GCF_000334495.1 Tupaia belangeri chinensis
CCCACGCACAGGCTCGGGCCCGGTGGCCATGTGCAGGCCCGGCGGCCACACGCAGCCCCGGGGAGGCAGCGGAACGCAGGGCCTGGGGGGGAGGGAGGGAGCAGGGCCGCGCTAGGCCCGCCACCGCTGCCGCGCGAGGCGCCCGCAGGGCCCGCACAGCAAACTCACTGATTTTTTAAAAAGAGATATTTGTTATAAGGCGCAGAGAGACAAAGACAGAAAATGAGAAATCACCCACCCCTCCAGGGGGAGTAGCCATGCCACAAACCCTTCTCATCCATTCTTCTCCTGGGATTTTGGGCATGCCTGTACATGTGCCCAACATGAGTCTCAGGCTGCTAGATCTGGGACTTGAACCATGGTCAGCCATGTGGGAGTCCAGGAACGTAATCACTATACTACCTGCTGGTCCCATAAACCCCACTGATTTTATCACAAACTAAAGTCCCATTAATTTGTTGATCTGTTTCTAGGTTTGTTCCCCTATATCTGCAATATCTTGGTAAGTAATTGTAGAGAATGCCCCAAGTCATTTTTCTGTCTAAGTTGCATTTTTGTCCTTTACATGCAATGTTCCTCTTCACTGTACAAATGCATGCATGTATTCCTATATATGTATTACATATATGTATGTATACATATGTAGATACATATAGATGTATGTATGTACAACTGTATCACTCTTGCAAAATTTCCATGCATCACCACACTTTCTACACTGCAGAGTAACAAGTTTCATTAATTGGTCAGTTCTCTTCCCAGTGGAAAACACTATTTTAAGTGACTGCATGATATTCCATCCTTAAAAAGATATAAGATTTACATATTCTCTACTGTTGGCGTGTGGGTGGTTTCCAGTTTTTTGCTACTATAAGTAGAATTTACAATTATTTTTCAAAGCATTACTGTGACCTGTCTTTCTTTTCAATCCATTCTATTTTTCTGTCTAACCACAAGGAAGAAATACATATTCGTTAAGTTATACTTCTGGGTTTTAGTGTAAAAACTACTTTAGCTAAAGGATCTCTTAGAGTTAGTCTAGTTTAAATCCCCTCATTTAAGAAGTAGAAAGGTGAAGCGGAGAGTGAATAACTTGTCCAAGACCACAAAGCTATTCAGTAGGTGACCAGAATGGAAAGGAAGAATCTGCTGATCCATCTGCCCCTCCTCCCAAAACACCAAAACGGATTCTTTGGCCAATGTGGCTGCCTCAGTCATTTCCCCCTCTCACTCCAGTCTGTTCCATATATCCCTCTGGAGTCAGCATGCTTGGCTGATATAGGCATCCTTCTCAGAAAGGAGTCTTCACAGTCAAAAATGGGGCCAGCAGGTGGCACAATAATTAAGATATTAGATTCCCACATGGCCAACAAGAGTTCTAGTCTCAGATATGAAGGCTTGAAATCATGCAGGGCACCTGTGTGTGCATGCACAAAGTCCCAGGAAGACAATTGGAAAAGAGAGGACTGTGGCATGACCATCACCCCCCAGAGGGGGATGATTTCTCTCTTCCCCTCTCACTGCCTCTGTCTCTCGGGTGAACGCATGTGCTCTATGTCAAAAACCTTTTAAAAATAAATTCAAAAGTGGCTGCATTTCTCTCATAGAGCAGCTTGGTTGAACTGTCTTTAGATTGAACAGCAGGTATATAAATAAAAAAAGAAGTGAAATTGGGGAAAGAAAGAAAGGGTATTATTCTGAAGTGTCAATGTTCCTTGCATAACCTGGGGAGTTTTTCCATATTCTCTTAAGATGAAAGAAGAAGGAAAGGCAGGTTGTCCAGTAAGCATGGGTGGAATCTGGCTTTAGGGTTGGCCTCTTGTCTTGGCGGCTGGGTGGGTTTTGCTGCATGAGATCCCCCTGGAGCCCTCTTTTCCTGGCCAAGGCTCCTCTCCCAGCCCACAGGGCCTCTTCTTCAAGCAGTCAGGTACTGATTTTAAGTACAACCAAAGTACCTTTGATTGTCAGGTACTGGTTTTAAGTACAGTGATTACACCCAAATCTAAATATCTGACTCCATTCACTCCTCTGACACCCAGACCCATATATTCAATGGCCCGATTTTAGCTGAGTGTCTCACAGGCACCCAACACAGAGCTCAGTACCTCTTCTCACCCCTCTATGTGCTCTTTTTCTATATCTCTATAACTGTGCCACTACATCCTCTGGTAACCAAGCCGGGAACCTGAATGGTGTTCTAGTCTCCCCTCTCACTACTTACTCACCAGAGAGTCCTATCTGTTTGATTGCATCAGTTGTATTGTATCCCTTTATGACCTTTTTCTCCATTCTCTTTGTCTCTTCATTCCGGCTCCCACTAATTCTTCCTTGTAGAAGAATAGTCCTTCCACTAATTCCACTGTAGAAATCTCTTTGCTCCATTTTTCACACTGTAATCAGAGAGGCCTTTCTGGAAGCAGTTTTGGGTTTCTCTTTATCATGGTGGATGGGAGCAGTAAGAACACATGAAGCAGCTGTAAAGAAAGGGGCTCAGTCTTGGAGGCCAGACCATTGGCTATCATCCCAGAGTAAAGCTCTATATTAGCCAGCTCGGGATGCTATAATAAAATGCCACAACCTGGGTGGCTTAAACCACAGACATTTATTTCTCATTGTTTTGGAGGTTCAGAAATCCAAAGTCAACGTGCCGGCAGAGGTTCTTCCTTTTGAGAGTCCTCTTCCCAGTTTGCACAATACCTCTTCTTATAAGCACATTCATCCTATTAAGGGAGTCCTACCCTCACGACCTTATATAACTGTCACAAAAGCCTCATCTCCAAATACATCATATTGAGATAGGATGACATCATTTTAATTCTTGGTATTCATCCCATAATAAGATCGTTCACAATGATGGGCACTCTAGATAACCGGACAATTGACTTTGCAAATGCTTCCCCAGAACTCCAGCCCACTGAGACCCAATAGGATCCAGCACCTAAATATCTACATGGATCTGGGAGGAAAAATAAAATCAAAGAGGAAAGGGACATAGGATTCTTTAGGTAAAATGATGGAGCAAATTAAATATGAAAAGGAGACAGCGTAATGCTCCAAAGGATCTGAGGAGAAGACCTGAGCTATCCACTAATACAGTTGTCTTGGTGCCACCAAGGACTAGAGAAAAAGACAGAAGATGTGTGGTTGAAAGAATAGGGTAGAGACTGGTACCTAAGCGATAGCACCAGACTCAGCCGCTGATTGGCAGAGACAGAAGGGGCAAGGAGCTCAGTTGAGAGAGGAACTTCGGACAGGGTCTTGTGAGGAGACCTACCAGTTAGAACCTGCCCTTGGAGACCATGGTGACTCTCAGTGAGTGCTGCTCACTTAGAGTCTCTCAGTACAAAGACCCAGAGCCCTTTGAGGGGAGTCAGATATGAACCCTTGGTACGAAGCAACAAGAGACAGCTCCTGACATGTCGTCCCTCAGAGCCCTTCATGCACCATAAGGAACCCGAGTGCAGTGATGATGGCTTTCTGGCTCACCGTTTTGTTCTCAGGGCACAGCAAATGCCTAGCATAGAATAGGCAGAATATGTCAGAGTGTTTTGATGAATGAATGACTGGATAAAGGTACATCAAGCTTGATGATTGTTGAATGACAGTGAATTATTTATATTGACTTGCTGGTCTAGGCCTTATCAATATGTCAGAGTGTTTTGATGAATGAATGACTGGATAAAGGTACATCAAGCTTGATGATTGTTGAATGACAGTGAATTATTTATATTGACTTGCTGGTTGACAGGTATTGATTGGAATTGTACTGGTTGACAGATATTCATTTTCTCACTCCTTTCCTCATCCCCATCCTTTTGTCTGGTTTTCTTGAAGCTGACCCTCTGCACCATTGAAAAGCCCCATGCCTTTAAACCCCTCCTGCCAAACAAGGTGTGAAACTAACTGATAAATAAATTTGGGCCAGGTAACTGCTATGCTGACTTCTGCCCACTTACTGTGGTTAAACCCCACCTGCCAAACAAGGGTCTCTGAGTTTTCAAACTAATGTGTGAAACTAACTGATAAATAAATTTGGGCCAGGTAACTGCTATGCTGACTTCTGCCCACTTACTGTGGGTTTCTGTTCTGAGTCGCAGAGAGGCAGAGCTGCTGCCAAGTGGCAGAGGAGACCTCTACCCTGGCCTGTGTTCCAGGCATGTAGTATGGTAAGAGCTTAAGCTCTGCAGTCAGATGACCTAGGTTGGAATCTTGCTTTGCCTCTTACTGTGTGGTCTTTGACAAGTCACTTACCTTCACTAAACCTTATCTTTAGTTTCTTTATTTCCGAAATGGGAGTAGTGATAGTAACTACCACAAAATCCATACTCCACGCCTTACCAAAGAATATATTCTAAATGAGCAAAGCTGAACGTTAACTAAAAGCTAAAAACAGCTGGAGTAACTATAGATAAACAATTTAAATTCTTGAGATAAAGAGTAACTTACTAAGAGTTTACATTATTAATTAAACTAAAACTTAGTGTCTTAAAATAGCCCCTCCCCCTCCCCCTGAGGGTATGTGCACTCACCAGAAAGAGAGAGAACCCCTTATTGGGTGTGGTCATGCCACAATCTCTTTTCCTTCTATTTCTCCATCTGCCAGGATTTTGGTGTGCGTGCACGCATACATACACAGCATGTTTTTAAAGCTGCCAATGTTGGGATTTGAACTGAAGTCGGCCATGTGGCATCTGGTTCTCTATGCACAGCACTTGAACCAGCATGCTCTGGGGCCACTGGCCCGAAGAACTACCATCTTTGTACTCACAATTCTGCAATTTGGATAGGCCCCTGCTGGGAAGCACTTTTGTTCGTGTTGCCAAGGGTCACTAGACTTAGGTCTGGAAATTCAAGATATCCATAGTTTCAGTCATATGTCTGGTGCTCAGATAGGATGGCTGGAAACGCTGAGAGGTAGCCAGGCATATCTTTTTTTTATCTTTTTACATAGAGATTTAACAAGTCTGGCCCTACTGGCTCCAGGTTCCAGAGGGAGACTGCCAAGAGAAGTTTCAGTGTGTTAGTTCAACTTCTGCTGCTGTTTCTTCTTCTTTTAAATTTTGCTATAAGGCACATGTGCTTGCCAGAGAGAGAGACAGAGAGAAAGTACCCCCATGCTACAATTTTTTCTCCACTTTCCCCTCAGGATTTTGGGCCTGTGTGCTCGTGTGCATGCATGCGTGTGTGCGTGCACACACACACACACACACACACACACACACTGGTGTGTTTTTCAAACCACTGGCCCAGGGCTTGAACCACACAGTCCACCCTGTGAGATCCAGCCATCTTAACCATAATGCCAACTGCTGGTCTGAGATTCTCCTTACATAATGCTTGGTAATTTCCCTTTAGATAAAGCAAGGTCCACAGCCATGTCAATGTGGGAGAGGACCACACAAGGACATGGGTCCCGGAAGACATGATGAATTGGGTACCATGAATGCAACATTCTACCACACTGATGCAAGAAATGAAATAGAAAACCATAAAGAAAAACACACACTTACCACATGTACAAAACTTTCTCTTTGGAAAGCATTGTTATCTAAATTGAATGAATGAAATATATGCAATTTTTCATGTGCAAAGAAACTTACAACTTAATAAAAAGGCATTCAGCTTGAAAATGGACAAAGGACAAGAACACTTTTTAAAAGGAGCAAAATGAATGGCCAATAAATGTGAGAACATTTCAACCTCAATATTAATCAAAGAAAAGTACACTTAAAATAATTATAATACGAGACAGGAAGAGAAGCCGCGCCGCGTATGCCCCTTCCTTTCCAGCCTCAGCCCCGGATCCTGTTGATGCCCAAGAAGAACCGGATTGCCATTTATGAACTCCTTTTTAAGGTGGGAGTGATGGTAGCCAAAAAGAATGTCCATATGCCCAAGCACCCGGAGCTGGCTGACAAGAATGTGCCCAACCTTCACGTCATGAAGGCCATGCAATCTCTGAAGTCTCGTGGCTACGTGAAGGAGCAGTTTGCCTGGAGACATTTCTCCTGGTACCTTACCAATGAGGGTATCCAGTACCTGCGTGATTACCTCCACCTACCCCCCGAGATCATGCCTGCCTTCCTGCGCTGAAGCCGTCCTGAGACTGGCAGACCCTGACCCAAAGGTCTGGAGGGCGAGCGACCTGCAAGACTCACAAGAGGAGAAGCTGACAGAGACACCTACAGACGGAGTGCTGTGCCCCCTGGTGCAGACAAGAAAGCCGAGGCTGGGGCCGGGTCAGCCACCGAGTTCCAGTTTAGAGGCGGATTTGGTCATGGACGTGGCCAGCCACCTCAGTAAGGCTGGAGATTATTTTGTGTTGAATAAACTTGTAGTCCCAATTACTCACTGCCTCTTTCTTTCAGGGGATCATACTAAAATCAATCTTAAGGTAAGAAAGTGTGGTGCATGCCACTTTGGAGCAGAAACGTTAAGAATTCTGGGGCTCTATTTTCTCTTTTGTCCTCTGACATTAGACAGATGATCTTTAGTCTGGATCCTAGGTATAATGGTTACATTGCTGGACTCCTAACGTAGCTGACCACAGTTCGAGTCTTGGATCTAGTGGTTTAAACTTCACGCTGGGCACATGTGCATGCGCACCCAAGGCCCTAAGAGGAGAATGGAGGAAAAGGTATTGCAGTGGCCATTCCCCTGAGGGGTGATTCCTTGCTTTCTGTTTCTCTGTCTCTCTATTTGCCTCTCCGGTGAGTGCACATGCCCTATAGCAAAAATTTCTCTTAAAAAAAAAAGTAATAAAGAGCAGAGTTTTAATCACCCTGCAGCTGACATATGTAAAACAAGAAAGAAAGGTCTGCTGTATGCCACTGTGATTTGGGGGAGGTCATTTGTTACTACAGCACGTTTTCACAAATGCTGAGTGATGCAAATTATAGTGTTTGCAAATTCTTGAAGAAATAAGCATTCTTGTGCCTATAGGATAGAACACAAATTGGCTCAACCTTTCTGGGAGGAAATCTCTCAAATGTATCATAAGTTGCAATAATTACTACCTTTGTCTCAGCAATCTCTCTTGAGAATCTATTCTAGTATAATATACAGATCATGAGATGTATGCAGAAAGACATTCATTGCAGCTTTAGTTAGTACAGAAAACAGCCTAAGTTATTTCTTCAGTATACATCTTATTTACTCCCCAAGTTCTCTCATACTAACCTTTCTCTCTGAGCCTGGTTCACTCTGTTTTGCCCAGACTGTTGCTACAGCTATTCCATTGTGTGTAGACCCAGCCACGTCCACTTCCTAAGGCTAACCAGTTAGAGATTTATCACCTCTGGTTCTTCCTGTTGATTCCAAATTCAAATGAAGAATCTTACTGCAGCTCATGGGCTCTGGCTTGGCAAGTGACAGCTAAAGATATTGAATAATGTGAAGAAGTAAACTTCCATGTAAGGCAACATTTGACCAGTGGAGGAAAGGGTTAAAAAAAAAAAAAAAAAAAGTCGGTCCATGAAGTCCTCCTTCCTTCCTCCAAAATACTGTTCTGAGCTAAAACTTCTCAAATAGCGTTTCTGGGTCTGTTTTGCCTTATCAAACAAGTGCATCTGCTAAGGAATAAGCTTTGTCTTTGAGTCTCCTCATGAAGCAACACATTTCATGCGGCAATGCGGCATAACTTTCTTCACTCCTGCTGCCCCAGAATTGCACCTCTCAAAACATAAGTACTTGAAACCAGCAGATGACATGATGACATAATGGTTGTGTCACTGGACTGCCAAATGGCTGACCATGGTTCAAGTCCCAGACCCAGAGGCTTGAAACTCATTCCAAGTGTGTGTGCATGCATGCCTAAAATCCCAAGAAGAGAATGGATAAGAAGGGATTGTGGTGTGGCCATTCCCTGTGGGGGATGATTTCTCACTTTCTGTCTCTCTGTTTCTCTGGCAAGCACATGTGCCCTATCGCAAAAACTTCTCTAAAATCAATAATAATAATAAGCACTTGTTTCTTGGGTTCTGTTTTATAGGAACTAGGCTTAGACAGGTTGATTTTAAAGACTGATAATGCTGGAGCCAGCAGGTGGATTGGTGGTGGTTAAGGCACTGGATTCCGACATGGTCAACTGAGGTTCAGGTCCTAGACCCAGTGCTTGAAATCATTCCAAGCACATGTATTTGCATACGCAAAATGCTGACAGGAGAAAGGACTGTAGTGTGGCTATCCTCCATGGTGGGGTGGATTTCTCACTTTCCCTCTTTCTGTCTCTCTTTAGTGAGTGCACATGCGCTATGGCAAAAAAAAAAAAAAAGATAAAATTTACTTTTAAAAAATTGATGATGCCCACAGTAGTAATAAAAAATAATAATGTTTTCCTATATTCATTAACTTGGAAAGAGCTTTGAGCTATATCTTTGGAGGGGAGTTTACCCTGGTTGTTTCTAGATAATAAGATTTTTGAAATTCTCTTCTTTTAACAATTATTGTTACATTTGTTCTAACTAATATGTGTTATCTTTATAAACAGAATGTTTTTAAGAGCATAATTTTTACACTAAAATATTGCCAAATTTTTCAGTGCTGTATAATTTATTCTAATGAATAAATTTTACAAGTAAATGTGTTATCCATGCTATTGCTACAGAGAAATAATTTTTACATGTAAAATAGATCCATATAGAATGTATGAAGTACATAAAGCATTTTTGAGTGGAACTTTTATCAAATCAATTTCTTTTCTATTAGACTGTCTATTGACAAACTGCTCTACTCAGCTTCCAGTTTCAGAAACACCATTTAATAATTGCCTATTCACAAAGAACAACAGTTCCTTTATACACTCAAAAGATTTTTGGCTTACAGCCTTGTAAGCAGAGTTCACTGCACTATTTATAACTGTCCACACAAATTGGTCATAAAAGGATGGTATTTGGGGTTAGTTCAATCAGTTCCCTGCAAAATTCAACAATAAACCTGAAGTTAAACTTAGAAATGCTATTTTATTATTAACATGTGGCGTTTTTTCCATTTAAGATACATCAGTTGGTTTAAATAAGCAGCTTATATTTGAGTTAAGCTTCTTGTTCAATGACATACCCTAAATGGAAAAATACAGAGCCAAATAAAAACACCCTAAAAAATAAAGATGCTACCAAATTCTAGATCCAAATGAATTTGTAAATACATAGATTAGCCAATGATTTCTGATCGATATTGTACTAATGTACTATAAAAAGAGTATGAAAAAGATCAATTACAAAGGGAGCCATAATCAAATCTGAAATTACACTTTTGGCAAAGAAGAGAAGATGAAATTACCATTAAGATAAATAATGTCTTTTGCCTTAGCAAAAGACATTATTCTTCTGGGGCTGGCAGGTGGCATACTGGTTAAGGGCACTGGACTCCCACATGGCCGACTGTGGTTTGAGTCCTGGACCTGGCGACTTGATTTCTCACTTTCTCTCTCTCTCTCTCTCTCTCTCTGTCCCTCTCTGGTCAAATTAAAATAAATTAAATAAATAAATAAATAAAGTTAAATAAAATGATTTTTAAAAGAAAAAGACATTATTCTGCTAACATGCATTTCCCATGCCTGTTGACGTATGTAACCAAAAAAGGTATGTGGCTAACAACATGAAACATAGACTAAAGAAAATCGTCATTATTTCAAACCCACACCAATGAAATCCCAGGCAGGCTCTCGTTTTCTCTCTAATTGAATTCTGGAGGTTCTTACGCTTTCTTGCAGCACCTAAAGCTCTCTGAAGCCCAGGGCACTTGACACATGCTTTGTGTGGCCAGCCCTCTCCTGCTCTGGCTCCCAGGTTTCACCCATTCCCCAACCCTGATGATTCTAAGAAGACTCCTTCCATCCCCTCATGGCCCGCCTCCTACTCTCACATCTCATGATGGGAGTCAAACTTCCTGTTTACTTTGTGATCTGTATAATTCTCCTTGTCATTAGTGATGTCAGTCTAGCTATTTTTCTACTGTTCTCTGAGAAAAAGAAAACTTTCCATAAGCCTTTCAACACTACTGTAAGGCCCCAGGCAACAACTTGGTCCCACTTTGCTTGTACGCACCAGGAGCCATTGGATAGTGTTCTCCTGTTTTTCTTCCCAGTCTACCATCTTCATCATTTTGTATGATGCGTAATCACATGTCCATCCATAGGTGGATGAAAAGTATTGTTTAGTACCCACTAGAGTTAGTCACTGTGCTCAGTTCTGGAAATTTAATGTTGAACAAAGTCAGAAACAACCTAGCCCTTCAGGAGCTCCCTTTCTAGTGAGAAGGGAGAGAGAGATCAAATAATATCAAGTACATAATTAGAAACTATGGTAAATGTTGTGAAGGAAAGGCTCAAAATCTGAGAGAATATGTAATGAGGATACATACCTATCCTGGCAGGAATGAGGGCTGTATTCCTCAGGGAAGGCTTTCTCAGGTATGTAACAGTCACACCTGCATCTGAAGGAGATGTTCCAGACACACGGAAAAGTACGTGTCAATTCCATGACACATTCAGTGAATGGAAGATTAGTGTACTGGAGCTAAATAAGTTTGGAAAGGTTGGGCAGTACTGAAAGTCTGCAAATTCTCACCAGGAAATTAAGGAACAAAGCTCTTCACCATCCTCACCACTTTGTCAAATGTCTCAGTTGTGGATCATCGGCTGCAAAATTCTCCAGCTTTCTTCCTTCTAAGAGGCCCATTTAGAAGCCTTTACTGAGCAGAACCCAGAGTACCCTGGCCAGACAGTATTGTGACTACCCCAAATTCCTTCTGCTATTGTACATTTCATGCAACCTTATAGACTGCAGTGTATTCGCATTCTACCAGCAAGGGATGGTGCAGTATCCCAGGCTGTCAAGAATGAAGAGCTGTTTTTATTCCTAGATCAGAAAGATCTAGGGAAAAAAGCAACTTCTAGAACCAGAATAGATTCACTATATGGGGAAGGCATATAACAAGAGACATCAACTTTGATAAAGGGATGCAGCCAATCTATAGTGACCTCTCAGGGAGGCAACTGGGAAAAGAAAGAACCCAACTTTTGTCTCTTCCCACCCTCTGATTGCTTGTCATTGCTGGAACCCAACCAGGAGCCAGGGATTAAGGACACCCACACGGATCATCCTCCCAAGACCTAGAGCAGAATGAAGAATGGTGAACAGACATAGTGACTAGTCAGGAGAGTTAAGGCATCATGGCTCAAATCTTAGAGGTGCCACTTAGAAAGTATGTGATCTTGGGAAAATTAACTCATCTCCGTATGTCTCAATTTTCTCATCTTAGAATAATAATGATGACAACAATACATTGGTTTATTTTAAGAATCATAAAATAGTCCAGCCTGGTGGTACACTGGTAGCAAACAGAACTGCAGTGCTGGAAGCCACACAACCAACAATGGTTTCAGATTCCAGTTGTCCTGAAGACACTGGGTGCTAGCATGTGTGATTCTGACAAGCTGGAGGGCTGTGGAAAAGGGAGTACACGTGACAAGACCTTGTCCAAGGTGTCTCTTTCTCTTCCTGTCTTGTGTGTGTGCCCAGGCATGCTCTGTTGTGGATAAAGTAAATAATTTTTTTTTAAAAAATGCATAAAGTGGGAAACTTTCCAGAACACTCGGTCAGAAGCTGAGGAGCAGTAGCTGCCCTAGCTGCGCACAGCTACATGTACCTTCCCGCTCCCTGACACTGGCCTCAGCAAGCCCACCAGCTGTAGAAAATGGTGAAAGAAACGACTTACTATGATGTTTTGGAGGTCAAACCCAATGCTACCCAGGAAGAACTGAAGAAGACTTACAGGAAACTGGCCTTAAAGTACCACCCTAGTAAGAATCCAAATGAAGGCGAGAAGTTTAAACAGATTTCTCAAGCTTATGAAGTTCTCTCTGAGCTTGAAATCATTCCAAGCACATGTATTTGCATACGCAAAATGCTGACAGGAGAAAGGACTGTAGTGTGGCTATCCTCCATGGTGGGGTGGATTTCTCACTTTCCCTCTTTCTGTCTCTCTTTAGTGAGTGCACATGCGCTATGGCAAAAAAAAAAAAAAAAAGATAAAATTTAGTTTTAAAAAATTGATGATGCCCACAGTAGTAATAAAAAATAATAATGTTTTCCTATATTCATTAACTTGGAAAGAGCTTTGAGCTATATCTTTGGAGGGGAGTTTACCCTGGTTGTTTCTAGATAATAAGATTTTTGAAATTCTCTTCTTTTAACAATTATTGTTACATTTGTTCTAACTAATATGTGTTATCTTTATAAACAGAATGTTTTTAAGAGCATAATTTTTACACTAAAATATTGCCAAATTTTTCAGTGCTGTATAATTTATTCTAATGAATAAATTTTACAAGTAAATGTGTTATCCATGCTATTGCTACAGAGAAATAATTTTTACATGTAAAATAGATCCATATAGAATGTATGAAGTACATAAAGCATTTTTGAGTGGAACTTTTATCAAATCAATTTCTTTTCTATTAGACTGTCTATTGACAAACTGCTCTACTCAGCTTCCAGTTTCAGAAACACCATTTAATAATTGCCTATTCACAAAGAACAACAGTTCCTTTATACACTCAAAAGATTTTTGGCTTACAGCCTTGTAAGCAGAGTTCACTGCACTATTTATAACTGTCCACACAAATTGGTCATAAAAGGATGGTATTTGGGGTTAGTTCAATCAGTTCCCTGCAAAATTCAACAATAAACCTGAAGTTAAACTTAGAAATGCTATTTTATTATTAACATGTGGCGTTTTTTCCATTTAAGATACATCAGTTGGTTTAAATAAGCAGCTTATATTTGAGTTAAGCTTCTTGTTCAATGACATACCCTAAATGGAAAAATACAGAGCCAAATAAAAACACCCTAAAAAATAAAGATGCTACCAAATTCTAGATCCAAATGAATTTGTAAATACATAGATTAGCCAATGATTTCTGATCGATATTTTACTAATGTACTATAAAAAGAGTATGAAAAAGATCAATTACAAAAGAAGCCATAATCGAATCTGAAATTACACTTTTGGCAAAGAAGAGAAGATGAAATTACCATTAAGATAAATAATGTCTTTTGCCTTAGCAAAAGACATTATTCTTCTGGGGCTGGCAGGTGGCATACTGGTTAAGGGCACTGGACTCCCACATGGCCGACTGTGGTTTGAGTCCTGGACCTGGCGACTTGATTTCTCACTTTCTCTCTCTCTCTCTCTCTCTCTCTGTCCCTCTCTGGTCAAATTAAAATAAATTAAATAAATAAATAAATAAAGTTAAATAAAATGATTTTTAAAAGAAAAAGACATTATTCTGCTAACATGCATTTCCCATGCCTGTTGACGTATGTAACCAAAAAAGGTATGTGGCTAACAACATGAAACATAGACTAAAGAAAATCGTCATTATTTCAAACCCACACCAATGAAATCCCAGGCAGGCTCTCGTTTTCTCTCTAATTGAATTCTGGAGGTTCTTACGCTTTCTTGCAGCACCTAAAGCTCTCTGAAGCCCAGGGCACTTGACACATGCTTTGTGTGGCCAGCCCTCTCCTGCTCTGGCTCCCAGGTTTCACCCATTCCCCAACCCTGATGATTCTAAGAAGACTCCTTCCATCCCCTCATGGCCCGCCTCCTACTCTCACATCTCATGATGGGAGTCAAACTTCCTGTTTACTTTGTGATCTGTATAATTCTCCTTGTCATTAGTGATGTCAGTCTAGCTATTTTTCTACTGTTCTCTGAGAAAAAGAAAACTTTCCATAAGCCTTTCAACACTACTGTAAGGCCCCAGGCAACAACTTGGTCCCACTTTGCTTGTACGCACCAGGAGCCATTGGATAGTGTTCTCCTGTTTTTCTTCCCAGTCTACCATCTTCATCATTTTGTATGATGCGTAATCACATGTCCATCCATAGGTGGATGAAAAGTATTGTTTAGTACCCACTAGAGTTAGTCACTGTGCTCAGTTCTGGAAATTTAATGTTGAACAAAGTCAGAAACAACCTAGCCCTTCAGGAGCTCCCTTTCTAGTGAGAAGGGAGAGAGAGATCAAATAATATCAAGTACATAATTAGAAACTATGGTAAATGTTGTGAAGGAAAGGCTCAAAATCTGAGAGAATATGTAATGAGGATACATACCTATCCTGGCAGGAATGAGGGCTGTATTCCTCAGGGAAGGCTTTCTCAGGTATGTAACAGTCACACCTGCATCTGAAGGAGATGTTCCAGACACACGGAAAAGTACGTGTCAATTCCATGACACATTCAGTGAATGGAAGATTAGTGTACTGGAGCTAAATAAGTTTGGAAAGGTTGGGCAGTACTGAAAGTCTGCAAATTCTCACCAGGAAATTAAGGAACAAAGCTCTTCACCATCCTCACCACTTTGTCAAATGTCTCAGTTGTGGATCATCGGCTGCAAAATTCTCCAGCTTTCTTCCTTCTAAGAGGCCCATTTAGAAGCCTTTACTGAGCAGAACCCAGAGTACCCTGGCCAGACAGTATTGTGACTACCCCAAATTCCTTCTGCTATTGTACATTTCATGCAACCTTATAGACTGCAGTGTATTCGCATTCTACCAGCAAGGGACGGTGCAGTATCCCAGGCTGTCAAGAATGAAGAGCTGTTTTTATTCCTAGATCAGAAAGATCTAGGGAAAAAAGCAATTTCTAGAACCAGAATAGATTCACTATATGGGGAAGGCATATAACAAGAGACATCAACTTTGATAAAGGGATGCAGCCAATCTATAGTGACCTCTCAGGGAGGCAACTGGGAAAAGAAAGAACCCAACTTTTGTCTCTTCCCACCCTCTGATTGCTTGTCATTGCTGGAACCCAACCAGGAGCCAGGGATTAAGGACACCCACACGGATCATCCTCCCAAGACCTAGAGCAGAATGAAGAATGGTGAACAGACATAGTGACTAGTCAGGAGAGTTAAGGCATCATGGCTCAAATCTTAGAGGTGCCACTTAGAAAGTATGTGATCTTGGGAAAATTAACTCATCTCCGTATGTCTCAATTTTCTCATCTTAGAATAATAATGATGACAACAATACATTGGTTTATTTTAAGAATCATAAAATAGTCCAGCCTGGTGGTACACTGGTAGCAAACAGAACTGCAGTGCTGGAAGCCACACAACCAACAATGGTTTCAGATCCCAGTTGTCCTGAAGACACTGGGTGCTAGCATGTGTGATTCTGACAAGCTGGAGGGCTGTGGAAAAGGGAGTACACGTGACAAGACCTTGTCCAAGGTGTCTCTTTCTCTTCCTGTCTTGTGTGTGTGCCCAGGCATGCTCTGTTGTGGATAAAGTAAATATTTTTTTTTAAATGGATAAAGTGGGGGGAAACAGCAGTTAGCGTAATGGCTATGTTGCTGGACTCCCATGTAGTCGACCGCGGTTCGCGTCCCGGACCCAGTGGCTTAAAACTCACGCCGGGTGCGTGTGCGTGTTTTTTTTTTAAAAATGCATAAAGTGGGAAACTTTCCAGAACACTCGGTCAGAAGCTGAGGAGCAGTAGCTGCCCTAGCTGCGCACAGCTACATGTACCTTCCCGCTCCCTGACACTGGCCTCAGCAAGCCCACCAGCTGTAGAAAATGGTGAAAGAAACGACTTACTATGATGTTTTGGAGGTCAAACCCAATGCTACCCAGGAAGAACTGAAGAAGACTTACAGGAAACTGGCCTTAAAGTACCACCCTAGTAAGAATCCAAATGAAGGCGAGAAGTTTAAACAGATTTCTCAAGCTTATGAAGTTCTCTCTGA
>NW_006203862.1:1655188-1657313 GCF_000334495.1 Tupaia belangeri chinensis
AGAAAGAAGAGGTAAAAATGTTGTACATCAGCTGTCGGTAACCTTAGAAGGTTTATATAATGGTGCAATAAGAAAACTGGCCCTGGGAAAGAATGTGATTTGTGACCAATGTGAAGGCCGAGGTGGTAAGAAAGGAGCAGTGGAGTGCTGTCCCAATTGCCGAGGTACTGAATGCAAATAAGAATTCATCAGATAGGCCCTGGAATGGTTCAGCAAGTTCAATCTGTGTGCATGGAGTGCCAAGGCCATGGAGAGCGGATCAATCCTAAAGATAGATGTAAAAGTTGCAATGGAAGGAAGATAGTTTGAGAAAAAAAGATTGTAGAAGTTCATATTGACAAAGGCTTGAAAGATGGCCAGAAGATAGCATTCCATGGTGAAGGAGACCGGGAACCAGGACTGGAGCCAGGAGATATCATTGTACTATATCAGGAAGGTCATGCTGTTTTTACTCAACAAGAAGACTTTTTCATGTGTATGGACATACAGCTGGTTGAAGCGTTGTGTGGCTTCCCGAAGCCAATTTCCACTCTTGACAACCGAACCCTAGTCATCACCTCTCATCCAGGTCAGATTAAGCATGAAGATATCAAGTGTGTGTTAAATGAAGGCATGACAATTTATCGTAGATCATATGAAAAGGGTCGCCTAATCATTGAATTTAAGGTAAACTTCCCTGAGGATGGCTTTCTGTCTCCTGATCAACTCTCTTTGCTGGAAAAACTTTTACCTGAAAGGAAAGAAGTAGAAGAGACCAATCCAATAGACCAGGTAGAACTGGTGAACTTTGATCCAAACAGGAAAGACGGTGCCATTACAACAGAGAAGCATATGAGGATGCTGAACATCATCCCCAAGGCGGTGTTCAGTGTCAAACCTCTTAATGGGGCCACTAAATAACACTGCTGGCATTTTACATGCAGTAGTGAATGAGTGAAGGACTGTAATCACAATATGCTCACTGCTTGCTATTGGTTTTGTTTTAATTATTTATTTAATTTTATTTATTCACTCATTTATTTTAATTTGACCAGAGAGAGACACAGAGAAGGAAAGAGAGAGAGGGAAAGTGAGAAGGGAAGCCACCAGGTCCAGGTCTCAAACTGTAGTTGGCCATGTGGGAGTGTCCAGCACCTTAACCACCACACCACCTGCTGGTCCTTTGTTTTTATTTTAATATTCATCTATAGTAGTGTTTTAAAAAGTTAAATGAAGAATAAATGCAAATATTATAGCTGACTTTGCCCTGTACGTATGATGACTGCAGTGTGTAAGATGCAGTTTTAATAGCTGTAAAACTACAAAGTTCCTCTAGCATTTGTTAGGCCATTCCTCATCATTGATTTCTGCTCTGTACATGGATGAGTTTAAACTGAAAAGCTAGACATATGTATTAACTTCGGTGTATGACCCCTCACTGTCAGGCTATGAAATTAAAATCCTGTATATAGCTGGCAATCAGAAGGAGAAACAATGTGTAGGAAAGTGTGTGATGGTCTGTATAGTTATCTGTATTAAGTAAGACTCATCGTGATGTCTCTGTGTTTATTCTATTGCCTCAACTTGAAGATGGATGGCATCATATAATTTAGCCTGTGGCATCCATGATAGAAACAATACCTTTCTAAAAGGGTTTCATACACACATATATATATAAAACCAGTCCTGGTTACTTCCAACTCTCCCATCTCCCTTTTCTTTGGACTATGAGAAACCCCCGAGTAGTAACTTCTGGAGCTGGGTAACTTACAAAGTGAAACAACCTTTACATGGAGAAATAGTTTGCATGTGTGATATAGAAAGGTGTTATTAGGTATTACAGGTTTACTTTAAACCATTTAACTTATGCTCCAACGTAACTGTAATTTGATGTTGGTAGGATAGCAGCTTATGATAAATAGCTTTCATTGTATGTTTTAAAGTCATATGCTCACATCCTTAAATCCGGATTAACAAACTTTAAGCAATCCTGCAAATGTATGAATTTCTCCTTAATATACTGATGACAAAGCAAAAAAAAAAAAATTCATAAAGTGCTTGGACTAGGGCTGAACGCTCTTAGTATTCCCATTTCACAGAAGAAACTGCAACTTGGAGAAGATAAGTGACTTTCTAAAATTCTTTT
>NW_006203862.1:1657337-1660174 GCF_000334495.1 Tupaia belangeri chinensis
AGGAATCCAGGCTCTGGTCCTTTGTCCTTGCACTGCGGTCCATCCCACAAGTTGTAACAGAAAGTTACTAAATCAATTGATTCAGTGAGCTCATTCAGAATTCCAGCTGTTTGTTGATTGTGAAATACTTATACTTTTGCAAAAGTCATTCGCTTAGGAGGACAAGAAAGTATTTCTTCCATAACTGAATGCAAAGAAGAACCTGTACCCCTCAGTTAGCTTAGAATTGTAGATCCTATCATGGCATAAGCTGACAACAATGGGACCTTTTTGTTCAACGTTGTAACCTCGTGTGAAATTCCTGGCATGTGGAGGGAACTTAATAAACAGGTCTTGAATAAATAAATTTATCTCTCAATGCCACAAGCTAAGCAACTGTGTTTCTTTAATTCAAGGATTGAGGCATTTTTTATTTTGTGCCCTTTGTATTCCACATATCTTTCTTGGCACTGAGAAGACAGAGGTGATGGGCAAAAGATATCTCTTCTTTCTTAGGGCTTAAATTCATGAAAGGAAGATGGACAGTAAGAAAATAGCCTTATAAAAAAATTGTGAGTATTGGGCCTAGCAGATGGCATAATAGTTACATCACTAGGCTCCCACATAATCAACTGCAGTTTGAGTCCCAGACCTGGTGGCTTGAAACGGACTTGACCTGGGCACGTGTGTGCCCAAAATCCTGACAGGAGAATAGAAGAGAAGGGATTGTGACATGGCCATTTCCCGTGGGGGTGATTTCTCACTTTCTGTCTCTCTCTCTGTCTCTGTGTCTCTGGCAAGTGCATGTGCCCTATCACAAAAATCTCTCTAAAAAGAAAAAGAAAAGAAAGAACGAGTATTTTTTTTGTGGTAAAGAAAACAGGGAGGTACCCTGGGAGAGAGAGCTACCTTACACTGCATATTGGAGAAGGTCTTCCTAAGGAGTGAACACTGAGTCCCTGCATTACCTGTTAACGTCTCCTCTACTATCCATTCCTTACCACTTCAGGCACTCCTACCTGTCTAGTTCCAATACTGGCATTCATTCTCTTTTGTTCATATATGTTATTTACCTTCAAGATAATATCAGAAGAACTGGTGAAATTTAACTTTGGCTTGTCTCAGGAAACTGAACTAAATTAATAATGAATGTGTGCTTTAGAGTTTTGTCTATGTGAACATTCACAACCTGTTGCTAGCCTTAAAAAAAAAACTTGCAAGTTTGGGACCAGCAGTTGGCGTAATGGCTATGTCGCTGGACTCCCCCGTAGTCGACCGCGGTTTGTGTCCCGGACCCGGTGGCTTAAAACTCACGCCGGGTGCATGTGCGTGTGTGCCCAAGATCCTGAGAGGAGAATGGAGGAGAAAGGATTGCGGCATGGCCATCCCCCCTGGGGGCTGATTTCTCCCTTTCTGTCTCTCCCTATCTTTCTGGCACATGCACCCTATACCAAGAAAAAAAAAAAAAAAAAAAAACCTTTTCAAAAAAAAAAAAACCTTGGAAGTTCTAGACTGTATAATGAAGAGCAAAAGCATTATAATTTTTATTAGAGGGAAATAATTGGTTTTTCAACTCAGACTTGAAAGAGTAAATTGTGTATGTTCACAAAAAGGTTTGCGAGTTGCTGTAGTCAAGGCTTGGTAACATTGGTGTGGATCATCCAAGGTAACGAGCAGCATTCACATGAAGGTTGTGTCCACAAACCTCAGAAGTTTCATGCTACTGCCAGGGAAAGATACTTAAATTTATCTCTCAATGCCACATCTAATAGAATGACATGCTAGAACCTTCCTTATGTATCAAGGGTGCATCTAATTTCAGGGCTGCAGGATTAGGCTAAGGATTAAGTAGAAAATGTCATTAAAATTCTCTGTCCAATCTGAGTGGATTAGAAATCCTTCACTTTTGTGTAGCAATGTTGCTTTGGAGATAAAAATAAGTGAAAAATAAGTGAAATGAGATAAAAATAAGTGAAATCAGTAAGAATTTCGAGGGCAATACTTTATGCCCTGCACCGTATCAGGAGCTGTGGGTATTAGGAAAGAAGTACAAGATGTAGTCTCTGCATTAGGAAATAAATACACTTTGGAGAGTGACACGTGTGTATTTCTGTATCTATACAGTACAAAGAACAGCCAGAGTGAGGGGGGGGGGAATGGAGGGGATGGAAGCAAGATATTAGACAGCATGTGTTACTGGTATAGATCCAACTATCTATCTATATTTGTCAATAGAAATGATCAAGCTGTAAAATATTGAAAGAGGACTATTCTAAGCCAAAACATGAGGGCTGCAGCCAGCAGGCAGCCCAGATGAGCATTATTCAGGTAGCCCCAAACATACTTCCTGAAGTCTTAACACTCCTCAGACAGGTTTTAAAGGCAGAAACCTCAAGTGAGAGTGGGGTGGGGCGCCGAAATTACACCTGTTGTTTTGAGACACTTAACCGTGGCAACTAGGACCAGTAATAAAGGTGGTGTCAATCCAAATTTGGATAGGCAGTCTCTGGATAGATGTTCTTAATCTTATCATCAGGTGGCAGTGGTCTTGGCGCAAGGCTGTGATTCTGGCAGAGTTCCATAAGTAACAGTTCTTGTCATCAGGCATGCTAAGGTGAGAAAGCACCTTCTCCTTGGGTTTCCTGCCTTGGTTTATTCGGGGTTGACATAAATGACTATTTTTTTTAGAGATCAATTTATTTTTAACACCCATCATGCCATGAATTCATAGGGAATAGGTTCCAGTAGCTCAGGCTCCTTTCCATTGGTTCTCACAAAGTATGCTTCTCTGGGTGGAGCAGGCTGGCACTTTAGTTGAACCCAGGTACCTTTCTCTTTGGCTTCCTTCTTTTTCTGGT
>NW_006203862.1:1660491-1673527 GCF_000334495.1 Tupaia belangeri chinensis
CAGGTGCCGCTCCTCTTGCCCTTTGTGTTCGTCATTTTGGTTAATTACTGGAAGATGGCGATTCCATAAATGACTATTTTTATTCTGAAAAATGTTCCATGCTACAGACATTAGAAACGGAAAGTTAACTATAGGCAGGAGTTAGATAGGGCTTCCCAGAGGAAGAGGAACCTTCAAATAAGGGTGGGATTTATGTAGTAATGTTAGAGAAGGGAAAGTGTTCCAGGCAAAGAGAATGGCACAAGCAGAGACCCTAAGATTTTTCCCTCCCTCCTTTATTAATCCATTCATCGATCAATTAGTAAGCACTCAGATCACATGACGATCAGTAACCAGTAACTGCAAAGAGGAGCTGAAAGATGAAATCAAGTTCCTAATGACTTAAAAAGAACTTCAATCTTCTAACATAATACCTGATTTGTCATCAGCTTTAGCTATTTATTAGAATAAAGAGGCTTACGCTACTTTCCCCGTGTGTGTTCTTTTTTAAATCGCTTTCTCTCCAGTTCAGCATATTCTCACATCTTACATGAGACTGTTTTCCACTTGCTGCTCCCATCATCCACAGCCATCAGCAGCATTAGCAGTTCATTGGGAGCAGCTTCCAAAAACCCAGAAAAGGCTGAGGGTTGATGAGCTGTAAACAGAGTCACACATGGAGGTAGGCCAGAGGGTGATCTTGGTTTGGAGCAACCAAATATCATTGTCATCTGGCAATTGGAACACACTGCGGGAGAAAACAAAGGTAGTGACCTGTCAGCTCCGAGCATCTGAAGCTGGCTGTAGATAAATAGAATCATATCTCCCTTCTTGTCCCAAGCCCTAAACAGCTTCAGGTTTATATCCATTCTAAATGCAAGGCCAGCTCCAGAGAATGTTGTGAAATGGTTCTTTGTCTTCAATGCCCTATTACCCTGTTCTTTGCTCTTCCTTTAGAGACTCTCCATTCAATTGTCTGTTCCTAAGTGAGTAAATCTTCTCTCTCTCTATGTGAAGGGAGCTGATCATTGCTAGAGAAAATCATGCAACTGGGCAGGTTGGTTTTTGCTATAGACTGAATGTTTGCGTCCTCCCAAAATTGACATACTAAAATCCTAATCCGCACAGTGATGGTATTAAAAAGTAGGCCTTAGGATCAGCAGATGGTGTAGCTGTCACATTGCTGTACTCCCCTGGAGCCTATCATGGTTTAAGTTCTTGACCTAGTGACTTGAAACTGATCCCAGGCACGTGTGCATGTGTGCCCAAGATCCCAGGAAGAGAATGAAGGAGAAGGGATTTCAGCATGACCATTCTCCCTCAGCTGGGGATGGGGAGGATTCTCACTTTGCCTCTTATTGTGTCTGTCTCTCTCTCCAACTAACACATGTGCCCTCAGGCAAAAATCTGTCTTTAAATAAATAAATACATAAATAAATAAATAAATAAAATGTAAAGGAGGTAATTAGGTCATGGAAATTAGTGCCCTTATAAAAGATACCCTGGAGACCTTTCTGCCCCTACCATCACATGAGGTCATAGTGAGAAGATGGGCATGAACTAGGAAATGGGCCCTCATCAGACTCCAGATCTACTGACACCTGATTTTGCACTTCCAGTATTCAGACTGTTAAATATTAGTTTCTTAAGCACTCAGTCTAAGGCAGTTTTGTTTAAGCAAGCTGAGTGAACTAAGTTTCCCTGTCTTCATTATAACCTTCTGCTCCCACAGCAAAATAGAAGTCATCTCTCTTCCCATCATCCATTTAAACCTACCTGCATACACGTGTGTCATCTCCTTTCCTACCATTTCAATATAATGTTGTAGCTAAGAGTATGGCCTTAGGCTATCATTGATCGAAGTCCAGTTCTATCATTTATAATCTGGTCTTTGGCAGGTTTTTTACCTGGAGCCTTAGTTTCCTCAAGAGTAAAATGGAGTTAATTTTAGACCCCACCTTATGCAGTTGTCCGCTGATAAAAGAAAGTCAATGACCACTAACGATCAGTAAGGAATCTCTGAGTCGATTTACTTGCCAGGCAAGGGCACATGCTCCAGTGAGGAAGTCCACTAATAGGGAAAGTTTAGTGGAGTTAAATAAATAAATAAACAAACAAGTAAAGATATGATTATGTTAATCAAGATGGAAAGTTTACATTCTAGACTGGAAAGAATAAGCTCATAATTCTGTCATTCCTCATATTTCACCAGGCAGGGAAGACTCTTTAGTTAGATTCAGTGAGGGTCTATGGTACAGATTCACTGATAATTTTCAATTATTTTTGAACCAGCTATGGTGATGCACAGCATTTAGTTCTGGTAGTTCCGGTACTTCCTAAGCAAGTGCTATTGAAAATGGCAATGCGCTTTTATTCAGAGAATCACATTATGTAATCCACATAAAGCATTTAGAATACTGCCTATTCACCAGATGGTGAATCCAGAAGAAATGTTAACCTTTATGCTTATTACTAAAATGTTTTTCACCACTTTTAGAACACTGTTTAGAACTTTTATTCAACAGTCCTCTTAATTATGATGCTTATGGCTTATTCTAGGTAATAGATACTTGTCAGTTCAGTATACAATTTTCTCTACTTTTTTTTTTTCTACTAACATCCCCTCTATTGTTCACTTGCTATCTTTCTCTATCCTCTTCTCTTTTTTTTTTATAGTTTATTACTTTTTTACATGTGAAAATTTTTTTACAGTAGGAAAAAAATGTTTAATTCCACCTTCTTTTCTTTTATGATCCTCTCTTCCTTGTCACTTTCTAGTTTAGCCTATAGATTTATGAATGACCGAGGAGAATGAGAAGGTTGTGAATTCCTTCACAAGGATTTTGTTAGGGGGATACAAATAGGTGAAATATGAATTAGAATGTTCTCAATCTACTTTGCACAAAGCTATGTCTCACCATCTTGAAATACAAAGATGAACATAAGTAACTCTTCACATTTATCTCTTTTGTGTTAGGCAGCTTCCAAGATGGCTACCAGTAATCCACACTTCCTGGTGTTCAGCCTTGTATTATCCCCTCCCCTGGAGTATGGGCTGGATCTAGTGAATTGCTTCTAATAATAGAATACTGAAAATGTGATGGGATGTCACTTCTGAGATTAAGTTAGAAACCATTGTAACTTCTTTCTCGCTGGTTCTCTCTCTCTCTCTGGTTCTCTCGTTCTCCTCACTTGCTCGCTGTAATGAAGCAAGTGTTCGTGTTCTGAGCTGCCCTATGGAGAGGCCCACAAAGCAATGAACTATGGTAAACTGCCTGCCAACAACCACATTTGATTTCAGGTGAGCCTGGAGATACTGTGGCTCTGCTGACATCTGGATGGTAGCCTCAGGGCAGAGCATAAACCAGAGGATCCAGATAAGCCACACCAGATTTCTGACTCACAGAAACTGTGAGATAGTAGACACTGTTTTAATCTGCTATATTTTAATTTTTTAATGTATCAATAAACACCAATACAAGGGGTCTTCAAAAAGTTCTCAGAAAATGCATTTTTTTAAAAAAAATTTGGATTTCAAATTTTGGGGGACCCAAATAAACTCATACTTTAATCCCAAGTCTTAATGAACTTTCTGAAGTTCCCTTCTGTAGCTATCTCTTGGTATCAGTGTTCACTGGAGAATGTCTATTAGTGTGAAGGTTTGCTATGGACTCAAAGCTCGATAAGCCTTTCCAGAAATCAACTCACACACAAGTTTTTCAGGAGCACTTGACTGCACAAAGCATATTTCTGATGGCATAAATAGGAATTACATTTACCATCTAGAATCCTCTTATAAATTTAAAAACTAAGAGTATTTTTCTTAATAGTCTTCTTGTTTATTTTTCTTCTGATCAGTTTTTTATTCTCCAAGTCTTCTTCATGAAATTAGTTTGTTATAAAAAAAAATAAAAAAACATCAAGAGAAAGTCATCAGCGGGACCAGCAGTTGGCGTAATGGCTGTCAATGGACTCCCACGTAGTCGATCACGGTTCGAGTTCTGGACCCAGTGGCTTAAACTCATGCTGGGCGTGAGTGCATGCGTGTCCAAGATACCGAGAGGAAGATGGAGGAGAAGGGATTGCAGTGTGGCCATCCCTCCCAGGGGGCTGATTTCTCACTTTCTGTCTCTCTCTGTCTCTGTCTTTCTGGTGAGCGCATGCACCTTATAGCAAAACCCTCTCAAAAAAAAAAAAAAGAAAGAAAGAAAGAAAGAGAGAGAGAAAATCATCAACTACCTTTGATCACAATTATTTTTAAATGGTTTTTAAAAAGTTATCCATTCCAAAAAGAAACACTGAGAAAAATAATATTCTGGGTTGATGTCTATTTTCCAGCAGAACTGTGATGAAGTCTGCTTTTCTTTTTTTTCCCTTTTTTTCTTTTTCTAAGTGTTTGCCTTAAGGCATGTGTACTCACTGGAGTACACAGAGAGAGGGAAAGTGAGAAGTAACCCACTAGGGGGAATGGCCATGCTGCAATCCCTTCTCCTCCATTCTCCTCTCAGGGTTTGACACACACACACACACACACACACACACACACACACACAGCTGGCATGAATTTGAAGTTGCTAGGTACAGGACTCAAACCGTGGTTGGCCATGTGGGAATCTAGAGACTTAACCACCATGCCACCTGCTGTCCTCTGAAGTCTTCATTACCTGGGACAGTCCCAATTTCAAATCTTCTGCTTAATTTTCACCTAGGCCAATTTGTTTTCACCAAATCACATGTCCTAATTTGGTTTGGAAATTATGGATCTCAATAATCTTAAATTGCTCTTGAAATTGACTTGACTTGTATCATTGATAGGCATGATAAAAGAAGACTTAGAAAAGTTCTAGGAACATTAGAATTGAAGTATCTTTATTTTGGTGCAAAAAGTTTTGAAATCCATTCATAGTTTTTTAATAATATGCATTTTCTATTAATATTTTGAAACACCTTTTCATATATCAACTCACCTACTAACTATTGTATTTGCTGAGCATGTGTGCCCCAAATTAGGATAAAATGAAAGAGAAGAAATTGTGGTGTGACCATACCCACTGGAGTGGGGGTGCTTTCTCCCTCTCCCATACTCTCTCTGTCTCTATCTCTGATGAGCACACTCTGACAAGATTTAAAAGAGAAAA
The DNA here is from genome assembly GCF_000334495.1 of Tupaia belangeri chinensis. NCBI lineage: Eukaryota > Metazoa > Chordata > Mammalia > Scandentia > Tupaiidae > Tupaia > Tupaia belangeri. The sequence continues at coordinate 1,665,609 of NW_006203862.1, forward strand.
ATAACTTGCAACCCTTCAGTGTCTGATTTAATAGTCTCTGTCAGTACTCCAGTGAGATTTCCAGTTCTGGAATGCAGTAAATGAGCTCTTCAGCACTCTGTAGGAATGGATGTTAAGCTAGTTCCACAGGGACCAGCAGATGCCGTAATGGCCCTGTCACTGGGCTCCCACGTAGTTGGAGTCCCGAGTCCCAGACCCAGTGGCTTAAAACTAATGCTAGGCGGGTGTGCATGTGTGCCCAAAATCCTGAGAGAAGAATGGAGAAGGGATTGTGGTGTGGCTATCCTGCTGGGGGGTTATTTCTTGCTTTCTGTCTCTCTGGCAAGCGCATGCACCCTATAATAAAAATATCTGGGGGAAAAAAAAAGGAAGGGGAGAGAGAGAAAGAAGAAAAAGTTACACAAAGGAATAGACTATTTTGCACTTTGGGGGAAGACTGAACAAATACCTATGAGGGCCCAGAGGAATCAGTAAAATGGCTGACTAACATAGGAGATAATCCAGTAACAAAAAAGAGAGGGATCCTTGGGAACCAAAGAAATCCAAGGAGACTTCAAGGAAGAGGAGAATTTCATATGGAACAGAGGAAAAAATCCGTGTAAAGTCAAGGAACAAGGCTGAGTACAAAGTAGCTCTTTGGAGGTAGGAAGAAACACAAAGCAGGACATGGTGGGATGGCGGACTGATTAAGAGAGCACACAGTGAGTTCAACTGCAAAAGCCAGGCTGAATATGAAGAATGTCCACAGTCCAGTGCTGTGTGGCAGATAGTTATAATAATTGCTCACTCACTTTATGCCTATTACATGCTAAGCACTATGTTAACAGCTTTGTATGTGTCATCTAACTTACTCTTTTTTAAAAACAATTATGTATTTAATTTTTTTAACTTTATTTATTTTAATTTGACCAGAGAGGGACAGAGTGAGAGAGAGAGAAAGAAAGTGAGAAAGTAAGCCGCCAGGTCTGGGACTCAAATCACAGTTGGCCATGTGAGAGTCCAGCGCCCTTAACCACCATGCCACCTGCTGGCCCCAAAAAGAATTCTGTATTTAATTCATTCATTAATTTGTTTGTTTATTTTAATTTGCTATAGGGCATGTGTGCTCATCAGAGAGCATGAGAGAGAGTGAGAAAGCAAGCCACTAGGTCTGGGGCTTGAAGAGCAATCGGCCATGTGGGAGTCCAGCGCTCTAACCACCATGTTACGTGCTGACCCCAAACTTACACTTTATAAATAAGATTCTTATTATGTGGACATAAAATATTATATTGTTTGCAGACAGCAATGCTGAGGACTCACGAGAGGTAAATAATTCAACCAAAGTCACAAGCTAACAGGGAGCACAACCAAGATCCAAACCTAGGACTGAGAAACACCAAGCCCAGGCTCCTTGCCCTGACAAAACCTTGATGTTAGGTACAGAATACAGTCTGTTTGGATGTGCTGTCATGAAGAACAGAAAAAACATGCTGAAACTGTTCTGTCAACCCTTCATTAGCACCAGAATTCACCTGAGTACTCCTACTGCTGGTTAATGTGTATGGATCAAATGCAGGAAGGCTCGCTGCTGTGAAAGGCACACGCCTGCCAGTTCTGACCATTCTACCAACCAGTAGTAACAATGCCTTTGGCACTCTGGTTCTTCTGTATTGTCTCTCTCTTATATTTGAATTACTAGAGGACACTTGTGCCTGCCAGAGAGAAACAGAGAGAGAGAGAGAGAGAACGCGAGAGCGCGTCCCCCCACCCCGTAGGGTGTGTTCATGGTGCAATTCTTTCTTCATGCTTCCATCCTGCTGGGATTTGGGGGACACGTGCATGCACATGCTGGGCGTGTTTTTCAAGTCACCAGGGCTGGGATTTGAACTGTGTGGTTAGCCATGTGAGATCCAGCTCCCTTAACCACTGGGTCATGGGGCTTGTCCCCTTTGTGTGGTCTTTAAGGTCACTTCCACCTGTAAAATCTGTGTGCTGTATGTGTTTTGCGTGCAAACAGCTTACTTCTAATGATGACATCAAAAATACTCTAACACAATGGTGGGCCGTATTGACTTCAAACACGTATTGTAGCTCTGGCTTTGTGATCCTATGACCTACTACACATGTCTTTGTTCCCCTCCGATGTAGCAACAAATGTAAGTAGATAGATAAATCTAAGAATTATGTCTCACCCGTTATTACTTAATACTGTGCTGCTTACTGTGAGCCCAAGAAGTGCAAAGCCTCAGGGAAAACAGAAAACAAGAGCTCTAACTTGTTTTGCAAAGAAGATGAGTTACAAAAGACGTATAAATGTTTATGAGGCTAGGAGGAGGCTTGTCCTAATTCAACTCCCAACCCTCACTTGTCAGTGTTCAAAACATTTCTGCAGAGAAAAAAAAAAATCTCTCTCAGTCTCTCATATTCTTTTATTCCAAAGAAAACAAAATATTTACACAGCTTGTCTACTATATTTTCACTAATTGGATGTATTATATTTGCACACTAGGTTATTGCTTGTTTTGTTTTGTTTTTCTCTAATTGGCTTTCGGATCTCAGGTTCACACGACCATCTCAGAAACAGCTCCCAAATGACAGCGTTATGTTTAACCTATTGCTGTGATAAAATAAACTGCTTTCCTCCTGACTTTAAGTGGAAATTTCTTTTTATTGTTCTTATCTACCATAGTTACTCCTGGGATGTTATTCGTCATAAAAGCTCTTTCTTGCTACACACGATAGAAACATGAAGCGTTTTTAATCTAGAGAGACAGAATGTTCTAGAGTACACGTAGCTGGGTGACAGACAGCTAGGTCTTCCCACATGCCCATAATCATAGTATCAGAATCTGGAATGGGCCTACATTGTATTATTTTCTAAAATTTCAGATCCCACGTACTGTATTCTTCTATCCTGAATTTGAAATCTCACTAGAATACTGAAGGAAGCTATTAAGTCAGACACTGAAAGGTTGAAAGTGTTTTTTGTTTTGTTTTGTTTTGTTTTAAATCTTGCCAGAGTCTGCTCACAAGAGATGGAGACAGAAAGAAAGAGAAAGAGAGTGGGAAAGGGAGAAAGCATTTCCCCCGCCTTGCAGTGGGGCGTGGTCACACCACAATTTCTTCTCTTTCGTTTCTCCATTTTGTCTGGATTTGGGACACACACGCTCAGCGTGTTTTTCAAGTCACCAGGTCTGAGATTCGATCCAGGCTCCAAGCCATATGGGATCTGACTCCCTTAATCATTGGGCCATAGGACTGTTTGGGTGGGAGGTTTTACCTTATTTGCAATCTAACAAATGAGCCTGCTGCATGCAGTTTTCTTCCTTTATTTACAATAGAGCACATGTATGCATGCGTGCGTGACTGAGCGGGGGGAAGAGAGAATGAGAGCGAGGAGCACCCTCCACGGGGTCCTGCCACTCTGCCCTCCCCCTTCTCTAGTCCTCCAGCCCATTGGATCTTGGGTACCTGCACTTCTGTCCAGCGGGACCCAGGCTCACCTAGGATTTGAACCTCAGTCACCACGCAGGGTCTGGCTTCTCCTGAGCAGCACACCACCATGCACCATGGAGCCAGCCCAGCAAGCAGTTTTACATATACATCCTGACAGAACCTAAGCGCCCCCATCAGAGACAATGACTGTTTATTAATCACAACGAAGTCAGCAGCCAGAGCAGCATCTTGTGTCAGCTCCCAAAGCCTCAGTCCCCACAGGGTGACACAGTGAGGACTAGATGTTACCTGGGCAGGTACTGAGAATTGTTATAGGGGAAGAAGCCCAAAATTAGGAAAAACTGATTTAGGGCTGCTGGTAACCCCCTGCCAACATTCCCCTCTAGAGAGGGAAGACTTGTCTTTACTCTGGAATGTAAGTGAATCTCTCTAGGCAGAAAGAACTTCACTATCCTGCACTGTCTCTGGGGAAAGAGACATGATCTGTTCTTCCAAGGCCATTTGCTCCTCAAACATCCTTGAACAGATAGACTGGAATGTGTAGGAATGCCATAGCAAACTGCCTTCCACCACAGACCAAATTAGGGACAGAAACAAGCAAGAGGTTCCAGAAAGCCATTTACCAAAAACAAAAACCAGAAAGTCTCAGCCCTCCCTCCCAGACCAGCCCACACCTGACACTCTGCATTCCAGTCCCTGCTTTCAGTTCCCAACACCACCTGAGACAAATCCCAGAAGCTGGTGGATTATCAACTGATAGCTAGAAAAGGCCTAACCAGGAAAGGGGGGAACATTCTAACTGCAAAAGCAATAGAGCAATAATTAAATAACACTTTGCAAATGGTCCTCAAGAGGAAATGATTTGGAAGAAAACCCGAAGGCGGTTCTGACTCTTTGCTTCCTTACAGGATACAGGTAGTCTTAGACACAGCAGAGAAGAAGCACGCTAAGGTGCTGCTTCATTTAGATCGTGTCCCTGGAATCTGGAGGTTGCTCAGACTCCTCAGTTAAGCTAAAGGAGAAATGATGTTATCCAAGTGAATCTGAAGTGGAGAGAGCTTCTCCTGTAACGTCCATGGTCACAGACCATACAGCCGGGCTCCTTATCATGTTGGCAGGCCATCCTGCTGGGACAGGCTCGCACCAACCGCCACTAGGATTATGGTTAATTAAGATGCTTCATTCGTAGATTTCCATTTCTCAATTTGAAAGGACTGGTCTAAAATCCGGATAGGTTATAGCTGTTGACCCAGGACCCAGGATGCCTGCCAGTCAAAGAACTACTCCTGAACACTGAGGTGCTCCCTTGGCAAGAATACTTTTGAAAGTGGGTTATGCTCTCGGCAACAATCACCAAGTATCCCTAAGAATTGAAAGCATGTTGTCTGGGAAAGAGGGATTACTGCTATTTCCCAGTTGATGGTCTCCTGACATTCTCTAGCTGGGCAGGCAAACAGCCAAGACGCGGTCTCCTTGGACTTTCATTTGCTGAGAAAAATGACTTTTCAGACTCTCTGTGATATTTTGGGAACATTAAACTGAGTGAAATTTGGGGTCATCTAACAGGTTAATGATCCAAATCAGTAACTGGCTACGCTAATCTTCCCTCCCACAAGGACAATGTCAGCCATCTGACTTCTAAAAATGAGGGCGCTAGGAAAGAGCAGTAGAGGTAGAAGAAAGTAAGGGTAGCTTACACGTTCCTAAACTAAAGTTCATGTTCTGACTAAGAGGAAGACATAAGTGGGGATCTTCTCTCTGAATACAAGTTATATATGCATTTGTAATATGGAACGTGTCTGATTATACATGTGACTATTTCTTTGCTTTTTGAATTCTAGATACTATCAATTAAGTTTTAAATTGCTAAGTTTATTATCTACCTCTCTGGTAGCTAGTTAGCTACTTTAGCTAAATTATGCTTTACATACTATGATTGAATTAAGTTGTCTCTATGGGTCAGTCAGTGGCATGGTGGTTAAGGTGGACGGATCCCACATAGCCAACTGCTGTTTGAGTCCTTGACCCGGTGACTTGAAAAACATACTCAGGAGGGTCCAGCAGATGGTGTAATGGTTACGTCTCTGGACTCCCACGTAGTGGACTGCAGTACGAGTCCCAGATTCAGTGGCTTAAAACTCATGCCAAGTACATGTGCATGTTTGCCCAAAATCTCCAAGAGGAGAATGAAGGAGAACTGATGGCAGTATAACGATCCCCTGGGGGATTATTTCTCACTTTCTGTCTCTCTGTCTCTCTGATGAGTGCATGCACCCTAGAGCAAAAATCTCTCTCTAAAAAAAAAAGAAAAACATATTCAGAGGATCAGCAGATACACACACACACATGTATATGTACACACATATTTATGTATGTATATATGTGTGTGTATACATGCATGTGTAAATATGTATATGTGTATGTATACATATCTATGGAGAGAGAGAGGAGTATCTCTGCACAAGCTCTGTTAATGGCTTCATTTGTGTATTATCTTTGCTCCATGAGAAACTATATTCACAAACCTCTCATGCTACTCTTTTTTAAAAAAAACTTATTTTCTTCCTTTTTTTTTTTTTAATGCCAGGGGGTGCATACATATGCCACGAAGAGCATGAAAACATCTTTCAACAAGTTCTGCTCATTCCACAACCCTTTTTTCCTTCATTAGGAGCCTTGAGGTGACCCTCAAGCCTCTAACTCTTAAAGAATATATACTTAAGCACTATATGGTTCAAGTTTAGCTTTCTCATAGGTGTTGTTTAATCCTTGAAATCTGGAATGAAGTTAAAAGTGCTAGAAACAGTGCTGCTTAGTCCTTATCACTCTCTACTTTCTGTGTGTTCAAGCCATTAACTCTTAAATATTAATGAACTAGAGATAAGGATTTTATGGCCCAGCCGTGGTGGCACATGGACTAGAGAGCTACTCCTCAATGCTGGAGCCATATCCTGACATGCTGACTGGCTAGAAGGCAAGTGGGCAGGAGTCATGGCATGGGGACACCCTGTCAGGGGTCCCTTCTATCTCTCTCACATTAAAAAAAGACACTTAAAAAATACAATAAAATGAGGTTTTTTAAGACAAGCTTTGGTGACCATCTCAGGCAGACAAACCCAGAGCAGCCCTAGGCAGCTCAATCAAACACAAAAAGACACCATGAATGAGAGGCCATTTTATTCCGGAAAATAAGTTTCCTGTTAGTGGAGACTTATTTCCTGGAGTAAAATGGCCTCTCACTCATGTTCTTTAACAGGTATCACTGAATATTACAAGAGGAGGAAATCCTGCCTTTCATAAATAAAATAGAATCCAGAACCTTCAGAGCTTATAGCTGGGAAGTAAAAATCTAGACAGGAAATGTCCTTGAGAAAGTGACTTGTTTTAGTCCTACCGTATGGGAGATGAAATCCTAATGACACTCACTCTTACATGATCTTGTCCCCAGAGTGTCAGTGAAACTTGAAAATATGAAGAACATTTATCTTGTGATTAGTTTACAGTGCATGGCTCAGTTGAATTTATTTTTCAATAGTAGTTTTTAAAAATAGCATAAAACTTACCAGCTTAACTATTTTGAAATGTGCAGTTCAGTAGAATTAAGTATATACAAATTGCCGTGCCACTGATTTTTGGAACTTTTTCATCTTGCAAAATTAGTGCTTAACTCCTCCTTCTCCCACCTCACTACGTACATCCACCAACTACTTTCTGTTTCTATGAATTTGGCTACTTTCAATACTTCATATAAGTGGAACCCGGAAGGTATGGTGACTCAACAAAATTAGGGCTGCTGAGAGAAAAACTCATCTACTGCCAACTTTCACCTCAGCAGGGAGGGAGCCCACGGAATACCCTGATCTCTTTTTCTTCCCATTCTCCAATCTTCTACTGGTGACTCCTGTTAGGGTGGCAGAATCCATCCAAAAGCCAGAAGGCAAGGGAGCCGGGCTGATGAAGTCCACAGAAGTTATCCTCTTAGGTACTACAGCAAGCTGGAGAAAAGTGTAGATCGAGTCCTTCCAGGGCAAAAGACAGAAAATATCCAGCATTGCCCACTCCAGTTACTTCACGGCATCTATGTTAGTCTCTGTCTAGATGAAAAACTTGGATCCCTAACACAGGGAACATACATTTCATCAGCTACCATATCATCGTAGTGTAATGTCATTCATTCATATTCCAAAAACATTAAACTTACGCCAGTGTATTGCTTTTCATTTTAAATAGCAGAGCTGGGCCTAGGGGCAGTGGTGGCTCCATGGCACGTCACTGATACACTACTCAAGAGAAACCAGTTTCCACTTGGTGACCAGAGTTCAGATCCCTTCTCTGGTCAACCTGAAATGTATCCGACTGCTCACAAGTACCTAAAATCTGATGGCTTAGATGAAGGGGATCCGGGCATGTCCAGACCCTATGGAGGGAGCTTCTCTCTCTCTCTTTCTCTCTCTTTCTCTCTCTCTCCCCCTCTCTCTCTC
>NW_006203862.1:1674556-1693426 GCF_000334495.1 Tupaia belangeri chinensis
TCTCTCTCTCTCTCTCTCTCTCTCTCTCTCTCTCTCTCTCTCTCTCCCCCTCTCTCCCTCTCTTCCTCTCTCTCTCTCTCTCTCTCATGCATGCACTCTGTCATAAATAAAGAGTACAATGTCTAAAATTTAAATAGCAGAAATATCCATAAATTGAAAGCAATCCCTATCAAAATTCAACTTCATATGGAAATGCAAAGGACCCCAAATAGCCAAAAATTAAATTTAAAAAAAGAGGATTAACATTTTTCAGTTTTAAAGTTTACTACAGGACAACAGTAACCAAGACACTGTGCTGCTGATATAAGGATAACTTTGAAAATAAATGGAATATAATGGAGAGTCCAGAAATAAATTTTCTTTGATCAATTTTTGACAAGGATGCTAAAACCATTACATGGGAAAATAACTGTCTTTTCAATATATGATGCTAGAACAGCAAATATTTGCATGGAAAGAATGGATTTCTACCCCTACTTCATACTAAATGTAAAAATTAACTCAAAATAGATCATATACCCAAATTAAGAGCAAAAACTATAAAATCTTTGAAGGAAATATAGGTGTAAATATTTAAGAGTTTCTTAAAAATGATATTAAAATCAGAAGAAACCAAAGAAAAAAAGATAGGTTGAACTTCATCAAAATTTAAAACTTTTGGGACCAGCAGTTAGTGTAATGGCTATATTGCTGAATTCTCATGTAGCCGACCGTGGTTCGAGTCCCGGACCCTGTGGCTTAAACTCACAGGCTCTGGGCACATGTGCATGCATGTCCAAGATCCCAAGATGATAATGAAGGAGAAGGGATTGTGGCGTGGCCATCCCCCTAAGGGGTGATTTCTCGCTTTCTGTCTCTATGTCTCTGTCTGTCTGGCGAGCGCACGCGCCCTACAGTGAAAATCTCTCCAAAAAAAAAAAAAAACAAATGAAAACTTTTGTATCAAAGGACGCCATCAAGAAAGCAAAAAGACAGCCCACAAATGAAAGTCCATATTTGCAAATCATAGACCCGATAAGGATTTAATATCCATAATACATAAAGATCTTTTATAATGTGACAATAAAAGTAAAACACAATTAAAAAGTAGGTAATGGTGGGCCCGCTGTTGGCATGGAGATTAAGGCAGTTAGATCCCACATAGCTGACTCCGTGGTTTGAATCCCAGACCTGGGGCCTTGAAAATCACACCAGGTGCATGTGCTTCAGTGCCCAAAATCCCAAGAGGAGAATGGAAGAGAAGGAATTGCAGCAACCCCACTGGGGTTGAGTGTGATTTCTCACTTTCCCTCCGTCTGTCTCTCTGACTGTGCCTCTTTCTGGTGAGCACATGAACTCTACTGCAAAATCTAAAACAAAACAAAGTAATAACAACAAAAAACTGATCATAATAACAAGATTTATTTTTAGAGAGAGGGAATTTTTGCTATAGGATGCATGCACTCGCTAGAGAGACAGACAGAGATAGAGAGACAGAAAGTGAGAAATAATCCCCCTGGGGTGGGGGGGGGTGGCCATGCCACAATCCTTTCTCCTCCATTCTCCTCTAGGGATTTTGGGCATTCCCACACACATGCGCACACGCACGCACGTGCATCAGGCGTGATTTTGTTTTGTTTGTTTTGTTTTGTTTTGTTTTGTTTTGTTTTAGAGAGATTTTTGCTACAGGGTGCATGCACTTGCCAGAAAGACAGAGAGTAACAGAGAGACAGAGAGCAAGAAATCACCCCCTGGAGGGGGATGACCATACCGCAATCCCTTCTCCTCCATTCTCGTCTTGGGATCTTGAGCACACATGTACACGTGCCTGGCGTGAGTTTAAGCTGCTGGATCCGGGACTCAAACAGCGGTCGACTTCATGGGAGTCCAGAGACATAGCCATTACGCCAACTGCTGGTCCCCTGGTGTGAGTTTTAAACCATCGTGTCTGGGACTTGAACTGCAGTCTACTATGTGGGAGTCCAACAACTTAACCATTACGCTATCTGCTGGTCACAAAAGATACATTTTTTTAAATCAAGTTTAAAAAAATGGACAATGGTTTTGAATAGATAGTTCTCCAAAGAAGATATCCAAGTGACAAATAAGCACATGAAAAGATGCACCACGTCATTAGTCATTAAGGAAATGCAAATCAAAACCATAGTGAGATACCCACTCAGATATCGTAATTTCACTCAGGAGCCCTGTGGCTTAGTAGAGTAATGCACTTTTCTTGTCTCCTGCTGATGCCTGGCTTCCATCGCTCCAGAATTCTGTTATTCCCATGAAGTCAGGAACTGAACTCCATGGCAGCATCTCCTATCTTCATTTCCAGCCCAGCGAGAACAGTCACTGCAGTCAAGGTTGCTGGCGTTTCTTTCACTTGTGTATTTTCTAATATCTTGGGAAAGAATTCACCACACCTCCTTGGAGGTATGATTAGCAGGTAGCTTGGTAGCTTACACATAAACAATCGTAACATTTCTCTCTTCCAAAGCATTTGACTTCTACTTGTACACTCTTCCCGGGACGATCCAATATTTCAAACTCAGTGATTGCATGTCCCCACTGAGTCCAGATTTTAATAAGACATCACACTGATAAGAGAGGACAAAGTGTCCCAGAGCTAGCAATAGTGGAAAGCATTTTTTACTCCTAGCATTAAAGAGGTAAGGTGAGTATGCAGGTGTCATCAGGACCCTGCCCAATGAAAGCTGTAGCCTTTGGGATAGGAGCCCAGCCACAGTCAACCTGAGACCTAGGGGAGAGAGAGACAAATTAACTCCTGCTGCTGCTTCCCAGCATTGGTCTTTCCAATGGAAGCCAGAGGGCAATGGAGCCCAGTTGGTTTATTTTATAAAGACAACCTTCCAAGGAACAAAAACTACAGCAGAGAGAGTAAATAGTGAATTTGGAAAAAAAAAAAAAAAGTAGAAAATATCCAATACACATGTCATTGTGTAAAGAATTTCATTTTTTAACAGCTGCATAGAATTTCATTGCATCAATATATTATGATTTACATGTGACTGGTGCTCTGCTGATAGATATTTAGGTTGTTTCTAATCTCTTCACAAACACTACTGTAATGAATAGCACTGCATATGTGATAGGTTTTGTTTTGGCAAAAACATGACATGCGCAGAGTACAGCAGCAGGCTGAAGGAGTAGGAGGCACTCTGACCTGAGATGCACCCTGGACCCCAGACCGCAATGAGCACCCCGACAGTGCCCTATTGGAAAGGCCAGTGGGAAGCAGCAGCAGGGAGCAAAAATAATACAACAATTGAAAAAATTGCATCCCTTAAAATCTCCTAATGAATTAACAGTTCAACCATGTCAATCGATACATATCATTTTTGAGGATGCTAATCAAACTCCACAGCTGTTACCAATTAAATATGAGACCCCCCAAATCAACATATGACATTAAGCCAGGCATTTCACCTTAAGAATAATAATAAAAAGAAACAAATGACTACAAAAAAACAACAACAACAAAGCAAGTTGTTAACATACCCGAGAAACCTGTCCTCGGAGCTTATCATGGCCAAACTGTGCAATCGAAGGTTAATTGGTTTAGAAAACTCCTACAAGTCAAAGATGAAGTGGCTGTGCTCCTATCCCAAAGGCAACAACAAAGAACCTTTGAACTGCTGTCTCTAAAGCCACCAAGGCCCAGCCTGTACACAGCAGCACTGTGGCAGTGAAAAGTGATAGAACCTCATATATGATGGCTACCACTAAATCTGTGAACACCACGTCCCAGAACACACAACTGGGGTGACCTCCTATTAGAAGTCTCCACAGTAACACCCAGGACATGGTAAAAGGAGGCATCAGTAGAACCTCTGCCCACGTTACAATCCAGAAAAGAATGATTATAACCAAAAACATGTTCATCTAGTGTCAAAACCGGTTCTGAGGATATAAAAAGAATTAAGTCACTATCAAGAAGTATCACACCTAGGGGCCAGCAGACGGCACAGCAGTTATGTCACTGGACTCCCAGATGGCCTCCCACAGTACGAGTCCCAGACTTGGTGGCGTGAAACTCACCCTGGGCACGTGTGTGTGCATGCCTAAGATCCCGGAAGGAGAATGGAGGAGAAGGGATTGTGGTGTGGCCATCCCCCCCGGGGGTGATTTCTCACTTTCTGTCTCTCTGGCAAGCAAACTCACCTTAGAGTAAAAATCTAAGAAAAAAGAAGCATCGCATCTGAAACTGTGGTCAGGCCTGCTTCATCTTCTAATACAAAACTAATAGAAAAGTCTAAAGCCAATGAGCAACAAACACACACTATAGCAAAAGTAACTGCTGAGGGAAGATCAGCTCAGTCCATGAACCTGCAGAGAAAAGCTTGCCTGAGTGGAAAGCTGGCAGAGGGAGAACGAGAAAAGGACACTGAACTCAGTAGTTACCCAGTCTGAACCCAAAGGATAAAATGAAAACCAGTTAGGTCCTTCTGACAATCATGGCAGATCAACAAAGATTATTTACTTAAAAAAAGTGAACAAGACATTTTCTGAATGCCTGAGCCTGGTTAATTAGAAATACTCAAAAGAAGAAATATTGGTCACACCAAATGACTTGATTAAAAAATATTACAGATGCCAGCAGGTGGAATGGTGGTTAAGGGTGCTGGACTCCCATGTGGCTGACCATGGTTAGAGTCCCAGACCTGGCAGCTTGCTTTCTCACTTTCCTTCTTTCTCTCTCTCTCTCTTTCTCTCACTCTGTCTCTCTCTGGTCAAATTGAAAGAAGAAAGGAATAAACAAGAAAGAAAGAGAAAGAAAGAAGAAAGAAAGAGAGGAAGAAAGAAAAAGAAAAAGTTAAAGAAAATAATTCTTTTTAAAAATTTCATATGCCAAAAAACTTGTTAAATATTAGATATGTCTTGCATGTATTAAACCAATCACAAGTCCTGTTGAAAATATTATCCCAGTCTATGAGCATTCTGTCAGGAGCTCAGCCCGTTGAAGAGATGGGTGTGCCATTATAGATATTCTTGCAATGAAAACATTAAAAAAAAAAAAAAAAAAAAACTTAGTTTGGAAAAAAAAAATGCTGAGTAGGACTATGTAACCAAGAACAAATCCATGAAGTTGAATATACAGGTGTAAATCTAAAGCCAGGAAAATGAAGAATACACATCAAAGTGTCGTATTTCAGGACTGCAAAAAGGAGCAAGATGACAAAACAAAAGATTCAACCTGTTATATGAAAACACCCAATGCAGGGAACCAGCAGTTAGCGTAATGGCTATGTCGCTGGACTCCCACGTAGTCGACCATGGTTTGTGTCCTGGACCCGGTGGCTTAAAACTCACGCTGGGCGCGTGTGCGTGCGTGCCCAAGGTCCCGAGAGGAGAATGGAGGGGAAGGGATTGCGGCGTGACCATCCCCCCTGGGGAGTGATTTCTCGCTTTCTGTCTCTAATGTCTCTCTCTGCCTGTCCGGCGAGTGCACGCACCCTAGTGAAAATCTCTCAAAAAAAACAAAACAAAACAAAACAAAACAAAAACACCCAATGCAGAAACTAGGGCAGGTTGCTTAATTAAATATATTGTGTCTACTACTTCATACTTGCAAAGCGTAAAGAAGAAGGTGCAATTTGGTGAAGCAGATTCTTAAAGAGCTGAAATTTCTGACACCGATGAGGCGCCCTTGACGTCTTAAAGAGGAGACTTCTAAATTGCCAGATATTTGAAAAGACCGTTCTTCTTGTGTGTCTCCATCAGAGCAGTTCACAGAGTTAGAAAGTGAGACTGAGGTTTTCGTGTGCTGCCCTAATGCAGCACTGCGCTGGAGGAAAGCTCAGATAAGGACTGGGATATTCATGATCACGGGTGTTCAGTTTGGTTTCGGGTGCTTTTGTATTTCTTAGGTCTGGAGTTGACCAAGTACCAAAGTGGCATAAGTACTCACAGCAGTGAGCTCTTTTACGAACACTCGTTGTATACCACGAGCGGCCCTTCTGTGCGTTGGAAAGCTGATCTACTCCCAGTCTCAACACTTTCTTTAAAATGGGTACATTTTGTCAGCTTGTTTACTATGTTCCTTAAATAGAAACATGTTTTGACATAACATTATTTGTTCACATTACTAAATATAAGTACGAATGATGCATAATCAGAAAACGAGATATTCTAAATAAAATTTGTTTGCATTAAAAAATATAAAAAGGAGATACTCTAAATAAAATTTGTTTGCATTAAAAAATATACATCACACAAAAGTTACACTCTTTTGAGACAGATAGTTTGCTATAGGGTGTGTGCACTCACTGGAGAGACAGAGAGACTGAAAGCAAGAAATCACCACCACCCCCCACTTCCTCCACCCCATCCCAGGGGGAATGGCCATGACTCAAGGCCGTCTCTTCCATTCTCCTCTTGGAATTTTGGGCACACATGTACACGTGACCAGCATAAGGTTTAAGCCGCTGGGTCTTGGACCCAAACTACGGTCGACTATGTGGGAGTCCAGGGATCTTACCATTATGCCATCTGCTGGCCCCCCAAATTTATGTTTTAACCATATTTGAGTATGTAGTTCAGTAACTTTAAGTCTATTCATATTGCTGGGCAAACGTCACCACCATCCATCTCCAGACTCCTTCATCTTCCCCATTCAAAACTCTGTAACCATTAAATAAAATCTTCCCTTTCCCTAGTAACCACTATTCTACATTCCATCTCTATGAATTTAATGACACGAGGTACTTCATATATGGGGGACAATACAAGGTTTGTCCTTTTGTACTGGCTTATTACATTTAGTCACTTACTTATAAGCCATCTGTGAATTATTTCACTTAGCCAAAATGCATCCATAATTGAAGCATGGATCAGAATTTTATTCCTTGTTAAGGCTGAGTAATATTCCATTGTATGCACACACGTAAGATATTTTGTATATGTGTTAACAGTTTCGTATGATAGAAATGGAATTAGTAGATCCAAGGATAAATACATCTGTAATTTTTAGGTCTATTACTGAACTACACCCCCCACACACACACACACACACACATCCTATTGAGGAATTTGTACCAGTTTACACACACATCAGTAGTGAATGAGTGTATCCAATTCCCTTACTCTTGCCAACACTATTCGTTGACTTTTGGGTCTTTGCCAATTTGATTTCAAATCATGTTCTTTCTTCTTAGCCCATTTTGGGTACTAGACCTCTTTAAGAACCTGATGAGAACTACGAGCAAATCCTACATCATTACCACCACTACCGCAATCCACTCACATACATATTTCACTCTATACTGACTGGAAAGATGTCAGGCGTAAGAATGCATGCTCCATAATTCCAAATATATAAAGTTTTATAGCAGAAAAAAAGTTTATGATGAAATCAAAATACTGATTACTTCTGAAGGGCGTGGCAGAGATTAACAGGGAAAAGAGTGGAGGAATTTTTCTGCATGTTGAAAAGGTATCTATATCTTGATAGGGCTGTAAGTTATATGTACACAGGTATTTGTTAAAATTGATTAAATAGTGAGGGGCCAGCAGTTAGCGTAATGGCTATGTTGCTGGAATTCCTCTTCATCAACCATGGTTCAAGTCCCAGACCTGGTGGCTTAAACTCATGCCAGGCATGTGTGTATGCATGCCTGCAATCCAAAGAGGAGAATGCAGTGTGGCCATCCCCCCTGGGGGGTGATTTCTCACTTTCTGTCTCTCTGTCTCTGTCTTTCTGGCAAGTGCATGCGCCCTATAGGAAAAACCTCTCAAAAAAAAAAAAAGGGATTAAATAGTGGAACCAGCAGATGGCATAATGGCTATGTTGCTGGAATTCCTCTTCATCAACCATGGTTCAAGTCCCAGACCTGGTGGCTTACACTTATGCCAGGCATGTGTGTATGCATGCCTGCAATCCAAAGAGGAGAATGCAGAAGGGGTTATGACATGACCGAAGAGGAGAATGCAGAAGGGGTTATGACATGACCATACTCCCAGGGGGTGATTTCTTGCTTTCTATCTCTCCGTTTCTCTTTGTCTCTCTGGGAAACACACATGACCTATGGCAAAAATCTCTTTAAAAAAAAAACCAAAAAACCTGGGGCCAGTAAGCGGCATATAGTTAAGGGCACTGGACTCCCACATGGCCGACCACAGTTCAAGTCCCAGACCTAGCAGCTTGTTTTCTCACTTTCTTTCTCTCTCACTCTGTTCCTCTCTGGTCAAATTAAAATAAGTAAATGAATAAATAAAGTTAAATAAAATAATTCTTCAACAACAACAACAAACACTCCACCCAGATCTAACAGTATACCTAAGGTCTGTGCACTTCACTGTCTTTAAATTACATCTTGATTTTAAAAAGGAAAACTCATTTCCTGCAAATGATATGCATTCCTTAGTCATTTTAGCCTTATAAGTTCAATAAAGAATACATTAAGCATTGAAGTCTGTTTTCATACATACCCAACCTCATCTTTTAGCCTGCGGGACCATAGAGACAGTTACTATGAACATCATATAGGACAATAGGGTCACTATGTCACTAGACATAAACCACAGCAGCATAGAATACCAAGTAAATAAATAAAACCACCCATTTCAAATAGAAAGAGGCATAACATAAAAAGGAAACGATGTACATTTAAGAAGTACAAATAATGAAGTCTAATAGACTAATATTTACCTATTTCAAGTGTAAAGTTAGATATTGGAAAGAGAGTCACTTTCCTTTAGTGCAAAGGAAGCAATGTCCTAAATAGCTGATGAATGTCCATCGCCATCTCTAAGCTTCATTAGGAACTAGTTATAAATATATAAGATATTGAAACTAAACTTCAACTTACAGCATTAATTTTGTGTATTCTGAGAGATCAGCTGTATATAAAGTAAGTAATTTCTTTTTTAGTTGAGTTTAGTTTTGTTTGGTTTGGTATTTTTAAGAGAGATTTTGCTATAGGGTATGTGCATTCACCAAGGAGACAGAGAGAAAAAAGGCAACCCCCTTGGGGGATGACCTCCATTCTCCTCTTGGGGTTTCGGCCATGCACGCACATGTGCCCAACATGAGTTTTAAGCCGCTGGGTCCAAGACTAGAATCACGGTTGATTACATGGGAGTCCAATGATGTAACCATTGTGCAATCTGCTAGTCCCATTGTTTACATTTTAGCAGCACACAATATGGGCAAGACACCTAGTTTTTGGTGGCTGGAAGTTAGCATTCTTTTCAGTGGACAGTGTAATTAAAATCTTCCCCTATCTTGTTTTCCTATAATGTTTCTCTCTTTGTCTCAAACCCTCCTGTTGAGATCAGAGTAGACATTGTCTCACACATTCTTGATTTTCGTTACATATTGACAAAGATAATTTCCTTGATTAAACTGGAACCAGGCTCCTCAGATGACTAGGACTCAACCTTAGCCTATAAATACATGAACAAACACTAGCATAGTTTCTAATGGCTCAAGGCCACATCCCTAGGGTGACCTGAGCTCTCCTTAAAGTGCCTGTCTGAGAATGCTCAAGACTTCCAAAATACTTACTGTTTGTTTCAGCCAACACAGGAACATAGGGCTCTGTCTCTCAGTCTCTGTGGGAGGGTGGAAACCTAACTTCTGTAAGCACCAGTTAGCAAACCCTGATAGGTGTCATATGCATCAACCCCTCCTTTCCCCACTTTTTATCATTGTTTACTTGCCTGGCTCTACCGAGTCCCTGCTCACCCACTGTTCTATTCTTGTATCCATCCTTTAAAAACACCTAGTCATGGCTGTGCAAATCGAAGTTGAGTTCAGTTCACACTGAACTGTGTTCCCTATTGCGGTAACACATAACTGATTAAAATCTGTCTTGATCATTTTAACTAGTGCCTGGATTTGCTTATCTTTGACACTGTTAGCTTTCCCCCAAAATGGATGGAGCACTTTCCCCCAAAATGGATGGAGCAGAGCAGAGTCTCTAAGAGGCTTACGACCAAAATGACAGACAGGGCACAGGGACAATAAATGCACATAAAGTCGCTGTATCATGCCAACAAGAAGGAAGTCAGAGGTCTTGCTGGCAGAATGATAGAACTGAATCAAGATCATCTTCTGGAAAGGAGAAGTTTTGAGAAAGCAACAAAAGGGGACATATAATTTAGAAAATGGCGGAAAGTCACATCCAGCCAGTGGAAGACTTAGGATGGAAACTACAGATGTGCGGGCACGTAGTTTGAACTACAAATGAGTTTAGTGAGAGTGGAGGGTGAGAGCCATAAAAGAAAGAGAGGGTACTGGGAGTTAACCCAGACTATGAGGCAGTCTGTCAGACATTCTGTTACCCAGGGGAATGCCAGAATGTCCCTTAAGTTTCGCTGTCCTGAGCAGCAAAGACCTCTTTCCCAACATGGTCATGGCAAGGCCCTGCCCAGGCCATGGGAAGATTGTGTGCAGACAGGGAAACGAGAGACTCTTCAGGGCATGGTCTGAGAAAAAAAAAAAAAAAAAGAGAGAGAGGGCAAGCAAGGAGTTCAGAAACACCAAGCTGGCAGATTCAGGCATTTTGATGTACAATTATTGCATTGGGATGCTCAGAACATAAGAATCGTCTGAGACATTGAAATGGCGGTAAGTGTTCACTTTGCTTTATTTTACTTTTCAGAGTTTTTTGCTCCTCTGCTCATCTACTTGGCTAAGGCCACACGCGGAAAGCTGGACCTAATAGCACAGTCAGTACTTCTCCCATTCGTCAACTTTCCAAGTGTTTTCTTAAGTCCCCAAGTCCTTCCAGTTTACTTGGGAGCTATTTCTACAACCATCTCTGCTTCATTCCCAGAGAATTCCTAATTCAGATCTTCATTAACTCACACTGTACCATCAATTACAAAGGTTTCCTAATTATTTCAGTATTTCTAGCAAGCCCTCTCCACCCATTCCAATACCTCAGTCACCTTGTGTTCAGAATCAACAGATCTGATCTTGTCACATCCCTGCTGAAAAACGTCCACTCACTCCCTGTTATTAACCAAACCCTCAGGGCAAAGTTTAGGAACGCTTCTTTGGGCCCCTGCACTCGCCAGAAAGACAGAGAGACAGAAAGCAAGAAATCACCCCCCAAGAGGGATGGCCACGCCACAATCCATTCTCTTTTCGGGATCTTGGGTGCCTACGCACATGCACCTGGCATGAGTTTAAGCCACCGGGTCCAGAACTTGAACTGCGGTTGGCTACATGGAAGTCCAGTGACATAGCCATTACGCTAACTGCTGGTCCCAACGCTTCTTTCCCTCTCTGGCCAGTTCAATGCCCCACTTCCTTTTGTATTACCTGTATCCCTCCTTCTCTATCTCAAGGTGCAAGAGAGATCCCATTGTTTTTCTTCTCTCTCTTTTTTGTTTATCCTTTCCCTGTAACATTTTTTTTTTAAGAATTGTTATTTAATTTTATTTAATTTGACCACCAAGAAACAGACAGAGAGAGAGAGGGAAAGTGAGAAAGCAAGCCACCAGGTATGGGACTCAAACCATAGTCAGCCATGTTGGAGTGTCCAGTGCCTTAACCACCACGCCACTTGCTGGCCCCTGAGAGATGCCCCTGTTGAACTGTGCCCAGCATTTTTATTTCTTCATGCCTTTACTTGTATGGTTCCCTCTGTCTGTAATGTCTTCATCCTCATATCCCTGCTCCAACAGGCACTTTTTACATACTCAACTCCAGGATGAATTTCCCTTCTTCCATGAAGCCATTATGACTCTTTAGACAAAACCAGTCCTCTCTTCCAGTCTGCCCTCAAAACCCTTAGCATGTCCTCCTTGCAATTCTCATTGCTCCTGTCTTTAACACTGTAAATATATCATTTGTTTAAATAGTCTTTTGCAAGATTATAAAATCTTTGAAGGTAGAGGTGAAGTATCGCATACAGTTTGACACATAAAGTCCTATTACCTCAAATTGTTAACCGTATTTTCCTGTGTCTTTATCTCTTTTCATAGAGGCTGTAAATGTTTTGAGGAGTTAAATACTTTTGTTTCTCTTTACTCTCACTTCTCCAATCACTGCTATCATGATGGGGAGCCTAAATTATCCTCTTATCTATGAAAGAATGGACTAGGTCACCTAATGAGTTCCATATCTAGGTCCAGCATTTGGTTAATTCCTAGAGAGGTCAGTAGGGATCTAAAACATACTTCGTATTGATTTCACAAGGGCTGCTTAAGCAGTATTATACTTGGGACTTGAATAGTAATTACATTTTTAGATAGAAAAGAACAGAAGAGATGAACATCCTTCTTCCTTTCTCTTCACCTATATTGACAACCCAGCATGTGCTTGACACCACGGTAGATGCAGGTGACAGAGTAGCAAACGTCCTGCTATCCTGGCGCTTCCTATCTAGACAGGGAGACAGAAACTTAACGAAGACATATATATGGCAAATTAGGGAGAAAAAATAGAGAGGCAAGACATTTGTGGGACATACTAATGGTTTATTACCTGTTGTCGATAACGTGTATAGCATTATCACGTTATCCAGTCTCAACTGAACTGGTCTGAGGTGTGTGTATTTCATGTTGGGTAAACTCTCTTCACAAACCAAATGATGTATAGCAATCGAACATATAAAAAATAATAAGAAGAAAATTTAAACAAATAAAAAGATACATGGCATGATCAGTTAATGAAAATACTAGTTCCAAAATACTGTACTTCTACTGCTATTAACAGCAACAGTCATAATAGTAGGGCTCGTGCAGAGAGACAGAAAGCGAGAAATCACCCCCCAGGAGGGATGGCCATGCCACAATCCCTTCTCCATTCTCCTCTCGGGATCTTGGGCACGCACGCAATGCGCCCAGCGTGAGTTTAAGCCACTGGGTCTGGGACTCGAACCGCAGTGAACTACATGGGAGTCCAGAGACATAGCCATTACGCTAACTGCTGGTCCCAAAGGCAATGCTATTTCAGAAATGGTCATCAGGGGAGGAAGCCTCACTACAGGAATTTTAGAAGAACTGCCTTCTGGGCAGTCCCCAGGGACATCCTCATTTTTGTCTTAGGTGGAAGATGTTGCAGTGTGCTCAGAGCCCAGTGTTTTGCAAGAACAGGCATTCTTGACTGTTTAACCAATGGAGGAAAAGGGTTTAAGAAAATTAGTGAAGAGGTAGATGAATGTGTAAATAAATTATGGTATAGCCACAAAGTAGAACAGTATATAGTCGCTAGAAGTGGCATTTTAGAGAGTATTTCTTTATAATAATAATTTTTAAAAAGTATTCCCTGAGTGAGAAGACAGAGTGAGAAAGAATTCAACAAGGTTTTTGATACTGTGACCCATATCCAGCCTTAGCCAACCTGGATCATGGGCACACGCATGACTACCATATGCAGGGAAGTCGCCCAATGGCACGGGTAACCTTCCCATGTAGGGCTGCCACATGAGTTGTACTTGGCTGTTGCACCAACATCTGGCGCCCAGCGAGTATTTCTTAACCTGTGAAAAGGTTAACTCAATAAAATGGGAATGATAAACTATGTATATGTACGATCTGATCCAAGTTAAAGTCAAGAGCTCCTAACCAGGTGTGAGGTGCTATCTCATTGCGATTTAGGTTTGTTTTTACCTGTAATTACTAGTATTGAGCAACTTTTCATATATTGGCCAATTATATATGTTCTTTGGAGGACATCACAAAATATTAATAGTGGTTGTTTCTGGTAGGTAGAATCACAAATTAACTTTATTTTTTCTCCTTATACTTTAAGAAATATTTTGACAGTTTCTGTCTCAAGTATGTCTCATGTATTCTTTTCCATTTTATTTTTAATTTTCATTTTAAAATTAGTATGTGTTCATTAAAAATAATACGAGGGGCCAGCAGGTGACATGGTGGTTAAGATTCTGAACTCCCACATAGCTGATCGTGGTTCTGGTCCTGGACCTGACAGCTTGCTTTCTCATTTCTTCTCTCTCTCTCTAATAAGTGCACATGCCCTCTAGCAAACTTGAAATTTTAAATTAATAATAAATTAATAAATAATTTAAAAATAATAATAACTCCAATAGTATAGATGTGCATAGGGTAGAAAGCAAAGATCTACCCTGTCCTTACTCCATGGTTTCTGTCCTCAGAACTTTCATGCTAACAAATTTTTTTTTTTTTTTTTGGAGGGGTTTTCGCCTTAGGGCACGTGTGCAGACAGAGAGAGACAGAGAGACAGAAAACGAGAAATCACCCCCCAGGGGGTATGGTCATGCCGCAATCCCTTCTCCTCCATTCTCCTCTTGGGATCTTGGGCATGCATGCACACACACCCAGCGTGAGTTTTAAGCCACCTGGTCCGAGACGCGAACCGCGGTCGACCACATGGGAGTCCAATGACATAGCCATTCCACTAACTGCTGTTCTCTATATATGAATCTTTTTCTTCTCACAGTTAGAATCATACCATATGTGGCCAGTTCAAAGAGTTCATGGAAAATGGAACTAACATATGAGTTTATTTTGGCTGAACAAAATTTGAGTTAATGTTTAGTTTTTTTCATAATGTGCATTTTTCACCAACTTTTTAAAGACAACCCCCCCACAAATACCAGTATGTAGGCTTTTCTGTTCCATGTTTTAAAAAGTTCATTAGTATTCCTGTGTCATAGGAATAGACATAGATGCCTCATTCTTTTCTCAACCACTGGATAGAATTCTCTTGTTTGGTGTTCTACAATTTACAGATTGTTTCCAATGCTATTGCGAACAGCAGCTAGCCTATCTTATGTTTCAGAGTCTCTACAGCCAGCAGAGTTATCTGACATGTGGAGCATCTGAGTAGGGATGGGCTCAGTAGCTGCAGGCTGACCTGTCTTTACTGAGATTGAATACCCCTAACTGAAAGTGCCTTTATAGTTGTGACTTTTTTTTTATTTAAATTTTTTTATTTATATTCATTCATTGTACATCATTACAACATACAAAATGAGATTTTCCATCCAGAATACACTGTATATTGGCTCCATCAAGCACATCAACTTACATGTTATCGTCAACAAATAATTTTCCATTTCTCGTTTCCTGTATGTTTTGCTTTTTTTTCCTTCGTCCTTGATTCCCTATCTCTTACCCTCTGCCATCTCCCGCTCTGCTCCCACACTGTCTCTGGTATCTATGTTTGCTTTTACTGTTTTCTCCCACATTTTATTGAGTCACTAAAGATCTTAATTAATCTAAATATTTTCAGAGCAAGCACAGCTGATATATACACTTCCATGAACACAAGTCCAAATTTAGGCATAAGTCTCAGTGAGTAGAATGAGCATCCTATAAAGTAGCACCTAACTGGGGCTATATATCATACTGCAGTCATCGAACAGGTATTTTTTTTTTTTCCTGAAACTTTTTTTCAACTTAATTTAGATCTGACTTTTTTAGGTTAAGAGATAATTTCTCTCAGTCCTCAGGTATAGAGCCATTTCTGGGACTGGCCAGAGTGTATTGTTGTCAAGAGCAACACATCTATCCCCAAGACACATGTATTCTTCCAGTCTGCACTGGGGACAGATCTATGTCCCTTTCAGAACCTCTTGGTTACCTCTTTCTCCAGGTGGGCCTCACACTTTCAGACCTGAAGCACCACACTCGGGGGTATGGGATTTGGCTTCTTGCGGAGCCATTGAAAAGCTAAATGATACAACTTAGATGTATGGGGGAGTCCTAGTGGGTAAACCTTGATTAGTGAGAAATGAGAGGCAAGTTGCTACCAGGAAGAAAATTCTCTCCATTCCAAAATTCCTTTCTTCCTCTCTTCTGTGGACTACTCAGATAAGCAGTTCTTCCTTACAATGCCTCCAGAGAATTCCTGCAAATTGGGTGAAAGTGCTTGCTTAGCCAACTGCTCTGTCTCTGTAGTTTGTTGTGAAGCAATATCCAGAGAGAGAACTTAGAGTTATTTTCTTTCTTTCTTTCTCTCTCTCTCTCTCTCTCTCTCTCTCTCTCTCTCTCTCTCTCTTTTAATGGCTCACCTTCAGACTCTTGAACTTGCACATTACAAATATAATATTAGTACTTAATTCTTGTTTTAGGCTTTGCTTTGTGGAGTACCTAAACTCAGAATACTTTAAAAGGATAAACACGACTTGTTTGAAATAAAGCAAATGCCCTGTAAGCTGTTATTTAGGAAGAATGCTCTGAAACAGATGTGTGTGTCTGTGTGTGTGGGGGGGGTAACTTGAAAGTCTTTTTCATTAAAATGGAATCGATATAGGTCATCATTGCTTAAGCAATTTAAAAAAAATCAATGCTGGATCAAAACTGTGGATACACACAAACATTTTCTAATGAGTACATTTGTGTAGTTATACACCTATTTGACTCTGTGCCCTTCACGAATTTTCTGCAGGTTAAATTTCTGAAGCTGAAAATGTTGAGTCAATTTTATTTTTATTTTTTTTAATTTATTCATTTATTTTATTTATTTGTTTATTTTAATTTGATCAGAAAGACACAGAGAGAGAGAGTGAAAGAGGGAACGTGAGAAAGCAAGCCACCAGGTCTGAGACTCGAACCGTGGTTGGCCATGTGGGAATCCAGAGCCCTTATCCTCCATGCCACTTGCCAGCCCAAGTCAATTTTATTTTGATAGGTATCGCCAAGTTGCTTTTTTTTTTTCAAGAATTATTTTTATTTAACTTTATTTATTTTTTAATTTGACCAGAGAGGGACAGAATGAGAGAGAAAGAGAAAGTGAGAAAGCAAGGTCTGGGACTCAAACTATAGTCGTCCTGTGAGAGTCCAGCGCCCTTAACCACCACGCCGTATGCTGGTCCTGCCAGGTTGCTGTTTTAAATTTTTATGTAATTAACCTTTCTCCACAGTATATACTTTTGAGAAGTCTCTTGCCAATTTCAAGTTCTGTCAAACTTTATTTTTTTTTGAGAGATTTTTGTTATAGGGCGCGTGCGCTCGCCAGACAGACAGAGAGAGACATGGAGACAGAAAGCGAGAAAGCACCCCCCAGGGGGGATGGTCACACCACAATCCCTTCTCCTCCATTCTCCTCTCGGGATCTTGGGCACGCACGCACACGCGCCCGGCGTGAGTTTTAAGCCACTGGGTCCAGGACACAAACCATGGTCGACTACGTGGGAGTCCAGCGACATAGCCATTACACTAACTGCTGGTTCCCAAGTTCTGTCAAACTTTTAAATCAATTGGGTGGCTTTGCAATTTCCTATTTGCATTTATTAGCATTTTATTAAGGTGTATTCATTTAAAATTCTTTCTGGGGCAATTACTAAGGACAGAATACGTACATTTTTATATCTTAGCAGAATTTTATGGTTTTCTTCATATAAAGAGGGATATTGTTCTTGTTATTGTGGTCAGTTCTGTAGTTAGTTTAAAAAGAATCATTCCTTCTGTTACACTTTCTAACTGTTTCATATTTTTATATATTAATTTTGAAATTAGCTACTATTCTACATGTTTCTATCACTTCTAGTCATTTTTTAGTCAATTTCCTTGGAATAAAACTATCATTATCTTCAAATACTGATAATTTTACCACCTCTGTCTAAAATCGGTAACTTTTTTCAGATGTTAATTCATTCAACAAATAATTGATTTTCTAGTGTTTTAGGCATTAAGCCACACCCTGAATCTAATAGCTTTTAATATCATTTTCAAAACTGTGTTCATTGGGAGGTGTGGTAATATTTTTATATTTTTCATTTATTTTCATAGAAAAAATAATGTTCTGCTTCATTATTACCTATAATACTAGTATTTGCTTTGAAATATATACATTTTTGCTGAGTGAAGGAGATTAATCTACCCCTATTTTACTATAAGTTCTTTTATCAAAAAAGAACATTGAATTTTTACTATTTATCAGCATAATTATGTTTTAAAACTATTTTTGCTATACTTTTCATATAGCTGATTATATCATATTAATCACATTTTAAAACTATTTTTTCATTTCCATAAAGAAACTTGCTCCATTGAAATGCACTGCTGGGGGCCAACAGGTGGTAAGGTAGTTACGGTGCTAGGACCGTGCATAACCAACTGCGCTGTCTCTCTGGAGAACATTTCGCCCTATGGCAAAAACTAAAGAAAAAAGAAAGAAAAAAGAAAAGAAGTACAGTGCTGGATTCTATTTGTCAGAATTTCAAATCCCTCTGAAATTTTAATGTGATCCTTTATTCTATTTGCTAATATTTACTCAGCATTTAAATAAAAGTGAGATTTGTCTTCAATGCTTTCAAATTATTTGACTGGTCAGAAAAACATATACACTTACTGCAACTAAAAGACACATCATTTTGTTTTGTTTTGTTTTGTTTTGGAGAGTTTTTTGCTCTAGGACGCATGTGTTAGCCAGAAAGACAAAGAGAGACAGAGACAGAAAGTGAGAAATCACCCCCATGGGGGACTGGTCACGCCACAATCCCTTCTCCTCTATTCTCCTCTCGGGATCTTGGACACGAATGCACACGCGTCCAGCATGAGTTTAAGCCACTGGGTCCAGGACTCAAACCACAGTCAACTCCATGTGAGTTCAGTGACATAGCCATTATGCCAACTACTAGTCCCAGAATATTGGTATGTTTTTTAAAAAATTATTTCGTCCCCTCGGATGTGGCTGGAGCTTGAGGGGTGTAGGGCCGGAGACACTGCAGACCCGCGACCCGGAGTAACTTGGAGCGGTGAACTCTTCAAGTCTGCAGTAAAAAAATGTCCTCCAATAAAACTACATGGCAAAAAATGGTGTGGAGAAAGAGCTGCATTCTAATGGAAAAATCAAGTTTGATATGTTTGTTTTGAAAGTAGTATTGGGGAACTGGAGGGGTTGCATCCCAATAGCACTGGTTACTTTGAACAAATAAAAGCTTTTCTGTAGTTGCTTCCTTATTGGGGAAAAAAAAAAAAAAA